>NC_087367.1:47625932-47944575 GCF_030014295.1 Loxodonta africana | reverse complement strand
TAGGGTTAGAGTTAGGTTTAGGGTTAGTTTTAGTTTGGGTTAGGATTAGGCTATGAATGAAGTTAGGGTAGGTTTAGGGTTATGGTTAGGGTGAAATTTTGTTTAAGGGTGAGGGTTCGGTTTAGGGTTAGGTTTAGAGTTAGGGTTGTGGTTAGGGTTAGGTTTAGGGTTAAGGTTAAGTTTAGGCTAAGGATTAGGGTTAGAGTTAGGGTTAGGTGTTAGTGTTTCGGTTAGCTTTAGCATAGGGTTGTATTTAGGGTTAAGTTTAGGGTTAGGGTAAGAGTTAGAGTTACATTTACCGTTAAGGTGAGGGTTTTGGGTAAGTGTTACGGTTAGGGTTAGGGTTAGGGCTACGGTTAGGGTTAGAGTTAGGGTTAGGGGTAAGGGTTAGGTTTAAGTTTATGGTAGGCTTAAAGATAGGGTTAAGCTTAGGTGCGGGTTAGGGTCAGGGTTAGGATTAGAATTAGGTTTAGGGCGAGGATTAGGGTCAGAGTTATTGTAAGGGTTAGGTTTAGGGTTACAGGTGGGCCAAGGTTAAGGTGAGGGTTAGGTTTAGGGGTAGGGTTAGGGTTAAAGTTAGGGTTAACTTTAGGTTAGGGATAGGGTGAAGTCTAACATAGGGTGAGGGTTAGGGTTATGGCTAAGGTTTGGGTTTGTTTTCAGGTTAGTGTTAAGGTTATGTTTCGGGTTAGGGTTAAGTTTAGGGGTTGTGTTGAGTTTTAGTGTTAGGGTTAGATTTTAGGTTAGTGTTTAGTGTTATGGCTAGGGTTAGGGTTAGGGTTGTGTTAGGCACTGTGGTTGGGGTGAGGGTTAGGTTTAGGGTTAGGGTTGGGTAGGGTTAGGATTATGGATATGGTACGGTGTTAGGGGTTAGAGGTGTAGTTTAGGGTTAGGGTTTGGGTTTGTGTGAGGGTTCCGGTTAGGCTTTGTGGTTCCGGTCATGGTTAGGGTTGGTTGAGGGTTGGGGTTAGGTTTATGATTAGGTTTCGGTTAGTGTTACAGTTAGGGTTAAGGTTTTGGTTAGGCTTTGGTGTTGGGGTTAGGGTTAGGTTTATCGTTAGGGTCAGGGGTTTCAGGTTAGTGTTAGGGTTAGGGTTTCGGATAGCGTTAGGATTAGGGTTGCGGGATTCGGTTAGGGTTTAGGGTGAGGGTTACCGTTAGTTTTATGCTTAAGCTGAGGGTTTAGGGTAAGTGTTATGATTAGGGTTAGAGTCAGAGTTAGGGTTAGGTCTACGGTTAGGGTTAGGTGTAGGGTAAGATTTAGGTTTAGGTCCAAGTTGAGGGTTAGAGTTAGTGTTCTATTTAGGGTCAAGGTTAGAGTTAGGGTTTGGGTAAGGGATAGGCTTAGAGTTAGGGAAAGTGTTAGGGGTTCGTGTGAGGGTTAGTGTTAGGTTTACATTAAGCTGATGTTTTAGGGTGTTATGGTTAGGGTTAGAGTTAGGGTTAGGTTTAGGGTTAGGGCTAGAGTTAGGGGAGAGTTAAGGGTTAGGTTTAGTTTTAGGGTTAGGGTTAGGCTTAGGTTTAAGGTGAAGTTTAGGTTAAGGATGAGGGTTCGAGTTAGGATTAGGCGTTTGGGTTAAGGTTAGGGTTAGGTTTAGGGTTAGGCTTAGCGATAGGGTTAGGTGTTTGGGTTAACGTTAGGGTCAGGTTTAGGGTTAGGGCTAGGGCTAGGGCTAGGGTGAAGTTTATGGGTGAGGGTTGTGCTTTGGTTTAGCGTTAGGGGTTAGGGTTAGGGTTAATGTTAGGAGTAAGTGTAGGGTTAAGTTTAGTTTTAGAGTGAGGGTTAGGGTTGGTTTGGGGGTTAAGTCACGGTTAGGTTAAGGGCGAGGTTAAGGTTAGAGATAGGGTTAGGTTAAGGGTTGGGTTAGGTTTAGATGTTAGGGTGAGGGTGAGTGCTAGGTTTCCATTTAAGCTGAGTGTGTAGGGTGAGTTTTAGGGTTAGGATTAGAGTTAAAGTTAGGGTCATGGTTAGGGTTAAGTTTCGGGTTAGGGTTAGGTTTATGGTTAGGATTAGGGTTAGGGTCAGGGTTAGGGGGAGATTTAGCGTTATGTTTAGTTTTAGCGTTAGGGTTTGGGTGAAGTTGATGTTAAGCGCGAGGGTTAGGGTTAGGGGTTAGGGTTCAGGTTAGGTTCAGGGTTAGGGTTAGGGTTAGGTTTAGGTTTGGGGTTAGGGTTAGGTTTAGTGTTAGTGTTAGTTTTGCTTAGGGTTAGGGTTTGAATGAATTTAGGGTAGGTTTAGGGTTATGGTTAGGGTGAAATTTTGGTTAAGGGTCAGCGTTCCGCTTAGGGTTAGGGTTAGAGTTAGGGTCAGTGGTTAGGGTTAAGTTTAGGTTTAGGGTTAGAGTTAGGTTTAGGGTTAGTTTTAGTTTGGGTTAGGATTAGGCTATGAATGAAGTTAGGGTAGGTTTAGGGTTATGGTTAGGGTGAAATTTTGTTTAAGGGTGAGGGTTCGGTTTAGGGTTAGGTTTAGAGTTAGGGTTGTGGTTAGGGTTAGGTTTAGGGTTAAGGTTAAGTTTAGGCTAAGGATTAGGGTTAGAGTTAGGGTTAGGTGTTAGTGTTTCGGTTAGCTTTAGCATAGGGTTGTATTTAGGGTTAAGTTTAGGGTTAGGGTAAGAGTTAGAGTTACATTTACCGTTAAGGTGAGGGTTTTGGGTAAGTGTTACGGTTAGGGTTAGGGTTAGGGCTACGGTTAGGGTTAGAGTTAGGGTTAGGGGTAAGGGTTAGGTTTAAGTTTATGGTAGGCTTAAAGATAGGGTTAAGCTTAGGTGAGGGTTAGGGTCAGGGTTAGGATTAGAATTAGGTTTAGGGCGAGGATTAGGGTCAGAGTTATTGTAAGGGTTAGGTTTAGGGTTACAGGTGGGCCAAGGTTAAGGTGAGGGTTAGGTTTAGGGGTAGGGTTAGGGTTAAAGTTAGGGTTAACTTTAGGTTAGGGATAGGGTGAAGTCTAACATAGGGTGAGGGTTAGGGTTATGGCTAAGGTTTGGGTTTGTTTTCAGGTTAGTGTTAAGGTTATGTTTCGGGTTAGGGTTAAGTTTAGGGGTTGTGTTGAGTTTTAGTGTTAGGGTTAGATTTTAGGTTAGTGTTTAGTGTTATGGCTAGGGTTAGGGTTAGGGTTGTGTTAGGCACTGTGGTTGGGGTGAGGGTTAGGTTTAGGGTTAGGGTTGGGTAGGGTTAGGATTATGGATATGGTACGGTGTTAGGGGTTAGAGGTGTAGTTTAGGGTTAGGGTTTGGGTTTGTGTGAGGGTTCCGGTTAGGCTTTGTGGTTCCGGTCATGGTTAGGGTTGGTTGAGGGTTGGGGTTAGGTTTATGATTAGGTTTCGGTTAGTGTTACAGTTAGGGTTAAGGTTTTGGTTAGGCTTTGGTGTTGGGGTTAGGGTTAGGTTTATCGTTAGGGTCAGGGGTTTCAGGTTAGTGTTAGGGTTAGGGTTTCGGATAGCGTTAGGGTTAGGGTTGCGGGATTCGGTTAGGGTTTAGGGTGAGGGTTACCGTTAGTTTTATGCTTAAGCTGAGGGTTTAGGGTAAGTGTTATGATTAGGGTTAGAGTCAGAGTTAGGGTTAGGTCTACGGTTAGGGTTAGGTGTAGGGTAAGATTTAGGTTTAGGTCCAAGTTGAGGGTTAGAGTTAGTGTTCTATTTAGGGTCAAGGTTAGAGTTAGGGTTTGGGTAAGGGATAGGCTTAGAGTTAGGGAAAGTGTTAGGGGTTCGTGTGAGGGTTAGTGTTAGGTTTACATTAAGCTGATGTTTTAGGGTGTTATGGTTAGGGTTAGAGTTAGGGTTAGGTTTAGGGTTAGGGCTAGAGTTAGGGGAGAGTTAAGGGTTAGGTTTAGTTTTAGGGTTAGGGTTAGGCTTAGGTTTAAGGTGAAGTTTAGGTTAAGGATGAGGGTTCGAGTTAGGATTAGGCGTTTGGGTTAAGGTTAGGGTTAGGTTTAGGGTTAGGCTTAGCGATAGGGTTAGGTGTTTGGGTTAACGTTAGGGTCAGGTTTAGGGTTAGGGCTAGGGCTAGGGCTAGGGTGAAGTTTATGGGTGAGGGTTGTGCTTTGGTTTAGCGTTAGGGGTTAGGGTTAGGGTTAATGTTAGGAGTAAGTGTAGGGTTAAGTTTAGTTTTAGAGTGAGGGTTAGGGTTGGTTTGGGGGTTAAGTCACGGTTAGGTTAAGGGCGAGGTTAAGGTTAGAGATAGGGTTAGGTTAAGGGTTGGGTTAGGTTTAGATGTTAGGGTGAGGGTGAGTGCTAGGTTTCCATTTAAGCTGAGTGTGTAGGGTGAGTTTTAGGGTTAGGATTAGAGTTAAAGTTAGGGTCATGGTTAGGGTTAAGTTTCGGGTTAGGGTTAGGTTTATGGTTAGGATTAGGGTTAGGGTCAGGGTTAGGGGGAGATTTAGCGTTATGTTTAGTTTTAGCGTTAGGGTTTGGGTGAAGTTGATGTTAAGCGCGAGGGTTAGGGTTAGGGGTTAGGGTTCAGGTTAGGTTCAGGGTTAGGGTTAGGGTTAGGTTTAGGTTTGGGGTTAGGGTTAGGTTTAGTGTTAGTGTTAGTTTTGCTTAGGGTTAGGGTTTGAATGAATTTAGGGTAGGTTTAGGGTTATGGTTAGGGTGAAATTTTGGTTAAGGGTCAGGGTTCCGCTTAGGGTTAGGGTTAGAGTTAGGGTCAGTGGTTAGGGTTAAGTTTAGGTTTAGGGTTAGAGTTAGGTTTAGGGTTAGTTTTAGTTTGGGTTAGGATTAGGCTATGAATGAAGTTAGGGTAGGTTTAGGGTTATGGTTAGGGTGAAATTTTGTTTAAGGGTGAGGGTTCGGTTTAGGGTTAGGTTTAGAGTTAGGGTTGTGGTTAGGGTTAGGTTTAGGGTTAAGGTTAAGTTTAGGCTAAGGATTAGGGTTAGAGTTAGGGTTAGGTGTTAGTGTTTCGGTTAGCTTTAGCATAGGGTTGTATTTAGGGTTAAGTTTAGGGTTAGGGTAAGAGTTAGAGTTACATTTACCGTTAAGGTGAGGGTTTTGGGTAAGTGTTACGGTTAGGGTTAGGGTTAGGGCTACGGTTAGGGTTAGAGTTAGGGTTAGGGGTAAGGGTTAGGTTTAAGTTTATGGTAGGCTTAAAGATAGGGTTAAGCTTAGGTGAGGGTTAGGGTCAGGGTTAGGATTAGAATTAGGTTTAGGGCGAGGATTAGGGTCAGAGTTATTGTAAGGGTTAGGTTTAGGGTTACAGGTGGGCCAAGGTTAAGGTGAGGGTTAGGTTTAGGGGTAGGGTTAGGGTTAAAGTTAGGGTTAACTTTAGGTTAGGGATAGGGTGAAGTCTAACATAGGGTGAGGGTTAGGGTTATGGCTAAGGTTTGGGTTTGTTTTCAGGTTAGTGTTAAGGTTATGTTTCGGGTTAGGGTTAAGTTTAGGGGTTGTGTTGAGTTTTAGTGTTAGGGTTAGATTTTAGGTTAGTGTTTAGTGTTATGGCTAGGGTTAGGGTTAGGGTTGTGTTAGGCACTGTGGTTGGGGTGAGGGTTAGGTTTAGGGTTAGGGTTGGGTAGGGTTAGGATTATGGATATGGTACGGTGTTAGGGGTTAGAGGTGTAGTTTAGGGTTAGGGTTTGGGTTTGTGTGAGGGTTCCGGTTAGGCTTTGTGGTTCCGGTCATGGTTAGGGTTGGTTGAGGGTTGGGGTTAGGTTTATGATTAGGTTTCGGTTAGTGTTACAGTTAGGGTTAAGGTTTTGGTTAGGCTTTGGTGTTGGGGTTAGGGTTAGGTTTATCGTTAGGGTCAGGGGTTTCAGGTTAGTGTTAGGGTTAGGGTTTCGGATAGCATTAGGGTTAGGGTTGCGGGATTCGGTTAGGGTTTAGGGTGAGGGTTACCGTTAGTTTTATGCTTAAGCTGAGGGTTTAGGGTAAGTGTTATGATTAGGGTTAGAGTCAGAGTTAGGGTTAGGTCTACGGTTAGGGTTAGGTGTAGGGTAAGATTTAGGTTTAGGTCCAAGTTGAGGGTTAGAGTTAGTGTTCTATTTAGGGTCAAGGTTAGAGTTAGGGTTTGGGTAAGGGATAGGCTTAGAGTTAGGGAAAGTGTTAGGGGTTCGTGTGAGGGTTAGTGTTAGGTTTACATTAAGCTGATGTTTTAGGGTGTTATGGTTAGGGTTAGAGTTAGGGTTAGGTTTAGGGTTAGGGCTAGAGTTAGGGGAGAGTTAAGGGTTAGGTTTAGTTTTAGGGTTAGGGTTAGGCTTAGGTTTAAGGTGAAGTTTAGGATAAGGATGAGGGTTCGAGTTAGGATTAGGCGTTTGGGTTAAGGTTAGGGTTAGGTTTAGGGTTAGGCTTAGCGATAGGGTTAGGTGTTTGGGTTAACGTTAGGGTCAGGTTTAGGGTTAGGGCTAGGGCTAGGGCTAGGGTGAAGTTTATGGGTGAGGGTTGTGCTTTGGTTTAGCGTTAGGGGTTAGGGTTAGGGTTAATGTTAGGAGTAAGTGTAGGGTTAAGTTTAGTTTTAGAGTGAGGGTTAGGGTTGGTTTGGGGGTTAAGTCACGGTTAGGTTAAGGGCTAGGTTAAGGTTGGAGATAGGGTTAGGTTAAGGGTTGGGTTAGGTTTAGATGTTAGGGTGAGGGTGAGTGCTAGGTTTCCATTTAAGCTGAGTGTGTAGGGTAAGTTTTAGGGTTAGGATTAGAGTTAAAGTTAGGGTCATGGTTAGGGTTAAGTTTCGGGTTAGGGTTAGGTTTATGGTTAGGATTAGGGTTAGGGTCAGGGTTAGGGGGAGATTTAGCGTTATGTTTAGTTTTAGCGTTAGGGTTTGGGTGAAGTTGATGTTAAGCGCGAGGGTTAGGGTTAGGGGTTAGAGTTCAGGTTAGGTTCAGGGTTAGGGTTAGGGTTAGGTTTAGGTTTGGGGTTAGGGTTAGGTTTAGTGTTAGTGTTAGTTTTGCTTAGGGTTAGGGTTTGAATGAATTTAGGGTAGGTTTAGGGTTATGGTTAGGGTGAAATTTTGGTTAAGGGTCAGGGTTCCGCTTAGGGTTAGGGTTAGAGTTAGGGTCAGTGGTTAGGGTTAAGTTTAGGTTTAGGGTTAGAGTTAGGTTTAGGGTTAGTTTTAGTTTGGGTTAGGATTAGGCTATGAATGAAGTTAGGGTAGGTTTAGGGTTATGGTTAGGGTGAAATTTTGTTTAAGGGTGAGGGTTCGGTTTAGGGTTAGGTTTAGAGTTAGGATTGTGGTTAGGGTTAGGTTTAGGGTTAAGGTTAAGTTTAGGCTAAGGATTAGGGTTAGAGTTAGGGTTAGGTGTTAGTGTTTCGGTTAGCTTTAGCATAGGGTTGTATTTAGGGTTAAGTTTAGGGTTAGGGTAAGAGTTAGAGTTACATTTACCGTTAAGGTGAGGGTTTTGGGTAAGTGTCACGGTTAGGGTTAGGGTTAGGGCTATGGTTAGGGTTAGAGTTAGGGTTAGGGGTAAGGGTTAGGTTTAAGTTTATGGTAGGCTTAAAGATAGGGTTAAGCTTAGGTGAGGGTTAGGGTCAGGGTTAGGATTAGAATTAGGTTTAGGGCGAGGATTAGGGTCAGAGTTATTGTAAGGGTTAGGTTTAGGGTTACAGGTGGGCCAAGGTTAAGGTTAGGGTTAAGTTTAGGGGTAGGGTTAGGGTTAAAGTTAGGGTTAACTTTAGGTTAGGGATAGGGTGAAGTCTAACATAGGGTGAGGGTTAGGGTTATGGCTAAGGTTTGGGTTTGTTTTCAGGTTAGTGTTAAGGTTATGTTTCGGATTAGGGTTAAGTTTAGGGGTTGTGTTGAGTTTTAGTGTTAGGGTTAGATTTTAGGTTAGTGTTTAGTGTTATGGCTAGGGTTAGGGTTAGGGTTGTGTTAGGCACTGTGGTTGGGGTGAGGGTTAGGTTTAGGGTTAGGGTTGGGTAGGGTTAGGATTATGGATATGGTACGGTGTTAGGGGTTAGAGGTGTAGTTTAGGGTTAGGGTTTGGGTTTCTGTGAGGGTTCCGGTTAGGCTTTGTGGTTCCGGTCATGGTTAGGGTTGGTTTAGGGTTGGGGTTAGGTTTATGATTAGGTTTCGGTTAGTGTTACAGTTAGGGTTAAGGATTTTGTTAGGCTTTGGTGTTGGGGTTAGGGTTAGGTTTATCTTTAGGGTCCGGGGTTTCAGGTTAGTGTTAGGGTTAGGGTTTCGGATAGCATTAGGGTTAGGGTTGCAGGATTCGGTTAGGGTTTAGGGTGAGGGTTACCGTTAGTTTTATGCTTAAGCTGAGGGTTTAGGGTAAGTGTTATGATTAGGGTTAGAGTCAGAGTTAGGGTTAGGTCTACGGTTAGGGTTAGGTGTAGGGTAAGATTTAGGTTTAGGTCCAAGTTGAGGGTTAGAGTTAGTGTTCTATTTAGGGTCAAGGTTAGAGTTAGGGTTTGGGTAAGGGATAGGCTTAGAGTTAGGGAAAGTGTTAGGGGTTCGTGTGAGGGTTAGTGTTAGGTTTACGTTAAGCTGATGTTTTAGGGTGTTATGGTTAGGGTTAGAGTTAGGGTTAGGTTTAGGGTTAGGGCTAGAGTTAGGGGAGAGTTAAGGGTTAGGTTTAGTTTTAGGGTTAGGGTTAGGCTTAGGTTTAAGGGGAAGTTTAGGTTAAGGATGAGGGTTCGAGTTAGGATTAGGCGTTTGGGTTAAGGTTAGGGTTAGGTTTAGGGTTAGGCTTAGCGATAGGGTTAGGTGTTTGGGTTAACGTTAGGGTCAGGTTTAGGGTTAGGGCTAGGGCTAGGGCTAGGGTGAAGTTTATGGGTGAGGGTTGTGCTTTGGTTTAGCGTTAGGGGTTAGGGTTAGGGTTAATGTTAGGAGTAAGTGTAGGGTTAAGTTTAGTTTTAGAGTGAGGGTTAGGGTTGGTTTGGGGGTTAAGTCACGGTTAGGTTAAGGGCTAGGTTAAGGTTAGAGATAGGGTTAGGTTAAGGGTTGGGTTAGGTTCAGATGTTAGGGTGAGGGTGAGTGCTAGGTTTCCATTTAAGCTGAGTGTGTAGGGTAAGTTTTAGGGTTAGGATTAGAGTTAAAGTTAGGGTCATGGTTAGGGTTAAGTTTCGGGTTAGGGTTAGGTTTATGGTTAGGATTAGGGTTAGGGTCAGGGTTAGGGGGAGATTTAGCGTTATGTTTAGTTTTAGCGTTAGGGTTTGGGTGAAGTTGATGTTAAGCGCGAGGGTTAGGGTTAGGGGTTAGGGTTCAGGTTAGGTTCAGGGTTAGGGTTAGGGTTAGGTTTAGGTTTGGGGTTAGGGTTAGGTTTAGTGTTAGTGTTAGTTTTGCTTAGGGTTAGGGTTTGAATGAATTTAGGGTAGGTTTAGGGTTATGGTTAGGGTGAAATTTTGGTTAAGGGTCAGGGTTCCGCTTAGGGTTAGGGTTAGAGTTAGGGTCAGTGGTTAGGGTTAAGTTTAGGTTTAGGGTTAGAGTTAGGTTTAGGGTTAGTTTTAGTTTGGGTTAGGATTAGGCTATGAATGAAGTTAGGGTAGGTTTAGGGTTATGGTTAGGGTGAAATTTTGTTTAAGGGTGAGGGTTCGGTTTAGGGTTAGGTTTAGAGTTAGGGTTGTGGTTAGGGTTAGGTTTAGGGTTAAGGTTAAGTTTAGGCTAAGGATTAGGGTTAGAGTTAGGGTTAGGTGTTAGTGTTTCGGTTAGCTTTAGCATAGGGTTGTATTTAGGGTTAAGTTTAGGGTTAGGGTAAGAGTTAGAGTTACATTTACCGTTAAGGTGAGGGTTTTGGGTAAGTGTTACGGTTAGGGTTAGGGTTAGGGCTACGGTTAGGGTTAGAGTTAGGGTTAGGGGTAAGGGTTAGGTTTAAGTTTATGGTAGGCTTAAAGATAGGGTTAAGCTTAGGTGAGGGTTAGGGTCAGGGTTAGGATTAGAATTAGGTTTAGGGCGAGGATTAGGGTCAGAGTTATTGTAAGGGTTAGGTTTAGGGTTACAGGTGGGCCAAGGTTAAGGTGAGGGTTAGGTTTAGGGGTAGGGTTAGGGTTAAAGTTAGGGTTAACTTTAGGTTAGGGATAGGGTGAAGTCTAACATAGGGTGAGGGTTAGGGTTATGGCTAAGGTTTGGGTTTGTTTTCAGGTTAGTGTTAAGGTTATGTTTCGGGTTAGGGTTAAGTTTAGGGGTTGTGTTGAGTTTTAGTGTTAGGGTTAGATTTTAGGTTAGTGTTTAGTGTTATGGCTAGGGTTAGGGTTAGGGTTGTGTTAGGCACTGTGGTTGGGGTGAGGGTTAGGTTTAGGGTTAGGGTTGGGTAGGGTTAGGATTATGGATATGGTACGGTGTTAGGGGTTAGAGGTGTAGTTTAGGGTTAGGGTTTGGGTTTGTGTGAGGGTTCCGGTTAGGCTTTGTGGTTCCGGTCATGGTTAGGGTTGGTTGAGGGTTGGGGTTAGGTTTATGATTAGGTTTCGGTTAGTGTTACAGTTAGGGTTAAGGTTTTGGTTAGGCTTTGGTGTTGGGGTTAGGGTTAGGTTTATCGTTAGGGTCAGGGGTTTCAGGTTAGTGTTAGGGTTAGGGTTTCGGATAGCGTTAGGGTTAGGGTTGCGGGATTCGGTTAGGGTTTAGGGTGAGGGTTACCGTTAGTTTTATGCTTAAGCTGAGGGTTTAGGGTAAGTGTTATGATTAGGGTTAGAGTCAGAGTTAGGGTTAGGTCTACGGTTAGGGTTAGGTGTAGGGTAAGATTTAGGTTTAGGTCCAAGTTGAGGGTTAGAGTTAGTGTTCTATTTAGGGTCAAGGTTAGAGTTAGGGTTTGGGTAAGGGATAGGCTTAGAGTTAGGGAAAGTGTTAGGGGTTCGTGTGAGGGTTAGTGTTAGGTTTACATTAAGCTGATGTTTTAGGGTGTTATGGTTAGGGTTAGAGTTAGGGTTAGGTTTAGGGTTAGGGCTAGAGTTAGGGGAGAGTTAAGGGTTAGGTTTAGTTTTAGGGTTAGGGTTAGGCTTAGGTTTAAGGTGAAGTTTAGGTTAAGGATGAGGGTTCGAGTTAGGATTAGGCGTTTGGGTTAAGGTTAGGGTTAGGTTTAGGGTTAGGCTTAGCGATAGGGTTAGGTGTTTGGGTTAACGTTAGGGTCAGGTTTAGGGTTAGGGCTAGGGCTAGGGCTAGGGTGAAGTTTATGGGTGAGGGTTGTGCTTTGGTTTAGCGTTAGGGGTTAGGGTTAGGGTTAATGTTAGGAGTAAGTGTAGGGTTAAGTTTAGTTTTAGAGTGAGGGTTAGGGTTGGTTTGGGGGTTAAGTCACGGTTAGGTTAAGGGCGAGGTTAAGGTTAGAGATAGGGTTAGGTTAAGGGTTGGGTTAGGTTTAGATGTTAGGGTGAGGGTGAGTGCTAGGTTTCCATTTAAGCTGAGTGTGTAGGGTGAGTTTTAGGGTTAGGATTAGAGTTAAAGTTAGGGTCATGGTTAGGGTTAAGTTTCGGGTTAGGGTTAGGTTTATGGTTAGGATTAGGGTTAGGGTCAGGGTTAGGGGGAGATTTAGCGTTATGTTTAGTTTTAGCGTTAGGGTTTGGGTGAAGTTGATGTTAAGCGCGAGGGTTAGGGTTAGGGGTTAGGGTTCAGGTTAGGTTCAGGGTTAGGGTTAGGGTTAGGTTTAGGTTTGGGGTTAGGGTTAGGTTTAGTGTTAGTGTTAGTTTTGCTTAGGGTTAGGGTTTGAATGAATTTAGGGTAGGTTTAGGGTTATGGTTAGGGTGAAATTTTGGTTAAGGGTCAGGGTTCCGCTTAGGGTTAGGGTTAGAGTTAGGGTCAGTGGTTAGGGTTAAGTTTAGGTTTAGGGTTAGAGTTAGGTTTAGGGTTAGTTTTAGTTTGGGTTAGGATTAGGCTATGAATGAAGTTAGGGTAGGTTTAGGGTTATGGTTAGGGTGAAATTTTGTTTAAGGGTGAGGGTTCGGTTTAGGGTTAGGTTTAGAGTTAGGGTTGTGGTTAGGGTTAGGTTTAGGGTTAAGGTTAAGTTTAGGCTAAGGATTAGGGTTAGAGTTAGGGTTAGGTGTTAGTGTTTCGGTTAGCTTTAGCATAGGGTTGTATTTAGGGTTAAGTTTAGGGTTAGGGTAAGAGTTAGAGTTACATTTACCGTTAAGGTGAGGGTTTTGGGTAAGTGTTACGGTTAGGGTTAGGGTTAGGGCTACGGTTAGGGTTAGAGTTAGGGTTAGGGGTAAGGGTTAGGTTTAAGTTTATGGTAGGCTTAAAGATAGGGTTAAGCTTAGGTGAGGGTTAGGGTCAGGGTTAGGATTAGAATTAGGTTTAGGGCGAGGATTAGGGTCAGAGTTATTGTAAGGGTTAGGTTTAGGGTTACAGGTGGGCCAAGGTTAAGGTGAGGGTTAGGTTTAGGGGTAGGGTTAGGGTTAAAGTTAGGGTTAACTTTAGGTTAGGGATAGGGTGAAGTCTAACATAGGGTGAGGGTTAGGGTTATGGCTAAGGTTTGGGTTTGTTTTCAGGTTAGTGTTAAGGTTATGTTTCGGGTTAGGGTTAAGTTTAGGGGTTGTGTTGAGTTTTAGTGTTAGGGTTAGATTTTAGGTTAGTGTTTAGTGTTATGGCTAGGGTTAGGGTTAGGGTTGTGTTAGGCACTGTGGTTGGGGTGAGGGTTAGGTTTAGGGTTAGGGTTGGGTAGGGTTAGGATTATGGATATGGTACGGTGTTAGGGGTTAGAGGTGTAGTTTAGGGTTAGGGTTTGGGTTTGTGTGAGGGTTCCGGTTAGGCTTTGTGGTTCCGGTCATGGTTAGGGTTGGTTGAGGGTTGGGGTTAGGTTTATGATTAGGTTTCGGTTAGTGTTACAGTTAGGGTTAAGGTTTTGGTTAGGCTTTGGTGTTGGGGTTAGGGTTAGGTTTATCGTTAGGGTCAGGGGTTTCAGGTTAGTGTTAGGGTTAGGGTTTCGGATAGCATTAGGGTTAGGGTTGCGGGATTCGGTTAGGGTTTAGGGTGAGGGTTACCGTTAGTTTTATGCTTAAGCTGAGGGTTTAGGGTAAGTGTTATGATTAGGGTTAGAGTCAGAGTTAGGGTTAGGTCTACGGTTAGGGTTAGGTGTAGGGTAAGATTTAGGTTTAGGTCCAAGTTGAGGGTTAGAGTTAGTGTTCTATTTAGGGTCAAGGTTAGAGTTAGGGTTTGGGTAAGGGATAGGCTTAGAGTTAGGGAAAGTGTTAGGGGTTCGTGTGAGGGTTAGTGTTAGGTTTACATTAAGCTGATGTTTTAGGGTGTTATGGTTAGGGTTAGAGTTAGGGTTAGGTTTAGGGTTAGGGCTAGAGTTAGGGGAGAGTTAAGGGTTAGGTTTAGTTTTAGGGTTAGGGTTAGGCTTAGGTTTAAGGTGAAGTTTAGGATAAGGATGAGGGTTCGAGTTAGGATTAGGCGTTTGGGTTAAGGTTAGGGTTAGGTTTAGGGTTAGGCTTAGCGATAGGGTTAGGTGTTTGGGTTAACGTTAGGGTCAGGTTTAGGGTTAGGGCTAGGGCTAGGGCTAGGGTGAAGTTTATGGGTGAGGGTTGTGCTTTGGTTTAGCGTTAGGGGTTAGGGTTAGGGTTAATGTTAGGAGTAAGTGTAGGGTTAAGTTTAGTTTTAGAGTGAGGGTTAGGGTTGGTTTGGGGGTTAAGTCACGGTTAGGTTAAGGGCTAGGTTAAGGTTGGAGATAGGGTTAGGTTAAGGGTTGGGTTAGGTTTAGATGTTAGGGTGAGGGTGAGTGCTAGGTTTCCATTTAAGCTGAGTGTGTAGGGTAAGTTTTAGGGTTAGGATTAGAGTTAAAGTTAGGGTCATGGTTAGGGTTAAGTTTCGGGTTAGGGTTAGGTTTATGGTTAGGATTAGGGTTAGGGTCAGGGTTAGGGGGAGATTTAGCGTTATGTTTAGTTTTAGCGTTAGGGTTTGGGTGAAGTTGATGTTAAGCGCGAGGGTTAGGGTTAGGGGTTAGAGTTCAGGTTAGGTTCAGGGTTAGGGTTAGGGTTAGGTTTAGGTTTGGGGTTAGGGTTAGGTTTAGTGTTAGTGTTAGTTTTGCTTAGGGTTAGGGTTTGAATGAATTTAGGGTAGGTTTAGGGTTATGGTTAGGGTGAAATTTTGGTTAAGGGTCAGGGTTCCGCTTAGGGTTAGGGTTAGAGTTAGGGTCAGTGGTTAGGGTTAAGTTTAGGTTTAGGGTTAGAGTTAGGTTTAGGGTTAGTTTTAGTTTGGGTTAGGATTAGGCTATGAATGAAGTTAGGGTAGGTTTAGGGTTATGGTTAGGGTGAAATTTTGTTTAAGGGTGAGGGTTCGGTTTAGGGTTAGGTTTAGAGTTAGGATTGTGGTTAGGGTTAGGTTTAGGGTTAAGGTTAAGTTTAGGCTAAGGATTAGGGTTAGAGTTAGGGTTAGGTGTTAGTGTTTCGGTTAGCTTTAGCATAGGGTTGTATTTAGGGTTAAGTTTAGGGTTAGGGTAAGAGTTAGAGTTACATTTACCGTTAAGGTGAGGGTTTTGGGTAAGTGTCACGGTTAGGGTTAGGGTTAGGGCTATGGTTAGGGTTAGAGTTAGGGTTAGGGGTAAGGGTTAGGTTTAAGTTTATGGTAGGCTTAAAGATAGGGTTAAGCTTAGGTGAGGGTTAGGGTCAGGGTTAGGATTAGAATTAGGTTTAGGGCGAGGATTAGGGTCAGAGTTATTGTAAGGGTTAGGTTTAGGGTTACAGGTGGGCCAAGGTTAAGGTTAGGGTTAAGTTTAGGGGTAGGGTTAGGGTTAAAGTTAGGGTTAACTTTAGGTTAGGGATAGGGTGAAGTCTAACATAGGGTGAGGGTTAGGGTTATGGCTAAGGTTTGGGTTTGTTTTCAGGTTAGTGTTAAGGTTATGTTTCGGATTAGGGTTAAGTTTAGGGGTTGTGTTGAGTTTTAGTGTTAGGGTTAGATTTTAGGTTAGTGTTTAGTGTTATGGCTAGGGTTAGGGTTAGGGTTGTGTTAGGCACTGTGGTTGGGGTGAGGGTTAGGTTTAGGGTTAGGGTTGGGTAGGGTTAGGATTATGGATATGGTACGGTGTTAGGGGTTAGAGGTGTAGTTTAGGGTTAGGGTTTGGGTTTCTGTGAGGGTTCCGGTTAGGCTTTGTGGTTCCGGTCATGGTTAGGGTTGGTTTAGGGTTGGGGTTAGGTTTATGATTAGGTTTCGGTTAGTGTTACAGTTAGGGTTAAGGATTTTGTTAGGCTTTGGTGTTGGGGTTAGGGTTAGGTTTATCTTTAGGGTCCGGGGTTTCAGGTTAGTGTTAGGGTTAGGGTTTCGGATAGCATTAGGGTTAGGGTTGCAGGATTCGGTTAGGGTTTAGGGTGAGGGTTACCGTTAGTTTTATGCTTAAGCTGAGGGTTTAGGGTAAGTGTTATGATTAGGGTTAGAGTCAGAGTTAGGGTTAGGTCTACGGTTAGGGTTAGGTGTAGGGTAAGATTTAGGTTTAGGTCCAAGTTGAGGGTTAGAGTTAGTGTTCTATTTAGGGTCAAGGTTAGAGTTAGGGTTTGGGTAAGGGATAGGCTTAGAGTTAGGGAAAGTGTTAGGGGTTCGTGTGAGGGTTAGTGTTAGGTTTACGTTAAGCTGATGTTTTAGGGTGTTATGGTTAGGGTTAGAGTTAGGGTTAGGTTTAGGGTTAGGGCTAGAGTTAGGGGAGAGTTAAGGGTTAGGTTTAGTTTTAGGGTTAGGGTTAGGCTTAGGTTTAAGGGGAAGTTTAGGTTAAGGATGAGGGTTCGAGTTAGGATTAGGCGTTTGGGTTAAGGTTAGGGTTAGGTTTAGGGTTAGGCTTAGCGATAGGGTTAGGTGTTTGGGTTAACGTTAGGGTCAGGTTTAGGGTTAGGGCTAGGGCTAGGGCTAGGGTGAAGTTTATGGGTGAGGGTTGTGCTTTGGTTTAGCGTTAGGGGTTAGGGTTAGGGTTAATGTTAGGAGTAAGTGTAGGGTTAAGTTTAGTTTTAGAGTGAGGGTTAGGGTTGGTTTGGGGGTTAAGTCACGGTTAGGTTAAGGGCTAGGTTAAGGTTAGAGATAGGGTTAGGTTAAGGGTTGGGTTAGGTTCAGATGTTAGGGTGAGGGTGAGTGCTAGGTTTCCATTTAAGCTGAGTGTGTAGGGTAAGTTTTAGGGTTAGGATTAGAGTTAAAGTTAGGGTCATGGTTAGGGTTAAGTTTCGGGTTAGGGTTAGGTTTATGGTTAGGATTAGGGTTAGGGTCAGGGTTAGGGGGAGATTTAGCGTTATGTTTAGTTTTAGCGTTAGGGTTTGGGTGAAGTTGATGTTAAGCGCGAGGGTTAGGGTTAGGGGTTAGGGTTCAGGTTAGGTTCAGGGTTAGGGTTAGGGTTAGGTTTAGGTTTGGGGTTAGGGTTAGGTTTAGTGTTAGTGTTAGTTTTGCTTAGGGTTAGGGTTTGAATGAATTTAGGGTAGGTTTAGGGTTATGGTTAGGGTGAAATTTTGGTTAAGGGTCAGGGTTCCGCTTAGGGTTAGGGTTAGAGTTAGGGTCAGTGGTTAGGGTTAAGTTTAGGTTTAGGGTTAGAGTTAGGTTTAGGGTTAGTTTTAGTTTGGGTTAGGATTAGGCTATGAATGAAGTTAGGGTAGGTTTAGGGTTATGGTTAGGGTGAAATTTTGTTTAAGGGTGAGGGTTCGGTTTAGGGTTAGGTTTAGAGTTAGGGTTGTGGTTAGGGTTAGGTTTAGGGTTAAGGTTAAGTTTAGGCTAAGGATTAGGGTTAGAGTTAGGGTTAGGTGTTAGTGTTTCGGTTAGCTTTAGCATAGGGTTGTATTTAGGGTTAAGTTTAGGGTTAGGGTAAGAGTTAGAGTTACATTTACCGTTAAGGTGAGGGTTTTGGGTAAGTGTTACGGTTAGGGTTAGGGTTAGGGCTACGGTTAGGGTTAGAGTTAGGGTTAGGGGTAAGGGTTAGGTTTAAGTTTATGGTAGGCTTAAAGATAGGGTTAAGCTTAGGTGAGGGTTAGGGTCAGGGTTAGGATTAGAATTAGGTTTAGGGCGAGGATTAGGGTCAGAGTTATTGTAAGGGTTAGGTTTAGGGTTACAGGTGGGCCAAGGTTAAGGTGAGGGTTAGGTTTAGGGGTAGGGTTAGGGTTAAAGTTAGGGTTAACTTTAGGTTAGGGATAGGGTGAAGTCTAACATAGGGTGAGGGTTAGGGTTATGGCTAAGGTTTGGGTTTGTTTTCAGGTTAGTGTTAAGGTTATGTTTCGGGTTAGGGTTAAGTTTAGGGGTTGTGTTGAGTTTTAGTGTTAGGGTTAGATTTTAGGTTAGTGTTTAGTGTTATGGCTAGGGTTAGGGTTAGGGTTGTGTTAGGCACTGTGGTTGGGGTGAGGGTTAGGTTTAGGGTTAGGGTTGGGTAGGGTTAGGATTATGGATATGGTACGGTGTTAGGGGTTAGAGGTGTAGTTTAGGGTTAGGGTTTGGGTTTGTGTGAGGGTTCCGGTTAGGCTTTGTGGTTCCGGTCATGGTTAGGGTTGGTTGAGGGTTGGGGTTAGGTTTATGATTAGGTTTCGGTTAGTGTTACAGTTAGGGTTAAGGTTTTGGTTAGGCTTTGGTGTTGGGGTTAGGGTTAGGTTTATCGTTAGGGTCAGGGGTTTCAGGTTAGTGTTAGGGTTAGGGTTTCGGATAGCATTAGGGTTAGGGTTGCGGGATTCGGTTAGGGTTTAGGGTGAGGGTTACCGTTAGTTTTATGCTTAAGCTGAGGGTTTAGGGTAAGTGTTATGATTAGGGTTAGAGTCAGAGTTAGGGTTAGGTCTACGGTTAGGGTTAGGTGTAGGGTAAGATTTAGGTTTAGGTCCAAGTTGAGGGTTAGAGTTAGTGTTCTATTTAGGGTCAAGGTTAGAGTTAGGGTTTGGGTAAGGGATAGGCTTAGAGTTAGGGAAAGTGTTAGGGGTTCGTGTGAGGGTTAGTGTTAGGTTTACATTAAGCTGATGTTTTAGGGTGTTATGGTTAGGGTTAGAGTTAGGGTTAGGTTTAGGGTTAGGGCTAGAGTTAGGGGAGAGTTAAGGGTTAGGTTTAGTTTTAGGGTTAGGGTTAGGCTTAGGTTTAAGGGGAAGTTTAGGTTAAGGATGAGGGTTCGAGTTAGGATTAGGCGTTTGGGTTAAGGTTAGGGTTAGGTTTAGGGTTAGGCTTAGCGATAGGGTTAGGTGTTTGGGTTAACGTTAGGGTCAGGTTTAGGGTTAGGGCTAGGGCTAGGGCTAGGGTGAAGTTTATGGGTGAGGGTTGTGCTTTGGTTTAGCGTTAGGGGTTAGGGTTAGGGTTAATGTTAGGAGTAAGTGTAGGGTTAAGTTTAGTTTTAGAGTGAGGGTTAGGGTTGGTTTGGGGGTTAAGTCACGGTTAGGTTAAGGGCTAGGTTAAGGTTGGAGATAGGGTTAGGTTAAGGGTTGGGTTAGGTTTAGATGTTAGGGTGAGGGTGAGTGCTAGGTTTCCATTTAAGCTGAGTGTGTAGGGTAAGTTTTAGGGTTAGGATTAGAGTTAAAGTTAGGGTCATGGTTAGGGTTAAGTTTCGGGTTAGGGTTAGGTTTATGGTTAGGATTAGGGTTAGGGTCAGGGTTAGGGGGAGATTTAGCGTTATGTTTAGTTTTAGCGTTAGGGTTTGGGTGAAGTTGATGTTAAGCGCGAGGGTTAGGGTTAGGGGTTAGGGTTCAGGTTAGGTTCAGGGTTAGGGTTAGGGTTAGGTTTAGGTTTGGGGTTAGGGTTAGGTTTAGTGTTAGTGTTAGTTTTGCTTAGGGTTAGGGTTTGAATGAATTTAGGGTAGGTTTAGGGTTATGGTTAGGGTGAAATTTTGGTTAAGGGTCAGGGTTCCGCTTAGGGTTAGGGTTAGAGTTAGGGTCAGTGGTTAGGGTTAAGTTTAGGTTTAGGGTTAGAGTTAGGTTTAGGGTTAGTTTTAGTTTGGGTTAGGATTAGGCTATGAATGAAGTTAGGGTAGGTTTAGGGTTATGGTTAGGGTGAAATTTTGTTTAAGGGTGAGGGTTCGGTTTAGGGTTAGGTTTAGAGTTAGGGTTGTGGTTAGGGTTAGGTTTAGGGTTAAGGTTAAGTTTAGGCTAAGGATTAGGGTTAGAGTTAGGGTTAGGTGTTAGTGTTTCGGTTAGCTTTAGCATAGGGTTGTATTTAGGGTTAAGTTTAGGGTTAGGGTAAGAGTTAGAGTTACATTTACCGTTAAGGTGAGGGTTTTGGGTAAGTGTCACGGTTAGGGTTAGGGTTAGGGCTACGGTTAGGGTTAGAGTTAGGGTTAGGGGTAAGGGTTAGGTTTAAGTTTATGGTAGGCTTAAAGATAGGGTTAAGCTTAGGTGAGGGTTAGGGTCAGGGTTAGGATTAGAATTAGGTTTAGGGCGAGGATTAGGGTCAGAGTTATTGTAAGGGTTAGGTTTAGGGTTACAGGTGGGCCAAGGTTAAGGTTAGGGTTAAGTTTAGGGGTAGGGTTAGGGTTAAAGTTAGGGTTAACTTTAGGTTAGGGATAGGGTGAAGTCTAACATAGGGTGAGGGTTAGGGTTATGGCTAAGGTTTGGGTTTGTTTTCAGGTTAGTGTTAAGGTTATGTTTCGGATTAGGGTTAAGTTTAGGGGTTGTGTTGAGTTTTAGTGTTAGGGTTAGATTTTAGGTTAGTGTTTAGTGTTATGGCTAGGGTTAGGGTTAGGGTTGTGTTAGGCACTGTGGTTGGGGTGAGGGTTAGGTTTAGGGTTAGGGTTGGGTAGGGTTAGGATTATGGATATGGTACGGTGTTAGGGGTTAGAGGTGTAGTTTAGGGTTAGGGTTTGGGTTTCTGTGAGGGTTCCGGTTAGGCTTTGTGGTTCCGGTCATGGTTAGGGTTGGTTTAGGGTTGGGGTTAGGTTTATGATTAGGTTTCGGTTAGTGTTACAGTTAGGGTTAAGGATTTTGTTAGGCTTTGGTGTTGGGGTTAGGGTTAGGTTTATCTTTAGGGTCCGGGGTTTCAGGTTAGTGTTAGGGTTAGGGTTTCGGATAGCATTAGGGTTAGGGTTGCAGGATTCGGTTAGGGTTTAGGGTGAGGGTTACCGTTAGTTTTATGCTTAAGCTGAGGGTTTAGGGTAAGTGTTATGATTAGGGTTAGAGTCAGAGTTAGGGTTAGGTCTACGGTTAGGGTTAGGTGTAGGGTAAGATTTAGGTTTAGGTCCAAGTTGAGGGTTAGTGTTCTATTTAGGGTCAAGGTTAGAGTTAGGGTTTGGGTAAGGGATAGGCTTAGAGTTAGGGAAAGTGTTAGGGGTTCGTGTGAGGGTTAGTGTTAGGTTTACGTTAAGCTGATGTTTTAGGGTGTTATGGTTAGGGTTAGAGTTAGGGTTAGGTTTAGGGTTAGGGCTAGAGTTAGGGGAGAGTTAAGGGTTAGGTTTAGTTTTAGGGTTAGGGTTAGGCTTAGGTTTAAGGGGAAGTTTAGGTTAAGGATGAGGGTTCGAGTTAGGATTAGGCGTTTGGGTTAAGGTTAGGGTTAGGTTTAGGGTTAGGCTTAGCGATAGGGTTAGGTGTTTGGGTTAACGTTAGGGTCAGGTTTAGGGTTAGGGCTAGGGCTAGGGCTAGGGTGAAGTTTATGGGTGAGGGTTGTGCTTTGGTTTAGCGTTAGGGGTTAGGGTTAGGGTTAATGTTAGGAGTAAGTGTAGGGTTAAGTTTAGTTTTAGAGTGAGGGTTAGGGTTGGTTTGGGGGTTAAGTCACGGTTAGGTTAAGGGCTAGGTTAAGGTTAGAGATAGGGTTAGGTTAAGGGTTGGGTTAGGTTCAGATGTTAGGGTGAGGGTGAGTGCTAGGTTTCCATTTAAGCTGAGTGTGTAGGGTAAGTTTTAGGGTTAGGATTAGAGTTAAAGTTAGGGTCATGGTTAGGGTTAAGTTTAGGGTTAGGGTTAGGTTTATGGTTAGGATTAGGGTTAGGGTCAGGGTTAGGGGGAGATTTAGCGTTATGTTTAGTTTTAGCGTTAGGGTTTGGGTGAAGTTGATGTTAAGCGCGAGGGTTAGGGTTAGGGGTTAGGGTTCAGGTTAGGTTCAGGGTTAGGGTTAGGGTTAGGTTTAGGTTTGGGGTTAGGGTTAGGTTTAGTGTTAGTGTTAGTTTTGCTTAGGGTTAGGGTTTGAATGAATTTAGGGTAGGTTTAGGGTTATGGTTAGGGTGAAATTTTGGTTAAGGGTCAGGGTTCCGCTTAGGGTTAGGGTTAGAGTTAGGGTCAGTGGTTAGGGTTAAGTTTAGGTTTAGGGTTAGAGTTAGGTTTAGGGTTAGTTTTAGTTTGGGTTAGGATTAGGCTATGAATGAAGTTAGGGTAGGTTTAGGGTTATGGTTAGGGTGAAATTTTGTTTAAGGGTGAGGGTTCGGTTTAGGGTTAGGTTTAGAGTTAGGGTTGTGGTTAGGGTTAGGTTTAGGGTTAAGGTTAAGTTTAGGCTAAGGATTAGGGTTAGAGTTAGGGTTAGGTGTTAGTGTTTCGGTTAGCTTTAGCATAGGGTTGTATTTAGGGTTAAGTTTAGGGTTAGGGTAAGAGTTAGAGTTACATTTACCGTTAAGGTGAGGGTTTTGGGTAAGTGTTACGGTTAGGGTTAGGGTTAGGGCTACGGTTAGGGTTAGAGTTAGGGTTAGGGGTAAGGGTTAGGTTTAAGTTTATGGTAGGCTTAAAGATAGGGTTAAGCTTAGGTGAGGGTTAGGGTCAGGGTTAGGATTAGAATTAGGTTTAGGGCGAGGATTAGGGTCAGAGTTATTGTAAGGGTTAGGTTTAGGGTTACAGGTGGGCCAAGGTTAAGGTGAGGGTTAGGTTTAGGGGTAGGGTTAGGGTTAAAGTTAGGGTTAACTTTAGGTTAGGGATAGGGTGAAGTCTAACATAGGGTGAGGGTTAGGGTTATGGCTAAGGTTTGGGTTTGTTTTCAGGTTAGTGTTAAGGTTATGTTTCGGGTTAGGGTTAAGTTTAGGGGTTGTGTTGAGTTTTAGTGTTAGGGTTAGATTTTAGGTTAGTGTTTAGTGTTATGGCTAGGGTTAGGGTTAGGGTTGTGTTAGGCACTGTGGTTGGGGTGAGGGTTAGGTTTAGGGTTAGGGTTGGGTAGGGTTAGGATTATGGATATGGTACGGTGTTAGGGGTTAGAGGTGTAGTTTAGGGTTAGGGTTTGGGTTTGTGTGAGGGTTCCGGTTAGGCTTTGTGGTTCCGGTCATGGTTAGGGTTGGTTGAGGGTTGGGGTTAGGTTTATGATTAGGTTTCGGTTAGTGTTACAGTTAGGGTTAAGGTTTTGGTTAGGCTTTGGTGTTGGGGTTAGGGTTAGGTTTATCGTTAGGGTCAGGGGTTTCAGGTTAGTGTTAGGGTTAGGGTTTCGGATAGCATTAGGGTTAGGGTTGCGGGATTCGGTTAGGGTTTAGGGTGAGGGTTACCGTTAGTTTTATGCTTAAGCTGAGGGTTTAGGGTAAGTGTTATGATTAGGGTTAGAGTCAGAGTTAGGGTTAGGTCTACGGTTAGGGTTAGGTGTAGGGTAAGATTTAGGTTTAGGTCCAAGTTGAGGGTTAGAGTTAGTGTTCTATTTAGGGTCAAGGTTAGAGTTAGGGTTTGGGTAAGGGATAGGCTTAGAGTTAGGGAAAGTGTTAGGGGTTCGTGTGAGGGTTAGTGTTAGGTTTACATTAAGCTGATGTTTTAGGGTGTTATGGTTAGGGTTAGAGTTAGGGTTAGGTTTAGGGTTAGGGCTAGAGTTAGGGGAGAGTTAAGGGTTAGGTTTAGTTTTAGGGTTAGGGTTAGGCTTAGGTTTAAGGGGAAGTTTAGGTTAAGGATGAGGGTTCGAGTTAGGATTAGGCGTTTGGGTTAAGGTTAGGGTTAGGTTTAGGGTTAGGCTTAGCGATAGGGTTAGGTGTTTGGGTTAACGTTAGGGTCAGGTTTAGGGTTAGGGCTAGGGCTAGGGCTAGGGTGAAGTTTATGGGTGAGGGTTGTGCTTTGGTTTAGCGTTAGGGATTAGGGTTAGGGTTAATGTTAGGAGTAAGTGTAGGGTTAAGTTTAGTTTTAGAGTGAGGGTTAGGGTTGGTTTGGGGGTTAAGTCACGGTTAGGTTAAGGGCTAGGTTAAGGTTGGAGATAGGGTTAGGTTAAGGGTTGGGTTAGGTTTAGATGTTAGGGTGAGGGTGAGTGCTAGGTTTCCATTTAAGCTGAGTGTGTAGGGTAAGTTTTAGGGTTAGGATTAGAGTTAAAGTTAGGGTCATGGTTAGGGTTAAGTTTCGGGTTAGGGTTAGGTTTATGGTTAGGATTAGGGTTAGGGTCAGGGTTAGGGGGAGATTTAGCGTTATGTTTAGTTTTAGCGTTAGGGTTTGGGTGAAGTTGATGTTAAGCGCGAGGGTTAGGGTTAGGGGTTAGGGTTCAGGTTAGGTTCAGGGTTAGGGTTAGGGTTAGGTTTAGGTTTGGGGTTAGGGTTAGGTTTAGTGTTAGTGTTAGTTTTGCTTAGGGTTAGGGTTTGAATGAATTTAGGGTAGGTTTAGGGTTATGGTTAGGGTGAAATTTTGGTTAAGGGTCAGGGTTCCGCTTAGGGTTAGGGTTAGAGTTAGGGTCAGTGGTTAGGGTTAAGTTTAGGTTTAGGGTTAGAGTTAGGTTTAGGGTTAGTTTTAGTTTGGGTTAGGATTAGGCTATGAATGAAGTTAGGGTAGGTTTAGGGTTATGGTTAGGGTGAAATTTTGTTTAAGGGTGAGGGTTCGGTTTAGGGTTAGGTTTAGAGTTAGGGTTGTGGTTACGGTTAGGTTTAGGGTTAAGGTTAAGTTTAGGCTAAGGATTACGGTTAGAGTTAGGGTTAGGTGTTAGTGTTTTGGTTAGCTTTTGCATAGGGTTGTATTTAGGGTTAAGTTTAGGGTTAGGGTAAGAGTTAGAGTTACATTTACCGTTAAGGTGAGGGTTTTGGGTAAGTGTTACGGTTAAGGTTAGGGTTAGGGCTACGGTTAGGGTTAGAGTTAGGGTTAGGGGTGAGGGTTAGGTTTAAGTTTATGGTAGGCTTAAAGATAGGGTTAAGCTTAGGTGAGGGTTAGGGTCAGGGTTAGGATTAGAATTAGGTTTAGGGCGAGGATTAGGGTCAGAGTTATTGTAAGGGTTAGGTTTAGGGTTACAGGTGGGCCAAGGTTAAGGTTAGGGTTAGGGTTAGGGTTAGGGTTAAAGTTAGGGTTAACTTTAGGTTAGGGATAGGGTGAAGTCTAACATAGGGTGAGGGTTAGGGTTATGGCTAAGGTTTGGGTTTGTTTTCAGGTTAGTGTTAAGGTTATGTTTCGGGTTAGGGTTAAGTTTAGGGGTTGTGTTGAGTTTTAGTGTTAGGGTTAGATTTTAGGTTAGTGTTTAGTGTTATGGCTAGGGTTAGGGTTAGGGTTGTGTTAGGCACTGTGGTTGGGGTGAGGGTTAGGTTTAGGGTTAGGGTTGGGTAGGGTTAGGATTATGGATATGGTACGGTGTTAGGGGTTAGAGGTGTAGTTTAGGGTTAGGGTTTGGGTTTGTGTGAGGGTTCCGGTTAGGCTTTGTGGTTCCGGTCATGGTTAGGGTTGGTTGAGGGTTGGGGTTAGGTTTATGATTAGGTTTCGGTTAGTGTTACAGTTAGGGTTAAGGTTTTGGTTAGGCTTTGGTGTTGGGGTTAGGGTTAGGTTTATCGTTAGGGTCAGGGGTTTCAGGTTAGTGTTAGGGTTAGGGTTTCGGATAGCGTTAGGGTTAGGGTTGCGGGATTCGGTTAGGGTTTAGGGTGAGGGTTACCGTTAGTTTTATGCTTAAGCTGAGGGTTTAGGGTAAGTGTTATGATTAGGGTTAGAGTCAGAGTTAGGGTTAGGTCTACGGTTAGGGTTAGGTGTAGGGTAAGATTTAGGTTTAGGTCCAAGTTGAGGGTTAGAGTTAGTGTTCTATTTAGGGTCAAGGTTAGAGTTAGGGTTTGGGTAAGGGATAGGCTTAGAGTTAGGGAAAGTGTTAGGGGTTCGTGTGAGGGTTAGTGTTAGGTTTACATTAAGCTGATGTTTTAGGGTGTTATGGTTAGGGTTAGAGTTAGGGTTAGGTTTAGGGTTAGGGCTAGAGTTAGGGGAGAGTTAAGGGTTAGGTTTAGTTTTAGGGTTAGGGTTAGGCTTAGGTTTAAGGGGAAGTTTAGGTTAAGGATGAGGGTTCGAGTTAGGATTAGGCGTTTGGGTTAAGGTTAGGGTTAGGTTTAGGGTTAGGCTTAGCGATAGGGTTAGGTGTTTGGGTTAACGTTAGGGTCAGGTTTAGGGTTAGGGCTAGGGCTAGGGCTAGGGTGAAGTTTATGGGTGAGGGTTGTGCTTTGGTTTAGCGTTAGGGATTAGGGTTAGGGTTAATGTTAGGAGTAAGTGTAGGGTTAAGTTTAGTTTTAGAGTGAGGGTTAGGGTTGGTTTGGGGGTTAAGTCACGGTTAGGTTAAGGGCTAGGTTAAGGTTGGAGATAGGGTTAGGTTAGGTTTAGATGTTAGGGTGAGGGTGAGTGCTAGGTTTCCATTTAAGCTGAGTGTGTAGGGTAAGTTTTAGGGTTAGGATTAGAGTTAAAGTTAGGGTCATGGTTAGGGTTAAGTTTCGGGTTAGGGTTAGGTTTATGGTTAGGATTAGGGTTAGGGTCAGGGTTAGGGGGAGATTTAGCGTTATGTTTAGTTTTAGCGTTAGGGTTTGGGTGAAGTTGATGTTAAGCGCGAGGGTTAGGGTTAGGGGTTAGGGTTCAGGTTAGGTTCAGGGTTAGGGTTAGGGTTAGGTTTAGGTTTGGGGTTAGGGTTAGGTTTAGTGTTAGTGTTAGTTTTGCTTAGGGTTAGGGTTTGAATGAATTTAGGGTAGGTTTAGGGTTATGGTTAGGGTGAAATTTTGCTTAAGGGTCAGGGTTCCGCTTAGGGTTAGGGTTAGAGTTAGGGTCAGTGGTTAGGGTTAAGTTTAGGTTTAGGGTTAGAGTTAGGTTTAGGGTTAGTTTTAGTTTGGGTTAGGATTAGGCTATGAATGAAGTTAGGGTAGGTTTAGGGTTATGGTTAGGGTGAAATTTTGTTTAAGGGTGAGGGTTCGGTTTAGGGTTAGGTTTAGAGTTAGGGTTGTGGTTACGGTTAGGTTTAGGGTTAAGGTTAAGTTTAGGCTAAGGATTACGGTTAGAGTTAGGGTTAGGTGTTAGTGTTTCGGTTAGCTTTAGCATAGGGTTGTATTTAGGGTTAAGTTTAGGGTTAGGGTAAGAGTTAGAGTTACATTTACCGTTAAGGTGAGGGTTTTGGGTAAGTGTTACGGTTAAGGTTAGGGTTAGGGCTATGGTTAGGGTTAGAGTTAGGGTTAGGGGTGAGGGTTAGGTTTAAGTTTATGGTAGGCTTAAAGATAGGGTTAAGCTTAGGTGAGGGTTAGGGTCAGGGTTAGGATTAGAATTAGGTTTAGGGCGAGGATTAGGGTCAGAGTTATTGTAAGGGTTAGGTTTAGGGTTACAGGTGGGCCAAGGTTAAGGTTAGGGTTAGGGGTAGGGTTAGGGTTAAAGTTAGGGTTAACTTTAGGTTAGGGATAGGGTGAAGTCTAACATAGGGTGAGGGTTAGGGTTATGGCTAAGGTTTGGGTTTGTTTTCAGGTTAGTGTTAAGGTTATGTTTCGGGTTAGGGTTAAGTTTAGGGGTTGTGTTGAGTTTTAGTGTTAGGGTTAGATTTTAGGTTAGTGTTTAGTGTTATGGCTAGGGTTAGGGTTAGGGTTGTGTTAGGCACTGTGGTTGGGGTGAGGGTTAGGTTTAGGGTTAGGGTTGGGTAGGGTTAGGATTATGGATATGGTACGGTGTTAGGGGTTAGAGGTGTAGTTTAGGGTTAGGGTTTGGGTTTGTGTGAGGGTTCCGGTTAGGCTTTGTGGTTCCGGTCATGGTTAGGGTTGGTTGAGGGTTGGGGTTAGGTTTATGATTAGGTTTCGGTTAGTGTTACAGTTAGGGTTAAGGTTTTGGTTAGGCTTTGGTGTTGGGGTTAGGGTTAGGTTTATCGTTAGGGTCAGGGGTTTCAGGTTAGTGTTAGGGTTAGGGTTTCGGATAGCGTTAGGGTTAGGGTTGCGGGATTCGGTTAGGGTTTAGGGTGAGGGTTACCGTTAGTTTTATGCTTAAGCTGAGGGTTTAGGGTAAGTGTTATGATTAGGGTTAGAGTCAGAGTTAGGGTTAGGTCTACGGTTAGGGTTAGGTGTAGGGTAAGATTTAGGTTTAGGTCCAAGTTGAGGGTTAGAGTTAGTGTTCTATTTAGGGTCAAGGTTAGAGTTAGGGTTTGGGTAAGGGATAGGCTTAGAGTTAGGGAAAGTGTTAGGGGTTCGTGTGAGGGTTAGTGTTAGGTTTACATTAAGCTGATGTTTTAGGGTGTTATGGTTAGGGTTAGAGTTAGGGTTAGGTTTAGGGTTAGGGCTAGAGTTAGGGGAGAGTTAAGGGTTAGGTTTAGTTTTAGGGTTAGGGTTAGGCTTAGGTTTAAGGGGAAGTTTAGGTTAAGGATGAGGGTTCGAGTTAGGATTAGGCGTTTGGGTTAAGGTTAGGGTTAGGTTTAGGGTTAGGCTTAGCGATAGGGTTAGGTGTTTGGGTTAACGTTAGGGTCAGGTTTAGGGTTAGGGCTAGGGCTAGGGCTAGGGTGAAGTTTATGGGTGAGGGTTGTGCTTTGGTTTAGCGTTAGGGATTAGGGTTAGGGTTAATGTTAGGAGTAAGTGTAGGGTTAAGTTTAGTTTTAGAGTGAGGGTTAGGGTTGGTTTGGGGGTTAAGTCACGGTTAGGTTAAGGGCTAGGTTAAGGTTGGAGATAGGGTTAGGTTAAGGGTTGGGTTAGGTTTAGATGTTAGGGTGAGGGTGAGTGCTAGGTTTCCATTTAAGCTGAGTGTGTAGGGTAAGTTTTAGGGTTAGGATTAGAGTTAAAGTTAGGGTCATGGTTAGGGTTAAGTTTCGGGTTAGGGTTAGGTTTATGGTTAGGATTAGGGTTAGGGTCAGGGTTAGGGGGAGATTTAGCGTTATGTTTAGTTTTAGCGTTAGGGTTTGGGTGAAGTTGATGTTAAGCGCGAGGGTTAGGGTTAGGGGTCAGGGTTCAGGTTAGGTTCAGGGTTAGGGTTAGGGTTAGGTTTAGGTTTGGGGTTAGGGTTAGGTTTAGTGTTAGTGTTAGTTTTGCTTAGGGTTAGGGTTTGAATGAATTTAGGGTAGGTTTAGGGTTATGGTTAGGGTGAAATGTTGGTTAAGGGTCAGGGTTCCGCTTAGGGTTAGGGTTAGAGTTAGGGTCAGTGGTTAGGGTTAAGTTTAGGTTTAGGGTTAGAGTTAGGTTTAGGGTTAGTTTTAGTTTGGGTTAGGATTAGGCTATGAATGAAGTTAGGGTAGGTTTAGGGTTATGGTTAGGGTGAAATTTTGTTTAAGGGTGAGGGTTCGGTTTAGGGTTAGGTTTAGAGTTAGGGTTGTGGTTACGGTTAGGTTTAGGGTTAAGGTTAAGTTTAGGCTAAGGATTACGGTTAGAGTTAGGGTTAGGTGTTAGTGTTTCGGTTAGCTTTAGCATAGGGTTGTATTTAGGGTTAAGTTTAGGGTTAGGGTAAGAGTTAGAGTTACATTTACCGTTAAGGTGAGGGTTTTGGGTAAGTGTTACGGTTAAGGTTAGGGTTAGGGCTACGGTTAGGGTTAGAGTTAGGGTTAGGGGTGAGGGTTAGGTTTAAGTTTATGGTAGGCTTAAAGATAGGGTTAAGCTTAGGTGAGGGTTAGGGTCAGGGTTAGGATTAGAATTAGGTTTAGGGCGAGGATTAGGGTCAGAGTTATTGTAAGGGTTAGGTTTAGGGTTACAGGTGGGCCAAGGTTAAGGTTAGGGTTAGGGGTAGGGTTAGGGTTAAAGTTAGGGTTAACTTTAGGTTAGGGATAGGGTGAAGTCTAACATAGGGTGAGGGTTAGGGTTATGGCTAAGGTTTGGGTTTGTTTTCAGGTTAGTGTTAAGGTTATGTTTCGGGTTAGGGTTAAGTTTAGGGGTTGTGTTGAGTTTTAGTGTTAGGGTTAGATTTTAGGTTAGTGTTTAGTGTTATGGCTAGGGTTAGGGTTAGGGTTGTGTTAGGCACTGTGGTTGGGGTGAGGGTTAGGTTTAGGGTTAGGGTTGGGTAGGGTTAGGATTATGGATATGGTACGGTGTTAGGGGTTAGAGGTGTAGTTTAGGGTTAGGGTTTGGGTTTGTGTGAGGGTTCCGGTTAGGCTTTGTGGTTCCGGTCATGGTTAGGGTTGGTTGAGGGTTGGGGTTAGGTTTATGATTAGGTTTTGGTTAGTGTTACAGTTAGGGTTAAGGTTTTGGTTAGGCTTTGGTGTTGGGGTTAGGGTTAGGTTTATCGTTAGGGTCAGGGGTTTCAGGTTAGTGTTAGGGTTAGGGTTTCGGATAGCATTAGGGTTAGGGTTGCGGGATTCGGTTAGGGTTTAGGGTGAGGGTTACCGTTAGTTTTATGCTTAAGCTGAGGGTTTAGGGTAAGTGTTATGATTAGGGTTAGAGTCAGAGTTAGGGTTAGGTCTACGGTTAGGGTTAGGTGTAGGGTAAGATTTAGGTTTAGGTCCAAGTTGAGGGTTAGAGTTAGTGTTCTATTTAGGGTCAAGGTTAGAGTTAGGGTTTGGGTAAGGGATAGGCTTAGAGTTAGGGAAAGTGTTAGGGGTTCGTGTGAGGGTTAGTGTTAGGTTTACATTAAGCTGATGTTTTAGGGTGTTATGGTTAGGGTTAGAGTTAGGGTTAGGTTTAGGGTTAGGGCTAGAGTTAGGGGAGAGTTAAGGGTTAGGTTTAGTTTTAGGGTTAGGGTTAGGCTTAGGTTTAAGGGGAAGTTTAGGTTAAGGATGAGGGTTCGAGTTAGGATTAGGCGTTTGGGTTAAGGTTAGGGTTAGGTTTAGGGTTAGGCTTAGCGATAGGGTTAGGTGTTTGGGTTAACGTTAGGGTCAGGTTTAGGGTTAGGGCTAGGGCTAGGGCTAGGGTGAAGTTTATGGGTGAGGGTTGTGCTTTGGTTTAGCGTTAGGGGTTAGGGTTAGGGTTAATGTTAGGAGTAAGTGTAGGGTTAAGTTTAGTTTTAGAGTGAGGGTTAGGGTTGGTTTGGGGGTTAAGTCACGGTTAGGTTAAGGGCTAGGTTAAGGTTGGAGATAGGGTTAGGTTAAGGGTTGGGTTAGGTTTAGATGTTAGGGTGAGGGTGAGTGCTAGGTTTCCATTTAAGCTGAGTGTGTAGGGTAAGTTTTAGGGTTAGGATTAGAGTTAAAGTTAGGGTCATGGTTAGGGTTAAGTTTCGGGTTAGGGTTAGGTTTATGGTTAGGATTAGGGTTAGGGTCAGGGTTAGGGGGAGATTTAGCGTTATGTTTAGTTTTAGCGTTAGGGTTTGGGTGAAGTTGATGTTAAGCGCGAGGGTTAGGGTTAGGGGTTAGGGTTCAGGTTAGGTTCAGGGTTAGGGTTAGGGTTAGGTTTAGGTTTGGGGTTAGGGTTAGGTTTAGTGTTAGTGTTAGTTTTGCTTAGGGTTAGGGTTTGAATGAATTTAGGGTAGGTTTAGGGTTATGGTTAGGGTGAAATGTTGGTTAAGGGTCAGGGTTCCGCTTAGGGTTAGGGTTAGAGTTAGGGTCAGTGGTTAGGGTTAAGTTTAGGTTTAGGGTTAGAGTTAGGTTTAGGGTTAGTTTTAGTTTGGGTTAGGATTAGGCTATGAATGAAGTTAGGGTAGGTTTAGGGTTATGGTTAGGGTGAAATTTTGTTTAAGGGTGAGGGTTCGGTTTAGGGTTAGGTTTAGAGTTAGGGTTGTGGTTACGGTTAGGTTTAGGGTTAAGGTTAAGTTTAGGCTAAGGATTAGGGTTAGAGTTAGGGTTAGGTGTTAGTGTTTCGGTTAGCTTTAGCATAGGGTTGTATTTAGGGTTAAGTTTAGGGTTAGGGTAAGAGTTAGAGTTACATTTACCGTTAAGGTGAGGGTTTTGGGTAAGTGTTACGGTTAAGGTTAGGGTTAGGGCTACGGTTAGGGTTAGAGTTAGGGTTAGGGGTGAGGGTTAGGTTTAAGTTTATGGTAGGCTTAAAGATAGGGTTAAGCTTAGGTGAGGGTTAGGGTCAGGGTTAGGATTAGAATTAGGTTTAGGGCGAGGATTAGGGTCAGAGTTATTGTAAGGGTTAGGTTTAGGGTTACAGGTGGGCCAAGGTTAAGGTTAGGGTTAGGGGTAGGGTTAGGGTTAAAGTTAGGGTTAACTTTAGGTTAGGGATAGGGTGAAGTCTAACATAGGGTGAGGGTTAGGGTTATGGCTAAGGTTTGGGTTTGTTTTCAGGTTAGTGTTAAGGTTATGTTTCGGGTTAGGGTTAAGTTTAGGGGTTGTGTTGAGTTTTAGTGTTAGGGTTAGATTTTAGGTTAGTGTTTAGTGTTATGGCTAGGGTTAGGGTTAGGGTTGTGTTAGGCACTGTGGTTGGGGTGAGGGTTAGGTTTAGGGTTAGGGTTGGGTAGGGTTAGGATTATGGATATGGTACGGTGTTAGGGGTTAGAGGTGTAGTTTAGGGTTAGGGTTTGGGTTTGTGTGAGGGTTCCGGTTAGGCTTTGTGGTTCCGGTCATGGTTAGGGTTGGTTGAGGGTTGGGGTTAGGTTTATGATTAGGTTTCGGTTAGTGTTACAGTTAGGGTTAAGGTTTTGGTTAGGCTTTGGTGTTGGGGTTAGGGTTAGGTTTATCGTTAGGGTCAGGGGTTTCAGGTTAGTGTTAGGGTTAGGGTTTCGGATAGCGTTAGGGTTAGGGTTGCGGGATTCGGTTAGGGTTTAGGGTGAGGGTTACCGTTAGTTTTATGCTTAAGCTGAGGGTTTAGGGTAAGTGTTATGATTAGGGTTAGAGTCAGAGTTAGGGTTAGGTCTACGGTTAGGGTTAGGTGTAGGGTAAGATTTAGGTTTAGGTCCAAGTTGAGGGTTAGAGTTAGTGTTCTATTTAGGGTCAAGGTTAGAGTTAGGGTTTGGGTAAGGGATAGGCTTAGAGTTAGGGAAAGTGTTAGGGGTTCGTGTGAGGGTTAGTGTTAGGTTTACATTAAGCTGATGTTTTAGGGTGTTATGGTTAGGGTTAGAGTTAGGGTTAGGTTTAGGGTTAGGGCTAGAGTTAGGGGAGAGTTAAGGGTTAGGTTTAGTTTTAGGGTTAGGGTTAGGCTTAGGTTTAAGGGGAAGTTTAGGTTAAGGATGAGGGTTCGAGTTAGGATTAGGCGTTTGGGTTAAGGTTAGGGTAAGGTTTAGGGTTAGGCTTAGCGATAGGGTTAGGTGTTTGGGTTAACGTTAGGGTCAGGTTTAGGGTTAGGGCTAGGGCTAGGGCTAGGGTGAAGTTTATGGGTGAGGGTTGTGCTTTGGTTTAGCGTTAGGGATTAGGGTTAGGGTTAATGTTAGGAGTAAGTGTAGGGTTAAGTTTAGTTTTAGAGTGAGGGTTAGGGTTGGTTTGGGGGTTAAGTCACGGTTAGGTTAAGGGCTAGGTTAAGGTTGGAGATAGGGTTAGGTTAAGGGTTGGGTTAGGTTTAGATGTTAGGGTGAGGGTGAGTGCTAGGTTTCCATTTAAGCTGAGTGTGTAGGGTAAGTTTTAGGGTTAGGATTAGAGTTAAAGTTAGGGTCATGGTTAGGGTTAAGTTTCGGGTTAGGGTTAGGTTTATGGTTAGGATTAGGGTTAGGGTCAGGGTTAGGGGGAGATTTAGCGTTATGTTTAGTTTTAGCGTTAGGGTTTGGGTGAAGTTGATGTTAAGCGCGAGGGTTAGGGTTAGGGGTTAGGGTTCAGGTTAGGTTCAGGGTTAGGGTTAGGGCTAGGTTTAGGTTTGGGGTTAGGGTTAGGTTTAGTGTTAGTGTTAGTTTTGCTTAGGGTTAGGGTTTGAATGAATTTAGGGTAGGTTTAGGGTTATGGTTAGGGTGAAATTTTGGTTAAGGGTCAGGGTTCCGCTTAGGGTTAGGGTTAGAGTTAGGGTCAGTGGTTAGGGTTAAGTTTAGGTTTAGGGTTAGAGTTAGGTTTAGGGTTAGTTTTAGTTTGGGTTAGGATTAGGCTATGAATGAAGTTAGGGTAGGTTTAGGGTTATGGTTAGGGTGAAATTTTGTTTAAGGGTGAGGGTTCGGTTTAGGGTTAGGTTTAGAGTTAGGGTTGTGGTTACGGTTAGGTTTAGGGTTAAGGTTAAGTTTAGGCTAAGGATTACGGTTAGAGTTAGGGTTAGGTGTTAGTGTTTCGGTTAGCTTTAGCATAGGGTTGTATTTAGGGTTAAGTTTAGGGTTAGGGTAAGAGTTAGAGTTACATTTACCGTTAAGGTGAGGGTTTTGGGTAAGTGTCACGGTTAGGGTTAGGGTTAGGGCTACGGTTAGGGTTAGAGTTAGGGTTAGGGGTGAGGGTTAGGTTTAAGTTTATGGTAGGCTTAAAGATAGGGTTAAGCTTAGGTGAGGGTTAGGGTCAGGGTTAGGATTAGAATTAGGTTTAGGGCGAGGATTAGGGTCAGAGTTATTGTAAGGGTTAGGTTTAGGGTTACAGGTGGGCCAAGGTTAAGGTTAGGGTTAGGGGTAGGGTTAGGGTTAAAGTTAGGGTTAACTTTAGGTTAGGGATAGGGTGAAGTCTAACATAGGGTGAGGGTTAGGGTTATGGCTAAGGTTTGGGTTTGTTTTCAGGTTAGTGTTAAGGTTATGTTTCGGGTTAGGGTTAAGTTTAGGGGTTGTGTTGAGTTTTAGTGTTAGGGTTAGATTTTAGATTAGTGTTTAGTGTTATGGCTAGGGTTAGGGTTAGGGTTGTGTTAGGCACTGTGGTTGGGGTGAGGGTTAGGTTTAGGGTTAGGGTTGGGTAGGGTTAGGATTATGGATATGGTACGGTGTTAGCGGTTAGAGGTGTAGTTTAGGGTTAGGGTTTGGGTTTGTGTGAGGGTTCCGGTTAGGCTTTGTGGTTCCGGTCATGGTTAGGGTTGGTTGAGGGTTGGGGTTAGGTTTATGATTAGGTTTCGGTTAGTGTTACAGTTAGGGTTAAGGTTTTGGTTAGGCTTTGGTGTTGGGGTTAGGGTTAGGTTTATCGTTAGGGTCAGGGGTTTCAGGTTAGTGTTAGGGTTAGGGTTTCGGATAGCGTTAGGGTTAGGGTTGCGGGATTCGGTTAGGGTTTAGGGTGAGGGTTACCGTTAGTTTTATGCTTAAGCTGAGGGTTTAGGGTAAGTGTTATGATTAGGGTTAGAGTCAGAGTTAGGGTTAGGTCTACGGTTAGGGTTAGGTGTAGGGTAAGATTTAGGTTTAGGTCCAAGTTGAGGGTTAGAGTTAGTGTTCTATTTAGGGTCAAGGTTAGAGTTAGGGTTTGGGTAAGGGATAGGCTTAGAGTTAGGGAAAGTGTTAGGGGTTCGTGTGAGGGTTAGTGTTAGGTTTACATTAAGCTGATGTTTTAGGGTGTTATGGTTAGGGTTAGAGTTAGGGTTAGGTTTAGGGTTAGGGCTAGAGTTAGGGGAGAGTTAAGGGTTAGGTTTAGTTTTAGGGTTAGGGTTAGGCTTAGGTTTAAGGTGAAGTTTAGGTTAAGGATGAGGGTTCGAGTTAGGATTAGGCGTTTGGGTTAAGGTTAGGGTTAGGTTTAGGGTTAGGCTTAGCGATAGGGTTAGGTGTTTGGGTTAACGTTAGGGTCAGGTTTAGGGTTAGGGCTAGGGCTAGGGCTAGGGTGAAGTTTATGGGTGAGGGTTGTGCTTTGGTTTAGCGTTAGGGGTTAGGGTTAGGGTTAATGTTAGGAGTAAGTGTAGGGTTAAGTTTAGTTTTAGAGTGAGGGTTAGGGTTGGTTTGGGGGTTAAGTCACGGTTAGGTTAAGGGCGAGGTTAAGGTTAGAGATAGGGTTAGGTTAAGGGTTGGGTTAGGTTTAGATGTTAGGGTGAGGGTGAGTGCTAGGTTTCCATTTAAGCTGAGTGTGTAGGGTGAGTTTTAGGGTTAGGATTAGAGTTAAAGTTAGGGTCATGGTTAGGGTTAAGTTTCGGGTTAGGGTTAGGTTTATGGTTAGGATTAGGGTTAGGGTCAGGGTTAGGGGGAGATTTAGCGTTATGTTTAGTTTTAGCGTTAGGGTTTGGGTGAAGTTGATGTTAAGCGCGAGGGTTAGGGTTAGGGGTTAGGGTTCAGGTTAGGTTCAGGGTTAGGGTTAGGGTTAGGTTTAGGTTTGGGGTTAGGGTTAGGTTTAGTGTTAGTGTTAGTTTTGCTTAGGGTTAGGGTTTGAATGAATTTAGGGTAGGTTTAGGGTTATGGTTAGGGTGAAATTTTGGTTAAGGGTCAGCGTTCCGCTTAGGGTTAGGGTTAGAGTTAGGGTCAGTGGTTAGGGTTAAGTTTAGGTTTAGGGTTAGAGTTAGGTTTAGGGTTAGTTTTAGTTTGGGTTAGGATTAGGCTATGAATGAAGTTAGGGTAGGTTTAGGGTTATGGTTAGGGTGAAATTTTGTTTAAGGGTGAGGGTTCGGTTTAGGGTTAGGTTTAGAGTTAGGGTTGTGGTTAGGGTTAGGTTTAGGGTTAAGGTTAAGTTTAGGCTAAGGATTAGGGTTAGAGTTAGGGTTAGGTGTTAGTGTTTCGGTTAGCTTTAGCATAGGGTTGTATTTAGGGTTAAGTTTAGGGTTAGGGTAAGAGTTAGAGTTACATTTACCGTTAAGGTGAGGGTTTTGGGTAAGTGTTACGGTTAGGGTTAGGGTTAGGGCTACGGTTAGGGTTAGAGTTAGGGTTAGGGGTAAGGGTTAGGTTTAAGTTTATGGTAGGCTTAAAGATAGGGTTAAGCTTAGGTGCGGGTTAGGGTCAGGGTTAGGATTAGAATTAGGTTTAGGGCGAGGATTAGGGTCAGAGTTATTGTAAGGGTTAGGTTTAGGGTTACAGGTGGGCCAAGGTTAAGGTTAGGGTTATGTTTAGGGGTAGGGTTAGGGTTAAAGTTAGGGTTAACTTTAGGTTAGGGATAGGGTGAAGTCTAACATAGGGTGAGGGTTAGGGTTATGGCTAAGGTTTGGGTTTGTTTTCAGGTTAGTGTTAAGGTTATGTTTCGGGTTAGGGTTAAGTTTAGGGGTTGTGTTGAGTTTTAGTGTTAGGGTTAGATTTTAGGTTAGTGTTTAGTGTTATGGCTAGGGTTAGGGTTAGGGTTGTGTTAGGCACTGTGGTTGGGGTGAGGGTTAGGTTTAGGGTTAGGGTTGGGTAGGGTTAGGATTATGGATATGGTACGGTGTTAGGGGTTAGAGGTGTAGTTTAGGGTTAGGGTTTGTGTTTGTGTGAGGGTTCCGGTTAGGCTTTGTGGTTCCGGTCATGGTTAGGGTTGGTTGAGGGTTGGGGTTAGGTTTATGATTAGGTTTCGGTTAGTGTTACAGTTAGGGTTAAGGTTTTGGTTAGGCTTTGGTGTTGGGGTTAGGGTTAGGTTTATCGTTAGGGTCAGGGGTTTCAGGTTAGTGTTAGGGTTAGGGTTTCGGATAGCGTTAGGGTTAGGGTTGCGGGATTCGGTTAGGGTTTAGGGTGAGGGTTACCGTTAGTTTTATGCTTAAGCTGAGGGTTTAGGGTAAGTGTTATGATTAGGGTTAGAGTCAGAGTTAGGGTTAGGTCTACGGTTAGGGTTAGGTGTAGGGTAAGATTTAGGTTTAGGTCCAAGTTGAGGGTTAGAGTTAGTGTTCTATTTAGGGTCAAGGTTAGAGTTAGGGTTTGGGTAAGGGATAGGCTTAGAGTTAGGGAAAGTGTTAGGGGTTCGTGTGAGGGTTAGTGTTAGGTTTACATTAAGCTGATGTTTTAGGGTGTTATGGTTAGGGTTAGAGTTAGGGTTAGGTTTAGGGTTAGGGCTAGAGTTAGGGGAGAGTTAAGGGTTAGGTTTAGTTTTAGGGTTAGGGTTAGGCTTAGGTTTAAGGGGAAGTTTAGGTTAAGGATGAGGGTTCGAGTTAGGATTAGGCGTTTGGGTTAAGGTTAGGGTTAGGTTTAGGGTTAGGCTTAGCGATAGGGTTAGGTGTTTGGGTTAACGTTAGGGTCAGGTTTAGGGTTAGGGCTAGGGCTAGGGCTAGGGTGAAGTTTATGGGTGAGGGTTGTGCTTTGGTTTAGCGTTAGGGGTTAGGGTTAGGGTTAATGTTAGGAGTAAGTGTAGGGTTAAGTTTAGTTTTAGAGTGAGGGTTAGGGTTGGTTTGGGGGTTAAGTCACGGTTAGGTTAAGGGCGAGGTTAAGGTTAGAGATAGGGTTAGGTTAAGGGTTGGGTTAGGTTTAGATGTTAGGGTGAGGGTGAGTGCTAGGTTTCCATTTAAGCTGAGTGTGTAGGGTGAGTTTTAGGGTTAGGATTAGAGTTAAAGTTAGGGTCATGGTTAGGGTTAAGTTTCGGGTTAGGGTTAGGTTTATGGTTAGGATTAGGGTTAGGGTCAGGGTTAGGGGGAGATTTAGCGTTATGTTTAGTTTTAGCGTTAGGGTTTGGGTGAAGTTGATGTTAAGCGCGAGGGTTAGGGTTAGGGGTTAGGGTTCAGGTTAGGTTCAGGGTTAGGGTTAGGGTTAGGTTTAGGTTTGGGGTTAGGGTTAGGTTTAGTGTTAGTGTTAGTTTTGCTTAGGGTTAGGGTTTGAATGAATTTAGGGTAGGTTTAGGGTTATGGTTAGGGTGAAATTTTGGTTAAGGGTCAGCGTTCCGCTTAGGGTTAGGGTTAGAGTTAGGGTCAGTGGTTAGGGTTAAGTTTAGGTTTAGGGTTAGAGTTAGGTTTAGGGTTAGTTTTAGTTTGGGTTAGGATTAGGCTATGAATGAAGTTAGGGTAGGTTTAGGGTTATGGTTAGGGTGAAATTTTGTTTAAGGGTGAGGGTTCGGTTTAGGGTTAGGTTTAGAGTTAGGGTTGTGGTTAGGGTTAGGTTTAGGGTTAAGGTTAAGTTTAGGCTAAGAATTAGGGTTAGAGTTAGGGTTAGGTGTTAGTGTTTCGGTTAGCTTTAGCATAGGGTTGTATTTAGGGTTAAGTTTAGGGTTAGGGTAAGAGTTAGAGTTACATTTACCGTTAAGGTGAGGGTTTTGGGTAAGTGTTACGGTTAGGGTTAGGGTTAGGGCTACGGTTAGGGTTAGAGTTAGGGTTAGGGGTAAGGGTTAGGTTTAAGTTTATGGTAGGCTTAAAGATAGGGTTAAGCTTAGGTGAGGGTTAGGGTCAGGGTTAGGATTAGAATTAGGTTTAGGGCGAGGATTAGGGTCAGAGTTATTGTAAGGGTTAGGTTTAGGGTTACAGGTGGGCCAAGGTTAAGGTGAGGGTTAGGTTTAGGGGTAGGGTTAGGGTTAAAGTTAGGGTTAACTTTAGGTTAGGGATAGGGTGAAGTCTAACATAGGGTGAGGGTTAGGGTTATGGCTAAGGTTTGGGTTTGTTTTCAGGTTAGTGTTAAGGTTATGTTTCGGGTTAGGGTTAAGTTTAGGGGTTGTGTTGAGTTTTAGTGTTAGGGTTAGATTTTAGGTTAGTGTTTAGTGTTATGGCTAGGGTTAGGGTTAGGGTTGTGTTAGGCACTGTGGTTGGGGTGAGGGTTAGGTTTAGGGTTAGGGTTGGGTAGGGTTAGGATTATGGATATGGTACGGTGTTAGGGGTTAGAGGTGTAGTTTAGGGTTAGGGTTTGGGTTTGTGTGAGGGTTCCGGTTAGGCTTTGTGGTTCCGGTCATGGTTAGGGTTGGTTGAGGGTTGGGGTTAGGTTTATGATTAGGTTTCGGTTAGTGTTACAGTTAGGGTTAAGGTTTTGGTTAGGCTTTGGTGTTGGGGTTAGGGTTAGGTTTATCGTTAGGGTCAGGGGTTTCAGGTTAGTGTTAGGGTTAGGGTTTCGGATAGCGTTAGGGTTAGGGTTGCGGGATTCGGTTAGGGTTTAGGGTGAGGGTTACCGTTAGTTTTATGCTTAAGCTGAGGGTTTAGGGTAAGTGTTATGATTAGGGTTAGAGTCAGAGTTAGGGTTAGGTCTACGGTTAGGGTTAGGTGTAGGGTAAGATTTAGGTTTAGGTCCAAGTTGAGGGTTAGAGTTAGTGTTCTATTTAGGGTCAAGGTTAGAGTTAGGGTTTGGGTAAGGGATAGGCTTAGAGTTAGGGAAAGTGTTAGGGGTTCGTGTGAGGGTTAGTGTTAGGTTTACATTAAGCTGATGTTTTAGGGTGTTATGGTTAGGGTTAGAGTTAGGGTTAGGTTTAGGGTTAGGGCTAGAGTTAGGGGAGAGTTAAGGGTTAGGTTTAGTTTTAGGGTTAGGGTTAGGCTTAGGTTTAAGGTGAAGTTTAGGTTAAGGATGAGGGTTCGAGTTAGGATTAGGCGTTTGGGTTAAGGTTAGGGTTAGGTTTAGGGTTAGGCTTAGCGATAGGGTTAGGTGTTTGGGTTAACGTTAGGGTCAGGTTTAGGGTTAGGGCTAGGGCTAGGGCTAGGGTGAAGTTTATGGGTGAGGGTTGTGCTTTGGTTTAGCGTTAGGGGTTAGGGTTAGGGTTAATGTTAGGAGTAAGTGTAGGGTTAAGTTTAGTTTTAGAGTGAGGGTTAGGGTTGGTTTGGGGGTTAAGTCACGGTTAGGTTAAGGGCGAGGTTAAGGTTAGAGATAGGGTTAGGTTAAGGGTTGGGTTAGGTTTAGATGTTAGGGTGAGGGTGAGTGCTAGGTTTCCATTTAAGCTGAGTGTGTAGGGTGAGTTTTAGGGTTAGGATTAGAGTTAAAGTTAGGGTCATGGTTAGGGTTAAGTTTCGGGTTAGGGTTAGGTTTATGGTTAGGATTAGGGTTAGGGTCAGGGTTAGGGGGAGATTTAGCGTTATGTTTAGTTTTAGCGTTAGGGTTTGGGTGAAGTTGATGTTAAGCGCGAGGGTTAGGGTTAGGGGTTAGGGTTCAGGTTAGGTTCAGGGTTAGGGTTAGGGTTAGGTTTAGGTTTGGGGTTAGGGTTAGGTTTAGTGTTAGTGTTAGTTTTGCTTAGGGTTAGGGTTTGAATGAATTTAGGGTAGGTTTAGGGTTATGGTTAGGGTGAAATTTTGGTTAAGGGTCAGCGTTCCGCTTAGGGTTAGGGTTAGAGTTAGGGTCAGTGGTTAGGGTTAAGTTTAGGTTTAGGGTTAGAGTTAGGTTTAGGGTTAGTTTTAGTTTGGGTTAGGATTAGGCTATGAATGAAGTTAGGGTAGGTTTAGGGTTATAGTTAGGGTGAAATTTTGTTTAAGGGTGAGGGTTCGGTTTAGGGTTAGGTTTAGAGTTAGGGTTGTGGTTAGGGTTAGGTTTAGGGTTAAGGTTAAGTTTAGGCGAAGGATTAGGGTTAGAGTTAGGGTTAGGTGTTAGTGTTTCGGTTAGCTTTAGCATAGGGTTGTATTTAGGGTTAAGTTTAGGGTTAGGGTAAGAGTTAGAGTTACATTTACCGTTAAGGTGAGGGTTTTGGGTAAGTGTTACGGTTAGGGTTAGGGTTAGGGCTACGGTTAGGGTTAGAGTTAGGGTTAGGGGTAAGGGTTAGGTTTAAGTTTATGGTAGGCTTAAAGATAGGGTTAAGCTTAGGTGAGGGTTAGGGTCAGGGTTAGGATTAGAATTAGGTTTAGGGCGAGGATTAGGGTCAGAGTTATTGTAAGGGTTAGGTTTAGGGTTACAGGTGGGCCAAGGTTAAGGTGAGGGTTAGGTTTAGGGGTAGGGTTAGGGTTAAAGTTAGGGTTAACTTTAGGTTAGGGATAGGGTGAAGTCTAACATAGGGTGAGGGTTAGGGTTATGGCTAAGGTTTGGGTTTGTTTTCAGGTTAGTGTTAAGGTTATGTTTCGGGTTAGGGTTAAGTTTAGGGGTTGTGTTGAGTTTTAGTGTTAGGGTTAGATTTTAGGTTAGTGTTTAGTGTTATGGCTAGGGTTAGGGTTAGGGTTGTGTTAGGCACTGTGGTTGGGGTGAGGGTTAGGTTTAGGGTTAGGGTTGGGTAGGGTTAGGATTATGGATATGGTACGGTGTTAGGGGTTAGAGGTGTAGTTTAGGGTTAGGGTTTGGGTTTGTGTGAGGGTTCCGGTTAGGCTTTGTGGTTCCGGTCATGGTTAGGGTTGGTTGAGGGTTGGGGTTAGGTTTATGATTAGGTTTCGGTTAGTGTTACAGTTAGGGTTAAGGTTTTGGTTAGGCTTTGGTGTTGGGGTTAGGGTTAGGTTTATCGTTAGGGTCAGGGGTTTCAGGTTAGTGTTAGGGTTAGGGTTTCGGATAGCGTTAGGGTTAGGGTTGCGGGATTCGGTTAGGGTTTAGGGTGAGGGTTACCGTTAGTTTTATGCTTAAGCTGAGGGTTTAGGGTAAGTGTTATGATTAGGGTTAGAGTCAGAGTTAGGGTTAGGTCTACGGTTAGGGTTAGGTGTAGGGTAAGATTTAGGTTTAGGTCCAAGTTGAGGGTTAGAGTTAGTGTTCTATTTAGGGTCAAGGTTAGAGTTAGGGTTTGGGTAAGGGATAGGCTTAGAGTTAGGGAAAGTGTTAGGGGTTCGTGTGAGGGTTAGTGTTAGGTTTACATTAAGCTGATGTTTTAGGGTGTTATGGTTAGGGTTAGAGTTAGGGTTAGGTTTAGGGTTAGGGCTAGAGTTAGGGGAGAGTTAAGGGTTAGGTTTAGTTTTAGGGTTAGGGTTAGGCTTAGGTTTAAGGTGAAGTTTAGGTTAAGGATGAGGGTTCGAGTTAGGATTAGGCGTTTGGGTTAAGGTTAGGGTTAGGTTTAGGGTTAGGCTTAGCGATAGGGTTAGGTGTTTGGGTTAACGTTAGGGTCAGGTTTAGGGTTAGGGCTAGGGCTAGGGCTAGGGTGAAGTTTATGGGTGAGGGTTGTGCTTTGGTTTAGCGTTAGGGGTTAGGGTTAGGGTTAATGTTAGGAGTAAGTGTAGGGTTAAGTTTAGTTTTAGAGTGAGGGTTAGGGTTGGTTTGGGGGTTAAGTCACGGTTAGGTTAAGGGCGAGGTTAAGGTTAGAGATAGGGTTAGGTTAAGGGTTGGGTTAGGTTTAGATGTTAGGGTGAGGGTGAGTGCTAGGTTTCCATTTAAGCTGAGTGTGTAGGGTGAGTTTTAGGGTTAGGATTAGAGTTAAAGTTAGGGTCATGGTTAGGGTTAAGTTTCGGGTTAGGGTTAGGTTTATGGTTAGGATTAGGGTTAGGGTCAGGGTTAGGGGGAGATTTAGCGTTATGTTTAGTTTTAGCGTTAGGGTTTGGGTGAAGTTGATGTTAAGCGCGAGGGTTAGGGTTAGGGGTTAGGGTTCAGGTTAGGTTCAGGGTTAGGGTTAGGGTTAGGTTTAGGTTTGGGGTTAGGGTTAGGTTTAGTGTTAGTGTTAGTTTTGCTTAGGGTTAGGGTTTGAATGAATTTAGGGTAGGTTTAGGGTTATGGTTAGGGTGAAATTTTGGTTAAGGGTCAGCGTTCCGCTTAGGGTTAGGGTTAGAGTTAGGGTCAGTGGTTAGGGTTAAGTTTAGGTTTAGGGTTAGAGTTAGGTTTAGGGTTAGTTTTAGTTTGGGTTAGGATTAGGCTATGAATGAAGTTAGGGTAGGTTTAGGGTTATGGTTAGGGTGAAATTTTGTTTAAGGGTGAGGGTTCGGTTTAGGGTTAGGTTTAGAGTTAGGGTTGTGGTTAGGGTTAGGTTTAGGGTTAAGGTTAAGTTTAGGCTAAGGATTAGGGTTAGAGTTAGGGTTAGGTGTTAGTGTTTCGGTTAGCTTTAGCATAGGGTTGTATTTAGGGTTAAGTTTAGGGTTAGGGTAAGAGTTAGAGTTACATTTACCGTTAAGGTGAGGGTTTTGGGTAAGTGTTACGGTTAGGGTTAGGGTTAGGGCTACGGTTAGGGTTAGAGTTAGGGTTAGGGGTAAGGGTTAGGTTTAAGTTTATGGTAGGCTTAAAGATAGGGTTAAGCTTAGGTGCGGGTTAGGGTCAGGGTTAGGATTAGAATTAGGTTTAGGGCGAGGATTAGGGTCAGAGTTATTGTAAGGGTTAGGTTTAGGGTTACAGGTGGGCCAAGGTTAAGGTTAGGGTTATGTTTAGGGGTAGGGTTAGGGTTAAAGTTAGGGTTAACTTTAGGTTAGGGATAGGGTGAAGTCTAACATAGGGTGAGGGTTAGGGTTATGGCTAAGGTTTGGGTTTGTTTTCAGGTTAGTGTTAAGGTTATGTTTCGGGTTAGGGTTAAGTTTAGGGGTTGTGTTGAGTTTTAGTGTTAGGGTTAGATTTTAGGTTAGTGTTTAGTGTTATGGCTAGGGTTAGGGTTAGGGTTGTGTTAGGCACTGTGGTTGGGGTGAGGGTTAGGTTTAGGGTTAGGGTTGGGTAGGGTTAGGATTATGGATATGGTACGGTGTTAGGGGTTAGAGGTGTAGTTTAGGGTTAGGGTTTGGGTTTGTGTGAGGGTTCCGGTTAGGCTTTGTGGTTCCGGTCATGGTTAGGGTTGGTTGAGGGTTGGGGTTAGGTTTATGATTAGGTTTCGGTTAGTGTTACAGTTAGGGTTAAGGTTTTGGTTAGGCTTTGGTGTTGGGGTTAGGGTTAGGTTTATCGTTAGGGTCAGGGGTTTCAGGTTAGTGTTAGGGTTAGGGTTTCGGATAGCGTTAGGGTTAGGGTTGCGGGATTCGGTTAGGGTTTAGGGTGAGGGTTACCGTTAGTTTTATGCTTAAGCTGAGGGTTTAGGGTAAGTGTTATGATTAGGGTTAGAGTCAGAGTTAGGGTTAGGTCTACGGTTAGGGTTAGGTGTAGGGTAAGATTTAGGTTTAGGTCCAAGTTGAGGGTTAGAGTTAGTGTTCTATTTAGGGTCAAGGTTAGAGTTAGGGTTTGGGTAAGGGATAGGCTTAGAGTTAGGGAAAGTGTTAGGGGTTCGTGTGAGGGTTAGTGTTAGGTTTACATTAAGCTGATGTTTTAGGGTGTTATGGTTAGGGTTAGAGTTAGGGTTAGGTTTAGGGTTAGGGCTAGAGTTAGGGGAGAGTTAAGGGTTAGGTTTAGTTTTAGGGTTAGGGTTAGGCTTAGGTTTAAGGTGAAGTTTAGGTTAAGGATGAGGGTTCGAGTTAGGATTAGGCGTTTGGGTTAAGGTTAGGGTTAGGTTTAGGGTTAGGCTTAGCGATAGGGTTAGGTGTTTGGGTTAACGTTAGGGTCAGGTTTAGGGTTAGGGCTAGGGCTAGGGCTAGGGTGAAGTTTATGGGTGAGGGTTGTGCTTTGGTTTAGCGTTAGGGGTTAGGGTTAGGGTTAATGTTAGGAGTAAGTGTAGGGTTAAGTTTAGTTTTAGAGTGAGGGTTAGGGTTGGTTTGGGGGTTAAGTCACGGTTAGGTTAAGGGCTAGGTTAAGGTTAGAGATAGGGTTAGGTTAAGGGTTGGGTTAGGTTTAGATGTTAGGGTGAGGGTGAGTGCTAGGTTTCCATTTAAGCTGAGTGTGTAGGGTAAGTTTTAGGGTTAGGATTAGAGTTAAAGTTAGGGTCATGGTTAGGGTTAAGTTTCGGGTTAGGGTTAGGTTTATGGTTAGGATTAGGGTTAGGGTCAGGGTTAGGGGGAGATTTAGCGTTATGTTTAGTTTTAGCGTTAGGGTTTGGGTGAAGTTGATGTTAAGCGCGAGGGTTAGGGTTAGGGGTTAGGGTTCAGGTTAGGTTCAGGGTTAGGGTTAGGGTTAGGTTTAGGTTTGGGGTTAGGGTTAGGTTTAGTGTTAGTGTTAGTTTTGCTTAGGGTTAGGGTTTGAATGAATTTAGGGTAGGTTTAGGGTTATGGTTAGGGTGAAATTTTGGTTAAGGGTCAGGGTTCCGCTTAGGGTTAGGGTTAGAGTTAGGGTCAGTGGTTAGGGTTAAGTTTAGGTTTAGGGTTAGAGTTAGGTTTAGGGTTAGTTTTAGTTTGGGTTAGGATTAGGCTATGAATGAAGTTAGGGTAGGTTTAGGGTTATGGTTAGGGTGAAATTTTGTTTAAGGGTGAGGGTTCGGTTTAGGGTTAGGTTTAGAGTTAGGGTTGTGGTTAGGGTTAGGTTTAGGGTTAAGGTTAAGTTTAGGCTAAGGATTAGGGTTAGAGTTAGGGTTAGGTGTTAGTGTTTCGGTTAGCTTTAGCATAGGGTTGTATTTAGGGTTAAGTTTAGGGTTAGGGTAAGAGTTAGAGTTACATTTACCGTTAAGGTGAGGGTTTTGGGTAAGTGTTACGGTTAGGGTTAGGGTTAGGGCTACGGTTAGGGTTAGAGTTAGGGTTAGGGGTAAGGGTTAGGTTTAAGTTTATGGTAGGCTTAAAGATAGGGTTAAGCTTAGGTGAGGGTTAGGGTCAGGGTTAGGATTAGAATTAGGTTTAGGGCGAGGATTAGGGTCAGAGTTATTGTAAGGGTTAGGTTTAGGGTTACAGGTGGGCCAAGGTTAAGGTTAGGGTTAGGTTTAGGGGTAGGGTTAGGGTTAAAGTTAGGGTTAACTTTAGGTTAGGGATAGGGTGAAGTCTAACATAGGGTGAGGGTTAGGGTTATGGCTAAGGTTTGGGTTTGTTTTCAGGTTAGTGTTAAGGTTATGTTTCGGGTTAGGGTTAAGTTTAGGGGTTGTGTTGAGTTTTAGTGTTAGGGTTAGATTTTAGGTTAGTGTTTAGTGTTATGGCTAGGGTTAGGGTTAGGGTTGTGTTAGGCACTGTGGTTGGGGTGAGGGTTAGGTTTAGGGTTAGGGTTGGGTAGGGTTAGGATTATGGATATGGTACGGTGTTAGGGGTTAGAGGTGTAGTTTAGGGTTAGGGTTTGGGTTTGTGTGAGGGTTCCGGTTAGGCTTTGTGGTTCCGGTCATGGTTAGGGTTGGTTGAGGGTTGGGGTTAGGTTTATGATTAGGTTTCGGTTAGTGTTACAGTTAGGGTTAAGGTTTTGGTTAGGCTTTGGTGTTGGGGTTAGGGTTAGGTTTATCGTTAGGGTCAGGGGTTTCAGGTTAGTGTTAGGGTTAGGGTTTCGGATAGCGTTAGGGTTAGGGTTGCGGGATTCGGTTAGGGTTTAGGGTGAGGGTTACCGTTAGTTTTATGCTTAAGCTGAGGGTTTAGGGTAAGTGTTATGATTAGGGTTAGAGTCAGAGTTAGGGTTAGGTCTACGGTTAGGGTTAGGTGTAGGGTAAGATTTAGGTTTAGGTCCAAGTTGAGGGTTAGAGTTAGTGTTCTATTTAGGGTCAAGGTTAGAGTTAGGGTTTGGGTAAGGGATAGGCTTAGAGTTAGGGAAAGTGTTAGGGGTTCGTGTGAGGGTTAGTGTTAGGTTTACATTAAGCTGATGTTTTAGGGTGTTATGGTTAGGGTTAGAGTTAGGGTTAGGTTTAGGGTTAGGGCTAGAGTTAGGGGAGAGTTAAGGGTTAGGTTTAGTTTTAGGGTTAGGGTTAGGCTTAGGTTTAAGGTGAAGTTTAGGTTAAGGATGAGGGTTCGAGTTAGGATTAGGCGTTTGGGTTAAGGTTAGGGTTAGGTTTAGGGTTAGGCTTAGCGATAGGGTTAGGTGTTTGGGTTAACGTTAGGGTCAGGTTTAGGGTTAGGGCTAGGGCTAGGGCTAGGGTGAAGTTTATGGGTGAGGGTTGTGCTTTGGTTTAGCGTTAGGGGTTAGGGTTAGGGTTAATGTTAGGAGTAAGTGTAGGGTTAAGTTTAGTTTTAGAGTGAGGGTTAGGGTTGGTTTGGGGGTTAAGTCACGGTTAGGTTAAGGGCGAGGTTAAGGTTAGAGATAGGGTTAGGTTAAGGGTTGGGTTAGGTTTAGATGTTAGGGTGAGGGTGAGTGCTAGGTTTCCATTTAAGCTGAGTGTGTAGGGTGAGTTTTAGGGTTAGGATTAGAGTTAAAGTTAGGGTCATGGTTAGGGTTAAGTTTCGGGTTAGGGTTAGGTTTATGGTTAGGATTAGGGTTAGGGTCAGGGTTAGGGGGAGATTTAGCGTTATGTTTAGTTTTAGCGTTAGGGTTTGGGTGAAGTTGATGTTAAGCGCGAGGGTTAGGGTTAGGGGTTAGGGTTCAGGTTAGGTTCAGGGTTAGGGTTAGGGTTAGGTTTAGGTTTGGGGTTAGGGTTAGGTTTAGTGTTAGTGTTAGTTTTGCTTAGGGTTAGGGTTTGAATGAATTTAGGGTAGATTTAGGGTTATGGTTAGGGTGAAATTTTGGTTAAGGGTCAGCGTTCCGCTTAGGGTTAGGGTTAGAGTTAGGGTCAGTGGTTAGGGTTAAGTTTAGGTTTAGGGTTAGAGTTAGGTTTAGGGTTAGTTTTAGTTTGGGTTAGGATTAGGCTATGAATGAAGTTAGGGTAGGTTTAGGGTTATGGTTAGGGTGAAATTTTGTTTAAGGGTGAGGGTTCGGTTTAGGGTTAGGTTTAGAGTTAGGGTTGTGGTTAGGGTTAGGTTTAGGGTCAAGGTTAAGTTTAGGCTAAGGATTAGGGTTAGAGTTAGGGTTAGGTGTTAGTGTTTCGGTTAGCTTTAGCATAGGGTTGTATTTAGGGTTAAGTTTAGGGTTAGGGTAAGAGTTAGAGTTACATTTACCGTTAAGGTGAGGGTTTTGGGTAAGTGTTACGGTTAGGGTTAGGGTTAGGGCTACGGTTAGGGTTAGAGTTAGGGTTAGGGGTAAGGGTTAGGTTTAAGTTTATGGTAGGCTTAAAGATAGGGTTAAGCTTAGGTGCGGGTTAGGGTCAGGGTTAGGATTAGAATTAGGTTTAGGGCGAGGATTAGGGTCAGAGTTATTGTAAGGGTTAGGTTTAGGGTTACAGGTGGGCCAAGGTTAAGGTGAGGGTTAGGTTTAGGGGTAGGGTTAGGGTTAAAGTTAGGGTTAACTTTAGGTTAGGGATAGGGTGAAGTCTAACATAGGGTGAGGGTTAGGGTTATGGCTAAGGTTTGGGTTTGTTTTCAGGTTAGTGTTAAGGTTATGTTTCGGGTTAGGGTTAAGTTTAGGGGTTGTGTTGAGTTTTAGTGTTAGGGTTAGATTTTAGGTTAGTGTTTAGTGTTATGGCTAGGGTTAGGGTTAGGGTTGTGTTAGGCACTGTGGTTGGGGTGAGGGTTAGGTTTAGGGTTAGGGTTGGGTAGGGTTAGGATTATGGATATGGTACGGTGTTAGGGGTTAGAGGTGTAGTTTAGGGTTAGGGTTTGGGTTTGTGTGAGGGTTCCGGTTAGGCTTTGTGGTTCCGGTCATGGTTAGGGTTGGTTGAGGGTTGGGGTTAGGTTTATGATTAGGTTTCGGTTAGTGTTACAGTTAGGGTTAAGGTTTTGGTTAGGCTTTGGTGTTGGGGTTAGGGTTAGGTTTATCGTTAGGGTCAGGGGTTTCAGGTTAGTGTTAGGGTTAGGGTTTCGGATAGCATTAGGGTTAGGGTTGCGGGATTCGGTTAGGGTTTAGGGTGAGGGTTACCGTTAGTTTTATGCTTAAGCTGAGGGTTTAGGGTAAGTGTTATGATTAGGGTTAGAGTCAGAGTTAGGGTTAGGTCTACGGTTAGGGTTAGGTGTAGGGTAAGATTTAGGTTTAGGTCCAAGTTGAGGGTTAGAGTTAGTGTTCTATTTAGGGTCAAGGTTAGAGTTAGGGTTTGGGTAAGGGATAGGCTTAGAGTTAGGGAAAGTGTTAGGGGTTCGTGTGAGGGTTAGTGTTAGGTTTACATTAAGCTGATGTTTTAGGGTGTTATGGTTAGGGTTAGAGTTAGGGTTAGGTTTAGGGTTAGGGCTAGAGTTAGGGGAGAGTTAAGGGTTAGGTTTAGTTTTAGGGTTAGGGTTAGGCTTAGGTTTAAGGTGAAGTTTAGGTTAAGGATGAGGGTTCGAGTTAGGATTAGGCGTTTGGGTTAAGGTTAGGGTTAGGTTTAGGGTTAGGCTTAGCGATAGGGTTAGGTGTTTGGGTTAACGTTAGGGTCAGGTTTAGGGTTAGGGCTAGGGCTAGGGCTAGGGTGAAGTTTATGGGTGAGGGTTGTGCTTTGGTTTAGCGTTAGGGGTTAGGGTTAGGGTTAATGTTAGGAGTAAGTGTAGGGTTAAGTTTAGTTTTAGAGTGAGGGTTAGGGTTGGTTTGGGGGTTAAGTCACGGTTAGGTTAAGGGCGAGGTTAAGGTTAGAGATAGGGTTAGGTTAAGGGTTGGGTTAGGTTTAGATGTTAGGGTGAGGGTGAGTGCTAGGTTTCCATTTAAGCTGAGTGTGTAGGGTGAGTTTTAGGGTTAGGATTAGAGTTAAAGTTAGGGTCATGGTTAGGGTTAAGTTTCGGGTTAGGGTTAGGTTTATGGTTAGGATTAGGGTTAGGGTCAGGGTTAGGGGGAGATTTAGCGTTATGTTTAGTTTTAGCGTTAGGGTTTGGGTGAAGTTGATGTTAAGCGCGAGGGTTAGGGTTAGGGGTTAGGGTTCAGGTTAGGTTCAGGGTTAGGGTTAGGGTTAGGTTTAGGTTTGGGGTTAGGGTTAGGTTTAGTGTTAGTGTTAGTTTTGCTTAGGGTTAGGGTTTGAATGAATTTAGGGTAGGTTTAGGGTTATGGTTAGGGTGAAATTTTGGTTAAGGGTCAGCGTTCCGCTTAGGGTTAGGGTTAGAGTTAGGGTCAGTGGTTAGGGTTAAGTTTAGGTTTAGGGTTAGAGTTAGGTTTAGGGTTAGTTTTAGTTTGGGTTAGGATTAGGCTATGAATGAAGTTAGGGTAGGTTTAGGGTTATGGTTAGGGTGAAATTTTGTTTAAGGGTGAGGGTTCGGTTTAGGGTTAGGTTTAGAGTTAGGGTTGTGGTTAGGGTTAGGTTTAGGGTTAAGGTTAAGTTTAGGCTAAGGATTAGGGTTAGAGTTAGGGTTAGGTGTTAGTGTTTCGGTTAGCTTTAGCATAGGGTTGTATTTAGGGTTAAGTTTAGGGTTAGGGTAAGAGTTAGAGTTACATTTACCGTTAAGGTGAGGGTTTTGGGTAAGTGTTACGGTTAGGGTTAGGGTTAGGGCTACGGTTAGGGTTAGAGTTAGGGTTAGGGGTAAGGGTTAGGTTTAAGTTTATGGTAGGCTTAAAGATAGGGTTAAGCTTAGGTGCGGGTTAGGGTCAGGGTTAGGATTAGAATTAGGTTTAGGGCGAGGATTAGGGTCAGAGTTATTGTAAGGGTTAGGTTTAGGGTTACAGGTGGGCCAAGGTTAAGGTGAGGGTTAGGTTTAGGGGTAGGGTTAGGGTTAAAGTTAGGGTTAACTTTAGGTTAGGGATAGGGTGAAGTCTAACATAGGGTGAGGGTTAGGGTTATGGCTAAGGTTTGGGTTTGTTTTCAGGTTAGTGTTAAGGTTATGTTTCGGGTTAGGGTTAAGTTTAGGGGTTGTGTTGAGTTTTAGTGTTAGGGTTAGATTTTAGGTTAGTGTTTAGTGTTATGGCTAGGGTTAGGGTTAGGGTTGTGTTAGGCACTGTGGTTGGGGTGAGGGTTAGGTTTAGGGTTAGGGTTGGGTAGGGTTAGGATTATGGATATGGTACGGTGTTAGGGGTTAGAGGTGTAGTTTAGGGTTAGGGTTTGGGTTTGTGTGAGGGTTCCGGTTAGGCTTTGTGGTTCCGGTCATGGTTAGGGTTGGTTGAGGGTTGGGGTTAGGTTTATGATTAGGTTTCGGTTAGTGTTACAGTTAGGGTTAAGGTTTTGGTTAGGCTTTGGTGTTGGGGTTAGGGTTAGGTTTATCGTTAGGGTCAGGGGTTTCAGGTTAGTGTTAGGGTTAGGGTTTCGGATAGCGTTAGGGTTAGGGTTGCGGGATTCGGTTAGGGTTTAGGGTGAGGGTTACCGTTAGTTTTATGCTTAAGCTGAGGGTTTAGGGTAAGTGTTATGATTAGGGTTAGAGTCAGAGTTAGGGTTAGGTCTACGGTTAGGGTTAGGTGTAGGGTAAGATTTAGGTTTAGGTCCAAGTTGAGGGTTAGAGTTAGTGTTCTATTTAGGGTCAAGGTTAGAGTTAGGGTTTGGGTAAGGGATAGGCTTAGAGTTAGGGAAAGTGTTAGGGGTTCGTGTGAGGGTTAGTGTTAGGTTTACATTAAGCTGATGTTTTAGGGTGTTATGGTTAGGGTTAGAGTTAGGGTTAGGTTTAGGGTTAGGGCTAGAGTTAGGGGAGAGTTAAGGGTTAGGTTTAGTTTTAGGGTTAGGGTTAGGCTTAGGTTTAAGGTGAAGTTTAGGTTAAGGATGAGGGTTCGAGTTAGGATTAGGCGTTTGGGTTAAGGTTAGGGTTAGGTTTAGGGTTAGGCTTAGCGATAGGGTTAGGTGTTTGGGTTAACGTTAGGGTCAGGTTTAGGGTTAGGGCTAGGGCTAGGGCTAGGGTGAAGTTTATGGGTGAGGGTTGTGCTTTGGTTTAGCGTTAGGGGTTAGGGTTAGGGTTAATGTTAGGAGTAAGTGTAGGGTTAAGTTTAGTTTTAGAGTGAGGGTTAGGGTTGGTTTGGGGGTTAAGTCACGGTTAGGTTAAGGGCGAGGTTAAGGTTAGAGATAGGGTTAGGTTAAGGGTTGGGTTAGGTTTAGATGTTAGGGTGAGGGTGAGTGCTAGGTTTCCATTTAAGCTGAGTGTGTAGGGTGAGTTTTAGGGTTAGGATTAGAGTTAAAGTTAGGGTCATGGTTAGGGTTAAGTTTCGGGTTAGGGTTAGGTTTATGGTTAGGATTAGGGTTAGGGTCAGGGTTAGGGGGAGATTTAGCGTTATGTTTAGTTTTAGCGTTAGGGTTTGGGTGAAGTTGATGTTAAGCGCGAGGGTTAGGGTTAGGGGTTAGGGTTCAGGTTAGGTTCAGGGTTAGGGTTAGGGTTAGGTTTAGGTTTGGGGTTAGGGTTAGGTTTAGTGTTAGTGTTAGTTTTGCTTAGGGTTAGGGTTTGAATGAATTTAGGGTAGGTTTAGGGTTATGGTTAGGGTGAAATTTTGGTTAAGGGTCAGCGTTCCGCTTAGGGTTAGGGTTAGAGTTAGGGTCAGTGGTTAGGGTTAAGTTTAGGTTTAGGGTTAGAGTTAGGTTTAGGGTTAGTTTTAGTTTGGGTTAGGATTAGGCTATGAATGAAGTTAGGGTAGGTTTAGGGTTATGGTTAGGGTGAAATTTTGTTTAAGGGTGAGGGTTCGGTTTAGGGTTAGGTTTAGAGTTACGGTTGTGGTTAGGGTTAGGTTTAGGGTTAAGGTTAAGTTTAGGCTAAGGATTAGGGTTAGAGTTAGGGTTAGGTGTTAGTGTTTCGGTTAGCTTTAGCATAGGGTTGTATTTAGGGTTAAGTTTAGGGTTAGGGTAAGAGTTAGAGTTACATTTACCGTTAAGGTGAGGGTTTTGGGTAAGTGTTACGGTTAGGGTTAGGGTTAGGGCTACGGTTAGGGTTAGAGTTAGGGTTAGGGGTAAGGGTTAGGTTTAAGTTTATGGTAGGCTTAAAGATAGGGTTAAGCTTAGGTGAGGGTTAGGGTCAGGGTTAGGATTAGAATTAGGTTTAGGGCGAGGATTAGGGTCAGAGTTATTGTAAGGGTTAGGTTTAGGGTTACAGGTGGGCCAAGGTTAAGGTGAGGGTTAGGTTTAGGGGTAGGGTTAGGGTTAAAGTTAGGGTTAACTTTAGGTTAGGGATAGGGTGAAGTCTAACATAGGGTGAGGGTTAGGGTTATGGCTAAGGTTTGGGTTTGTTTTCAGGTTAGTGTTAAGGTTATGTTTCGGGTTAGGGTTAAGTTTAGGGGTTGTGTTGAGTTTTAGTGTTAGGGTTAGATTTTAGGTTAGTGTTTAGTGTTATGGCTAGGGTTAGGGTTAGGGTTGTGTTAGGCACTGTGGTTGGGGTGAGGGTTAGGTTTAGGGTTAGGGTTGGGTAGGGTTAGGATTATGGATATGGTACGGTGTTAGGGGTTAGAGGTGTAGTTTAGGGTTAGGGTTTGGGTTTGTGTGAGGGTTCCGGTTAGGCTTTGTGGTTCCGGTCATGGTTAGGGTTGGTTGAGGGTTGGGGTTAGGTTTATGATTAGGTTTCGGTTAGTGTTACAGTTAGGGTTAAGGTTTTGGTTAGGCTTTGGTGTTGGGGTTAGGGTTAGGTTTATCGTTAGGGTCAGGGGTTTCAGGTTAGTGTTAGGGTTAGGGTTTCGGATAGCGTTAGGGTTAGGGTTGCGGGATTCGGTTAGGGTTTAGGGTGAGGGTTACCGTTAGTTTTATGCTTAAGCTGAGGGTTTAGGGTAAGTGTTATGATTAGGGTTAGAGTCAGAGTTAGGGTTAGGTCTACGGTTAGGGTTAGGTGTAGGGTAAGATTTAGGTTTAGGTCCAAGTTGAGGGTTAGAGTTAGTGTTCTATTTAGGGTCAAGGTTAGAGTTAGGGTTTGGGTAAGGGATAGGCTTAGAGTTAGGGAAAATGTTAGGGGTTCGTGTGAGGGTTAGTGTTAGGTTTACATTAAGCTGATGTTTTAGGGTGTTATGGTTAGGGTTAGAGTTAGGGTTAGGTTTAGGGTTAGGGCTAGAGTTAGGGGAGAGTTAAGGGTTAGGTTTAGTTTTAGGGTTAGGGTTAGGCTTAGGTTTAAGGTGAAGTTTAGGTTAAGGATGAGGGTTCGAGTTAGGATTAGGCGTTTGGGTTAAGGTTAGGGTTAGGTTTAGGGTTAGGCTTAGCGATAGGGTTAGGTGTTTGGGTTAACGTTAGGGTCAGGTTTAGGGTTAGGGCTAGGGCTAGGGCTAGGGTGAAGTTTATGGGTGAGGGTTGTGCTTTGGTTTAGCGTTAGGGGTTAGGGTTAGGGTTAATGTTAGGAGTAAGTGTAGGGTTAAGTTTAGTTTTAGAGTGAGGGTTAGGGTTGGTTTGGGGGTTAAGTCACGGTTAGGTTAAGGGCGAGGTTAAGGTTAGAGATAGGGTTAGGTTAAGGGTTGGGTTAGGTTTAGATGTTAGGGTGAGGGTGAGTGCTAGGTTTCCATTTAAGCTGAGTGTGTAGGGTGAGTTTTAGGGTTAGGATTAGAGTTAAAGTTAGGGTCATGGTTAGGGTTAAGTTTCGGGTTAGGGTTAGGTTTATGGTTAGGATTAGGGTTAGGGTCAGGGTTAGGGGGAGATTTAGCGTTATGTTTAGTTTTAGCGTTAGGGTTTGGGTGAAGTTGATGTTAAGCGCGAGGGTTAGGGTTAGGGGTTAGGGTTCAGGTTAGGTTCAGGGTTAGGGTTAGGGTTAGGTTTAGGTTTGGGGTTAGGGTTAGGTTTAGTGTTAGTGTTAGTTTTGCTTAGGGTTAGGGTTTGAATGAATTTAGGGTAGGTTTAGGGTTATGGTTAGGGTGAAATTTTGGTTAAGGGTCAGGGTTCCGCTTAGGGTTAGGGTTAGAGTTAGGGTCAGTGGTTAGGGTTAAGTTTAGGTTTAGGGTTAGAGTTAGGTTTAGGGTTAGTTTTAGTTTGGGTTAGGATTAGGCTATGAATGAAGTTAGGGTAGGTTTAGGGTTATGGTTAGGGTGAAATTTTGTTTAAGGGTGAGGGTTCGGTTTAGGGTTAGGTTTAGAGTTAGGGTTGTGGTTAGGGTTAGGTTTAGGGTTAAGGTTAAGTTTAGGCTAAGGATTAGGGTTAGAGTTAGGGTTAGGTGTTAGTGTTTCGGTTAGCTTTAGCATAGGGTTGTATTTAGGGTTAAGTTTAGGGTTAGGGTAAGAGTTAGAGTTACATTTACCGTTAAGGTGAGGGTTTTGGGTAAGTGTTACGGTTAGGGTTAGGGTTAGGGCTACGGTTAGGGTTAGAGTTAGGGTTAGGGGTAAGGGTTAGGTTTAAGTTTATGGTAGGCTTAAAGATAGGGTTAAGCTTAGGTGAGGGTTAGGGTCAGGGTTAGGATTAGAATTAGGTTTAGGGCGAGGATTAGGGTCAGAGTTATTGTAAGGGTTAGGTTTAGGGTTACAGGTGGGCCAAGGTTAAGGTGAGGGTTAGGTTTAGGGGTAGGGTTAGGGTTAAAGTTAGGGTTAACTTTAGGTTAGGGATAGGGTGAAGTCTAACATAGGGTGAGGGTTAGGGTTATGGCTAAGGTTTGGGTTTGTTTTCAGGTTAGTGTTAAGGTTATGTTTCGGGTTAGGGTTAAGTTTAGGGGTTGTGTTGAGTTTTAGTGTTAGGGTTAGATTTTAGGTTAGTGTTTAGTGTTATGGCTAGGGTTAGGGTTAGGGTTGTGTTAGGCACTGTGGTTGGGGTGAGGGTTAGGTTTAGGGTTAGGGTTGGGTAGGGTTAGGATTATGGATATGGTACGGTGTTAGGGGTTAGAGGTGTAGTTTAGGGTTAGGGTTTGGGTTTGTGTGAGGGTTCCGGTTAGGCTTTGTGGTTCCGGTCATGGTTAGGGTTGGTTGAGGGTTGGGGTTAGGTTTATGATTAGGTTTCGGTTAGTGTTACAGTTAGGGTTAAGGTTTTGGTTAGGCTTTGGTGTTGGGGTTAGGGTTAGGTTTATCGTTAGGGTCAGGGGTTTCAGGTTAGTGTTAGGGTTAGGGTTTCGGATAGCATTAGGGTTAGGGTTGCGGGATTCGGTTAGGGTTTAGGGTGAGGGTTACCGTTAGTTTTATGCTTAAGCTGAGGGTTTAGGGTAAGTGTTATGATTAGGGTTAGAGTCAGAGTTAGGGTTAGGTCTACGGTTAGGGTTAGGTGTAGGGTAAGATTTAGGTTTAGGTCCAAGTTGAGGGTTAGAGTTAGTGTTCTATTTAGGGTCAAGGTTAGAGTTAGGGTTTGGGTAAGGGATAGGCTTAGAGTTAGGGAAAGTGTTAGGGGTTCGTGTGAGGGTTAGTGTTAGGTTTACATTAAGCTGATGTTTTAGGGTGTTATGGTTAGGGTTAGAGTTAGGGTTAGGTTTAGGGTTAGGGCTAGAGTTAGGGGAGAGTTAAGGGTTAGGTTTAGTTTTAGGGTTAGGGTTAGGCTTAGGTTTAAGGTGAAGTTTAGGTTAAGGATGAGGGTTCGAGTTAGGATTAGGCGTTTGGGTTAAGGTTAGGGTTAGGTTTAGGGTTAGGCTTAGCGATAGGGTTAGGTGTTTGGGTTAACGTTAGGGTCAGGTTTAGGGTTAGGGCTAGGGCTAGGGCTAGGGTGAAGTTTATGGGTGAGGGTTGTGCTTTGGTTTAGCGTTAGGGGTTAGGGTTAGGGTTAATGTTAGGAGTAAGTGTAGGGTTAAGTTTAGTTTTAGAGTGAGGGTTAGGGTTGGTTTGGGGGTTAAGTCACGGTTAGGTTAAGGGCTAGGTTAAGGTTGGAGATAGGGTTAGGTTAAGGGTTGGGTTAGGTTTAGATGTTAGGGTGAGGGTGAGTGCTAGGTTTCCATTTAAGCTGAGTGTGTAGGGTAAGTTTTAGGGTTAGGATTAGAGTTAAAGTTAGGGTCATGGTTAGGGTTAAGTTTCGGGTTAGGGTTAGGTTTATGGTTAGGATTAGGGTTAGGGTCAGGGTTAGGGGGAGATTTAGCGTTATGTTTAGTTTTAGCGTTAGGGTTTGGGTGAAGTTGATGTTAAGCGCGAGGGTTAGGGTTAGGGGTTAGAGTTCAGGTTAGGTTCAGGGTTAGGGTTAGGGTTAGGTTTAGGTTTGGGGTTAGGGTTAGGTTTAGTGTTAGTGTTAGTTTTGCTTAGGGTTAGGGTTTGAATGAATTTAGGGTAGGTTTAGGGTTATGGTTAGGGTGAAATTTTGGTTAAGGGTCAGGGTTCCGCTTAGGGTTAGGGTTAGAGTTAGGGTCAGTGGTTAGGGTTAAGTTTAGGTTTAGGGTTAGAGTTAGGTTTAGGGTTAGTTTTAGTTTGGGTTAGGATTAGGCTATGAATGAAGTTAGGGTAGGTTTAGGGTTATGGTTAGGGTGAAATTTTGTTTAAGGGTGAGGGTTCGGTTTAGGGTTAGGTTTAGAGTTAGGATTGTGGTTAGGGTTAGGTTTAGGGTTAAGGTTAAGTTTAGGCTAAGGATTAGGGTTAGAGTTAGGGTTAGGTGTTAGTGTTTCGGTTAGCTTTAGCATAGGGTTGTATTTAGGGTTAAGTTTAGGGTTAGGGTAAGAGTTAGAGTTACATTTACCGTTAAGGTGAGGGTTTTGGGTAAGTGTCACGGTTAGGGTTAGGGTTAGGGCTATGGTTAGGGTTAGAGTTAGGGTTAGGGGTAAGGGTTAGGTTTAAGTTTATGGTAGGCTTAAAGATAGGGTTAAGCTTAGGTGAGGGTTAGGGTCAGGGTTAGGATTAGAATTAGGTTTAGGGCGAGGATTAGGGTCAGAGTTATTGTAAGGGTTAGGTTTAGGGTTACAGGTGGGCCAAGGTTAAGGTTAGGGTTAAGTTTAGGGGTAGGGTTAGGGTTAAAGTTAGGGTTAACTTTAGGTTAGGGATAGGGTGAAGTCTAACATAGGGTGAGGGTTAGGGTTATGGCTAAGGTTTGGGTTTGTTTTCAGGTTAGTGTTAAGGTTATGTTTCGGATTAGGGTTAAGTTTAGGGGTTGTGTTGAGTTTTAGTGTTAGGGTTAGATTTTAGGTTAGTGTTTAGTGTTATGGCTAGGGTTAGGGTTAGGGTTGTGTTAGGCACTGTGGTTGGGGTGAGGGTTAGGTTTAGGGTTAGGGTTGGGTAGGGTTAGGATTATGGATATGGTACGGTGTTAGGGGTTAGAGGTGTAGTTTAGGGTTAGGGTTTGGGTTTCTGTGAGGGTTCCGGTTAGGCTTTGTGGTTCCGGTCATGGTTAGGGTTGGTTTAGGGTTGGGGTTAGGTTTATGATTAGGTTTCGGTTAGTGTTACAGTTAGGGTTAAGGATTTTGTTAGGCTTTGGTGTTGGGGTTAGGGTTAGGTTTATCTTTAGGGTCCGGGGTTTCAGGTTAGTGTTAGGGTTAGGGTTTCGGATAGCATTAGGGTTAGGGTTGCAGGATTCGGTTAGGGTTTAGGGTGAGGGTTACCGTTAGTTTTATGCTTAAGCTGAGGGTTTAGGGTAAGTGTTATGATTAGGGTTAGAGTCAGAGTTAGGGTTAGGTCTACGGTTAGGGTTAGGTGTAGGGTAAGATTTAGGTTTAGGTCCAAGTTGAGGGTTAGAGTTAGTGTTCTATTTAGGGTCAAGGTTAGAGTTAGGGTTTGGGTAAGGGATAGGCTTAGAGTTAGGGAAAGTGTTAGGGGTTCGTGTGAGGGTTAGTGTTAGGTTTACGTTAAGCTGATGTTTTAGGGTGTTATGGTTAGGGTTAGAGTTAGGGTTAGGTTTAGGGTTAGGGCTAGAGTTAGGGGAGAGTTAAGGGTTAGGTTTAGTTTTAGGGTTAGGGTTAGGCTTAGGTTTAAGGGGAAGTTTAGGTTAAGGATGAGGGTTCGAGTTAGGATTAGGCGTTTGGGTTAAGGTTAGGGTTAGGTTTAGGGTTAGGCTTAGCGATAGGGTTAGGTGTTTGGGTTAACGTTAGGGTCAGGTTTAGGGTTAGGGCTAGGGCTAGGGCTAGGGTGAAGTTTATGGGTGAGGGTTGTGCTTTGGTTTAGCGTTAGGGGTTAGGGTTAGGGTTAATGTTAGGAGTAAGTGTAGGGTTAAGTTTAGTTTTAGAGTGAGGGTTAGGGTTGGTTTGGGGGTTAAGTCACGGTTAGGTTAAGGGCTAGGTTAAGGTTAGAGATAGGGTTAGGTTAAGGGTTGGGTTAGGTTCAGATGTTAGGGTGAGGGTGAGTGCTAGGTTTCCATTTAAGCTGAGTGTGTAGGGTAAGTTTTAGGGTTAGGATTAGAGTTAAAGTTAGGGTCATGGTTAGGGTTAAGTTTCGGGTTAGGGTTAGGTTTATGGTTAGGATTAGGGTTAGGGTCAGGGTTAGGGGGAGATTTAGCGTTATGTTTAGTTTTAGCGTTAGGGTTTGGGTGAAGTTGATGTTAAGCGCGAGGGTTAGGGTTAGGGGTTAGGGTTCAGGTTAGGTTCAGGGTTAGGGTTAGGGTTAGGTTTAGGTTTGGGGTTAGGGTTAGGTTTAGTGTTAGTGTTAGTTTTGCTTAGGGTTAGGGTTTGAATGAATTTAGGGTAGGTTTAGGGTTATGGTTAGGGTGAAATTTTGGTTAAGGGTCAGGGTTCCGCTTAGGGTTAGGGTTAGAGTTAGGGTCAGTGGTTAGGGTTAAGTTTAGGTTTAGGGTTAGAGTTAGGTTTAGGGTTAGTTTTAGTTTGGGTTAGGATTAGGCTATGAATGAAGTTAGGGTAGGTTTAGGGTTATGGTTAGGGTGAAATTTTGTTTAAGGGTGAGGGTTCGGTTTAGGGTTAGGTTTAGAGTTAGGGTTGTGGTTAGGGTTAGGTTTAGGGTTAAGGTTAAGTTTAGGCTAAGGATTAGGGTTAGAGTTAGGGTTAGGTGTTAGTGTTTCGGTTAGCTTTAGCATAGGGTTGTATTTAGGGTTAAGTTTAGGGTTAGGGTAAGAGTTAGAGTTACATTTACCGTTAAGGTGAGGGTTTTGGGTAAGTGTTACGGTTAGGGTTAGGGTTAGGGCTACGGTTAGGGTTAGAGTTAGGGTTAGGGGTAAGGGTTAGGTTTAAGTTTATGGTAGGCTTAAAGATAGGGTTAAGCTTAGGTGAGGGTTAGGGTCAGGGTTAGGATTAGAATTAGGTTTAGGGCGAGGATTAGGGTCAGAGTTATTGTAAGGGTTAGGTTTAGGGTTACAGGTGGGCCAAGGTTAAGGTGAGGGTTAGGTTTAGGGGTAGGGTTAGGGTTAAAGTTAGGGTTAACTTTAGGTTAGGGATAGGGTGAAGTCTAACATAGGGTGAGGGTTAGGGTTATGGCTAAGGTTTGGGTTTGTTTTCAGGTTAGTGTTAAGGTTATGTTTCGGGTTAGGGTTAAGTTTAGGGGTTGTGTTGAGTTTTAGTGTTAGGGTTAGATTTTAGGTTAGTGTTTAGTGTTATGGCTAGGGTTAGGGTTAGGGTTGTGTTAGGCACTGTGGTTGGGGTGAGGGTTAGGTTTAGGGTTAGGGTTGGGTAGGGTTAGGATTATGGATATGGTACGGTGTTAGGGGTTAGAGGTGTAGTTTAGGGTTAGGGTTTGGGTTTGTGTGAGGGTTCCGGTTAGGCTTTGTGGTTCCGGTCATGGTTAGGGTTGGTTGAGGGTTGGGGTTAGGTTTATGATTAGGTTTCGGTTAGTGTTACAGTTAGGGTTAAGGTTTTGGTTAGGCTTTGGTGTTGGGGTTAGGGTTAGGTTTATCGTTAGGGTCAGGGGTTTCAGGTTAGTGTTAGGGTTAGGGTTTCGGATAGCATTAGGGTTAGGGTTGCGGGATTCGGTTAGGGTTTAGGGTGAGGGTTACCGTTAGTTTTATGCTTAAGCTGAGGGTTTAGGGTAAGTGTTATGATTAGGGTTAGAGTCAGAGTTAGGGTTAGGTCTACGGTTAGGGTTAGGTGTAGGGTAAGATTTAGGTTTAGGTCCAAGTTGAGGGTTAGAGTTAGTGTTCTATTTAGGGTCAAGGTTAGAGTTAGGGTTTGGGTAAGGGATAGGCTTAGAGTTAGGGAAAGTGTTAGGGGTTCGTGTGAGGGTTAGTGTTAGGTTTACATTAAGCTGATGTTTTAGGGTGTTATGGTTAGGGTTAGAGTTAGGGTTAGGTTTAGGGTTAGGGCTAGAGTTAGGGGAGAGTTAAGGGTTAGGTTTAGTTTTAGGGTTAGGGTTAGGCTTAGGTTTAAGGGGAAGTTTAGGTTAAGGATGAGGGTTCGAGTTAGGATTAGGCGTTTGGGTTAAGGTTAGGGTTAGGTTTAGGGTTAGGCTTAGCGATAGGGTTAGGTGTTTGGGTTAACGTTAGGGTCAGGTTTAGGGTTAGGGCTAGGGCTAGGGCTAGGGTGAAGTTTATGGGTGAGGGTTGTGCTTTGGTTTAGCGTTAGGGGTTAGGGTTAGGGTTAATGTTAGGAGTAAGTGTAGGGTTAAGTTTAGTTTTAGAGTGAGGGTTAGGGTTGGTTTGGGGGTTAAGTCACGGTTAGGTTAAGGGCTAGGTTAAGGTTGGAGATAGGGTTAGGTTAAGGGTTGGGTTAGGTTTAGATGTTAGGGTGAGGGTGAGTGCTAGGTTTCCATTTAAGCTGAGTGTGTAGGGTAAGTTTTAGGGTTAGGATTAGAGTTAAAGTTAGGGTCATGGTTAGGGTTAAGTTTCGGGTTAGGGTTAGGTTTATGGTTAGGATTAGGGTTAGGGTCAGGGTTAGGGGGAGATTTAGCGTTATGTTTAGTTTTAGCGTTAGGGTTTGGGTGAAGTTGATGTTAAGCGCGAGGGTTAGGGTTAGGGGTTAGGGTTCAGGTTAGGTTCAGGGTTAGGGTTAGGGTTAGGTTTAGGTTTGGGGTTAGGGTTAGGTTTAGTGTTAGTGTTAGTTTTGCTTAGGGTTAGGGTTTGAATGAATTTAGGGTAGGTTTAGGGTTATGGTTAGGGTGAAATTTTGGTTAAGGGTCAGGGTTCCGCTTAGGGTTAGGGTTAGAGTTAGGGTCAGTGGTTAGGGTTAAGTTTAGGTTTAGGGTTAGAGTTAGGTTTAGGGTTAGTTTTAGTTTGGGTTAGGATTAGGCTATGAATGAAGTTAGGGTAGGTTTAGGGTTATGGTTAGGGTGAAATTTTGTTTAAGGGTGAGGGTTCGGTTTAGGGTTAGGTTTAGAGTTAGGGTTGTGGTTAGGGTTAGGTTTAGGGTTAAGGTTAAGTTTAGGCTAAGGATTAGGGTTAGAGTTAGGGTTAGGTGTTAGTGTTTCGGTTAGCTTTAGCATAGGGTTGTATTTAGGGTTAAGTTTAGGGTTAGGGTAAGAGTTAGAGTTACATTTACCGTTAAGGTGAGGGTTTTGGGTAAGTGTCACGGTTAGGGTTAGGGTTAGGGCTACGGTTAGGGTTAGAGTTAGGGTTAGGGGTAAGGGTTAGGTTTAAGTTTATGGTAGGCTTAAAGATAGGGTTAAGCTTAGGTGAGGGTTAGGGTCAGGGTTAGGATTAGAATTAGGTTTAGGGCGAGGATTAGGGTCAGAGTTATTGTAAGGGTTAGGTTTAGGGTTACAGGTGGGCCAAGGTTAAGGTTAGGGTTAAGTTTAGGGGTAGGGTTAGGGTTAAAGTTAGGGTTAACTTTAGGTTAGGGATAGGGTGAAGTCTAACATAGGGTGAGGGTTAGGGTTATGGCTAAGGTTTGGGTTTGTTTTCAGGTTAGTGTTAAGGTTATGTTTCGGATTAGGGTTAAGTTTAGGGGTTGTGTTGAGTTTTAGTGTTAGGGTTAGATTTTAGGTTAGTGTTTAGTGTTATGGCTAGGGTTAGGGTTAGGGTTGTGTTAGGCACTGTGGTTGGGGTGAGGGTTAGGTTTAGGGTTAGGGTTGGGTAGGGTTAGGATTATGGATATGGTACGGTGTTAGGGGTTAGAGGTGTAGTTTAGGGTTAGGGTTTGGGTTTCTGTGAGGGTTCCGGTTAGGCTTTGTGGTTCCGGTCATGGTTAGGGTTGGTTTAGGGTTGGGGTTAGGTTTATGATTAGGTTTCGGTTAGTGTTACAGTTAGGGTTAAGGATTTTGTTAGGCTTTGGTGTTGGGGTTAGGGTTAGGTTTATCTTTAGGGTCCGGGGTTTCAGGTTAGTGTTAGGGTTAGGGTTTCGGATAGCATTAGGGTTAGGGTTGCAGGATTCGGTTAGGGTTTAGGGTGAGGGTTACCGTTAGTTTTATGCTTAAGCTGAGGGTTTAGGGTAAGTGTTATGATTAGGGTTAGAGTCAGAGTTAGGGTTAGGTCTACGGTTAGGGTTAGGTGTAGGGTAAGATTTAGGTTTAGGTCCAAGTTGAGGGTTAGTGTTCTATTTAGGGTCAAGGTTAGAGTTAGGGTTTGGGTAAGGGATAGGCTTAGAGTTAGGGAAAGTGTTAGGGGTTCGTGTGAGGGTTAGTGTTAGGTTTACGTTAAGCTGATGTTTTAGGGTGTTATGGTTAGGGTTAGAGTTAGGGTTAGGTTTAGGGTTAGGGCTAGAGTTAGGGGAGAGTTAAGGGTTAGGTTTAGTTTTAGGGTTAGGGTTAGGCTTAGGTTTAAGGGGAAGTTTAGGTTAAGGATGAGGGTTCGAGTTAGGATTAGGCGTTTGGGTTAAGGTTAGGGTTAGGTTTAGGGTTAGGCTTAGCGATAGGGTTAGGTGTTTGGGTTAACGTTAGGGTCAGGTTTAGGGTTAGGGCTAGGGCTAGGGCTAGGGTGAAGTTTATGGGTGAGGGTTGTGCTTTGGTTTAGCGTTAGGGGTTAGGGTTAGGGTTAATGTTAGGAGTAAGTGTAGGGTTAAGTTTAGTTTTAGAGTGAGGGTTAGGGTTGGTTTGGGGGTTAAGTCACGGTTAGGTTAAGGGCTAGGTTAAGGTTAGAGATAGGGTTAGGTTAAGGGTTGGGTTAGGTTCAGATGTTAGGGTGAGGGTGAGTGCTAGGTTTCCATTTAAGCTGAGTGTGTAGGGTAAGTTTTAGGGTTAGGATTAGAGTTAAAGTTAGGGTCATGGTTAGGGTTAAGTTTAGGGTTAGGGTTAGGTTTATGGTTAGGATTAGGGTTAGGGTCAGGGTTAGGGGGAGATTTAGCGTTATGTTTAGTTTTAGCGTTAGGGTTTGGGTGAAGTTGATGTTAAGCGCGAGGGTTAGGGTTAGGGGTTAGGGTTCAGGTTAGGTTCAGGGTTAGGGTTAGGGTTAGGTTTAGGTTTGGGGTTAGGGTTAGGTTTAGTGTTAGTGTTAGTTTTGCTTAGGGTTAGGGTTTGAATGAATTTAGGGTAGGTTTAGGGTTATGGTTAGGGTGAAATTTTGGTTAAGGGTCAGGGTTCCGCTTAGGGTTAGGGTTAGAGTTAGGGTCAGTGGTTAGGGTTAAGTTTAGGTTTAGGGTTAGAGTTAGGTTTAGGGTTAGTTTTAGTTTGGGTTAGGATTAGGCTATGAATGAAGTTAGGGTAGGTTTAGGGTTATGGTTAGGGTGAAATTTTGTTTAAGGGTGAGGGTTCGGTTTAGGGTTAGGTTTAGAGTTAGGGTTGTGGTTAGGGTTAGGTTTAGGGTTAAGGTTAAGTTTAGGCTAAGGATTAGGGTTAGAGTTAGGGTTAGGTGTTAGTGTTTCGGTTAGCTTTAGCATAGGGTTGTATTTAGGGTTAAGTTTAGGGTTAGGGTAAGAGTTAGAGTTACATTTACCGTTAAGGTGAGGGTTTTGGGTAAGTGTTACGGTTAGGGTTAGGGTTAGGGCTACGGTTAGGGTTAGAGTTAGGGTTAGGGGTAAGGGTTAGGTTTAAGTTTATGGTAGGCTTAAAGATAGGGTTAAGCTTAGGTGAGGGTTAGGGTCAGGGTTAGGATTAGAATTAGGTTTAGGGCGAGGATTAGGGTCAGAGTTATTGTAAGGGTTAGGTTTAGGGTTACAGGTGGGCCAAGGTTAAGGTGAGGGTTAGGTTTAGGGGTAGGGTTAGGGTTAAAGTTAGGGTTAACTTTAGGTTAGGGATAGGGTGAAGTCTAACATAGGGTGAGGGTTAGGGTTATGGCTAAGGTTTGGGTTTGTTTTCAGGTTAGTGTTAAGGTTATGTTTCGGGTTAGGGTTAAGTTTAGGGGTTGTGTTGAGTTTTAGTGTTAGGGTTAGATTTTAGGTTAGTGTTTAGTGTTATGGCTAGGGTTAGGGTTAGGGTTGTGTTAGGCACTGTGGTTGGGGTGAGGGTTAGGTTTAGGGTTAGGGTTGGGTAGGGTTAGGATTATGGATATGGTACGGTGTTAGGGGTTAGAGGTGTAGTTTAGGGTTAGGGTTTGGGTTTGTGTGAGGGTTCCGGTTAGGCTTTGTGGTTCCGGTCATGGTTAGGGTTGGTTGAGGGTTGGGGTTAGGTTTATGATTAGGTTTCGGTTAGTGTTACAGTTAGGGTTAAGGTTTTGGTTAGGCTTTGGTGTTGGGGTTAGGGTTAGGTTTATCGTTAGGGTCAGGGGTTTCAGGTTAGTGTTAGGGTTAGGGTTTCGGATAGCATTAGGGTTAGGGTTGCGGGATTCGGTTAGGGTTTAGGGTGAGGGTTACCGTTAGTTTTATGCTTAAGCTGAGGGTTTAGGGTAAGTGTTATGATTAGGGTTAGAGTCAGAGTTAGGGTTAGGTCTACGGTTAGGGTTAGGTGTAGGGTAAGATTTAGGTTTAGGTCCAAGTTGAGGGTTAGAGTTAGTGTTCTATTTAGGGTCAAGGTTAGAGTTAGGGTTTGGGTAAGGGATAGGCTTAGAGTTAGGGAAAGTGTTAGGGGTTCGTGTGAGGGTTAGTGTTAGGTTTACATTAAGCTGATGTTTTAGGGTGTTATGGTTAGGGTTAGAGTTAGGGTTAGGTTTAGGGTTAGGGCTAGAGTTAGGGGAGAGTTAAGGGTTAGGTTTAGTTTTAGGGTTAGGGTTAGGCTTAGGTTTAAGGGGAAGTTTAGGTTAAGGATGAGGGTTCGAGTTAGGATTAGGCGTTTGGGTTAAGGTTAGGGTTAGGTTTAGGGTTAGGCTTAGCGATAGGGTTAGGTGTTTGGGTTAACGTTAGGGTCAGGTTTAGGGTTAGGGCTAGGGCTAGGGCTAGGGTGAAGTTTATGGGTGAGGGTTGTGCTTTGGTTTAGCGTTAGGGATTAGGGTTAGGGTTAATGTTAGGAGTAAGTGTAGGGTTAAGTTTAGTTTTAGAGTGAGGGTTAGGGTTGGTTTGGGGGTTAAGTCACGGTTAGGTTAAGGGCTAGGTTAAGGTTGGAGATAGGGTTAGGTTAAGGGTTGGGTTAGGTTTAGATGTTAGGGTGAGGGTGAGTGCTAGGTTTCCATTTAAGCTGAGTGTGTAGGGTAAGTTTTAGGGTTAGGATTAGAGTTAAAGTTAGGGTCATGGTTAGGGTTAAGTTTCGGGTTAGGGTTAGGTTTATGGTTAGGATTAGGGTTAGGGTCAGGGTTAGGGGGAGATTTAGCGTTATGTTTAGTTTTAGCGTTAGGGTTTGGGTGAAGTTGATGTTAAGCGCGAGGGTTAGGGTTAGGGGTTAGGGTTCAGGTTAGGTTCAGGGTTAGGGTTAGGGTTAGGTTTAGGTTTGGGGTTAGGGTTAGGTTTAGTGTTAGTGTTAGTTTTGCTTAGGGTTAGGGTTTGAATGAATTTAGGGTAGGTTTAGGGTTATGGTTAGGGTGAAATTTTGGTTAAGGGTCAGGGTTCCGCTTAGGGTTAGGGTTAGAGTTAGGGTCAGTGGTTAGGGTTAAGTTTAGGTTTAGGGTTAGAGTTAGGTTTAGGGTTAGTTTTAGTTTGGGTTAGGATTAGGCTATGAATGAAGTTAGGGTAGGTTTAGGGTTATGGTTAGGGTGAAATTTTGTTTAAGGGTGAGGGTTCGGTTTAGGGTTAGGTTTAGAGTTAGGGTTGTGGTTACGGTTAGGTTTAGGGTTAAGGTTAAGTTTAGGCTAAGGATTACGGTTAGAGTTAGGGTTAGGTGTTAGTGTTTCGGTTAGCTTTAGCATAGGGTTGTATTTAGGGTTAAGTTTAGGGTTAGGGTAAGAGTTAGAGTTACATTTACCGTTAAGGTGAGGGTTTTGGGTAAGTGTTACGGTTAAGGTTAGGGTTAGGGCTATGGTTAGGGTTAGAGTTAGGGTTAGGGGTGAGGGTTAGGTTTAAGTTTATGGTAGGCTTAAAGATAGGGTTAAGCTTAGGTGAGGGTTAGGGTCAGGGTTAGGATTAGAATTAGGTTTAGGGCGAGGATTAGGGTCAGAGTTATTGTAAGGGTTAGGTTTAGGGTTACAGGTGGGCCAAGGTTAAGGTTAGGGTTAGGGGTAGGGTTAGGGTTAAAGTTAGGGTTAACTTTAGGTTAGGGATAGGGTGAAGTCTAACATAGGGTGAGGGTTAGGGTTATGGCTAAGGTTTGGGTTTGTTTTCAGGTTAGTGTTAAGGTTATGTTTCGGGTTAGGGTTAAGTTTAGGGGTTGTGTTGAGTTTTAGTGTTAGGGTTAGATTTTAGGTTAGTGTTTAGTGTTATGGCTAGGGTTAGGGTTAGGGTTGTGTTAGGCACTGTGGTTGGGGTGAGGGTTAGGTTTAGGGTTAGGGTTGGGTAGGGTTAGGATTATGGATATGGTACGGTGTTAGGGGTTAGAGGTGTAGTTTAGGGTTAGGGTTTGGGTTTGTGTGAGGGTTCCGGTTAGGCTTTGTGGTTCCGGTCATGGTTAGGGTTGGTTGAGGGTTGGGGTTAGGTTTATGATTAGGTTTCGGTTAGTGTTACAGTTAGGGTTAAGGTTTTGGTTAGGCTTTGGTGTTGGGGTTAGGGTTAGGTTTATCGTTAGGGTCAGGGGTTTCAGGTTAGTGTTAGGGTTAGGGTTTCGGATAGCGTTAGGGTTAGGGTTGCGGGATTCGGTTAGGGTTTAGGGTGAGGGTTACCGTTAGTTTTATGCTTAAGCTGAGGGTTTAGGGTAAGTGTTATGATTAGGGTTAGAGTCAGAGTTAGGGTTAGGTCTACGGTTAGGGTTAGGTGTAGGGTAAGATTTAGGTTTAGGTCCAAGTTGAGGGTTAGAGTTAGTGTTCTATTTAGGGTCAAGGTTAGAGTTAGGGTTTGGGTAAGGGATAGGCTTAGAGTTAGGGAAAGTGTTAGGGGTTCGTGTGAGGGTTAGTGTTAGGTTTACATTAAGCTGATGTTTTAGGGTGTTATGGTTAGGGTTAGAGTTAGGGTTAGGTTTAGGGTTAGGGCTAGAGTTAGGGGAGAGTTAAGGGTTAGGTTTAGTTTTAGGGTTAGGGTTAGGCTTAGGTTTAAGGGGAAGTTTAGGTTAAGGATGAGGGTTCGAGTTAGGATTAGGCGTTTGGGTTAAGGTTAGGGTTAGGTTTAGGGTTAGGCTTAGCGATAGGGTTAGGTGTTTGGGTTAACGTTAGGGTCAGGTTTAGGGTTAGGGCTAGGGCTAGGGCTAGGGTGAAGTTTATGGGTGAGGGTTGTGCTTTGGTTTAGCGTTAGGGATTAGGGTTAGGGTTAATGTTAGGAGTAAGTGTAGGGTTAAGTTTAGTTTTAGAGTGAGGGTTAGGGTTGGTTTGGGGGTTAAGTCACGGTTAGGTTAAGGGCTAGGTTAAGGTTAGAGATAGGGTTAGGTTAAGGGTTGGGTTAGGTTTAGATGTTAGGGTGAGGGTGAGTGCTAGGTTTCCATTTAAGCTGAGTGTGTAGGGTAAGTTTTAGGGTTAGGATTAGAGTTAAAGTTAGGGTCATGGTTAGGGTTAAGTTTCGGGTTAGGGTTAGGTTTATGGTTAGGATTAGGGTTAGGGTCAGGGTTAGGGGGAGATTTAGCGTTATGTTTAGTTTTAGCGTTAGGGTTTGGGTGAAGTTGATGTTAAGCGCGAGGGTTAGGGTTAGGGGTCAGGGTTCAGGTTAGGTTCAGGGTTAGGGTTAGGGTTAGGTTTAGGTTTGGGGTTAGGGTTAGGTTTAGTGTTAGTGTTAGTTTTGCTTAGGGTTAGGGTTTGAATGAATTTAGGGTAGGTTTAGGGTTATGGTTAGGGTGAAATGTTGGTTAAGGGTCAGCGTTCCGCTTAGGGTTAGGGTTAGAGTTAGGGTCAGTGGTTAGGGTTAAGTTTAGGTTTAGGGTTAGAGTTAGGTTTAGGGTTAGTTTTAGTTTGGGTTAGGATTAGGCTATGAATGAAGTTAGGGTAGGTTTAGGGTTATGGTTAGGGTGAAATTTTGTTTAAGGGTGAGGGTTCGGTTTAGGGTTAGGTTTAGAGTTAGGGTTGTGGTTAGGGTTAGGTTTAGGGTTAAGGTTAAGTTTAGGCGAAGGATTAGGGTTAGAGTTAGGGTTAGGTGTTAGTGTTTCGGTTAGCTTTAGCATAGGGTTGTATTTAGGGTTAAGTTTAGGGTTAGGGTAAGAGTTAGAGTTACATTTACCGTTAAGGTGAGGGTTTTGGGTAAGTGTTACGGTTAAGGTTAGGGTTAGGGCTACGGTTAGGGTTAGAGTTAGGGTTAGGGGTGAGGGTTAGGTTTAAGTTTATGGTAGGCTTAAAGATAGGGTTAAGCTTAGGTGAGGGTTAGGGTCAGGGTTAGGATTAGAATTAGGTTTAGGGCGAGGATTAGGGTCAGAGTTATTGTAAGGGTTAGGTTTAGGGTTACAGGTGGGCCAAGGTTAAGGTTAGGGTTAGGGGTAGGGTTAGGGTTAAAGTTAGGGTTAACTTTAGGTTAGGGATAGGGTGAAGTCTAACATAGGGTGAGGGTTAGGGTTATGGCTAAGGTTTGGGTTTGTTTTCAGGTTAGTGTTAAGGTTATGTTTCGGGTTAGGGTTAAGTTTAGGGGTTGTGTTGAGTTTTAGTGTTAGGGTTAGATTTTAGGTTAGTGTTTAGTGTTATGGCTAGGGTTAGGGTTAGGGTTGTGTTAGGCACTGTGGTTGGGGTGAGGGTTAGGTTTAGGGTTAGGGTTGGGTAGGGTTAGGATTATGGATATGGTACGGTGTTAGGGGTTAGAGGTGTAGTTTAGGGTTAGGGTTTGGGTTTGTGTGAGGGTTCCGGTTAGGCTTTGTGGTTCCGGTCATGGTTAGGGTTGGTTGAGGGTTGGGGTTAGGTTTATGATTAGGTTTCGGTTAGTGTTACAGTTAGGGTTAAGGTTTTGGTTAGGCTTTGGTGTTGGGGTTAGGGTTAGGTTTATCGTTAGGGTCAGGGGTTTCAGGTTAGTGTTAGGGTTAGGGTTTCGGATAGCATTAGGGTTAGGGTTGCGGGATTCGGTTAGGGTTTAGGGTGAGGGTTACCGTTAGTTTTATGCTTAAGCTGAGGGTTTAGGGTAAGTGTTATGATTAGGGTTAGAGTCAGAGTTAGGGTTAGGTCTACGGTTAGGGTTAGGTGTAGGGTAAGATTTAGGTTTAGGTCCAAGTTGAGGGTTAGAGTTAGTGTTCTATTTAGGGTCAAGGTTAGAGTTAGGGTTTGGGTAAGGGATAGGCTTAGAGTTAGGGAAAGTGTTAGGGGTTCGTGTGAGGGTTAGTGTTAGGTTTACATTAAGCTGATGTTTTAGGGTGTTATGGTTAGGGTTAGAGTTAGGGTTAGGTTTAGGGTTAGGGCTAGAGTTAGGGGAGAGTTAAGGGTTAGGTTTAGTTTTAGGGTTAGGGTTAGGCTTAGGTTTAAGGGGAAGTTTAGGTTAAGGATGAGGGTTCGAGTTAGGATTAGGCGTTTGGGTTAAGGTTAGGGTTAGGTTTAGGGTTAGGCTTAGCGATAGGGTTAGGTGTTTGGGTTAACGTTAGGGTCAGGTTTAGGGTTAGGGCTAGGGCTAGGGCTAGGGTGAAGTTTATGGGTGAGGGTTGTGCTTTGGTTTAGCGTTAGGGGTTAGGGTTAGGGTTAATGTTAGGAGTAAGTGTAGGGTTAAGTTTAGTTTTAGAGTGAGGGTTAGGGTTGGTTTGGGGGTTAAGTCACGGTTAGGTTAAGGGCTAGGTTAAGGTTGGAGATAGGGTTAGGTTAAGGGTTGGGTTAGGTTTAGATGTTAGGGTGAGGGTGAGTGCTAGGTTTCCATTTAAGCTGAGTGTGTAGGGTAAGTTTTAGGGTTAGGATTAGAGTTAAAGTTAGGGTCATGGTTAGGGTTAAGTTTCGGGTTAGGGTTAGGTTTATGGTTAGGATTAGGGTTAGGGTCAGGGTTAGGGGGAGATTTAGCGTTATGTTTAGTTTTAGCGTTAGGGTTTGGGTGAAGTTGATGTTAAGCGCGAGGGTTAGGGTTAGGGGTTAGGGTTCAGGTTAGGTTCAGGGTTAGGGTTAGGGTTAGGTTTAGGTTTGGGGTTAGGGTTAGGTTTAGTGTTAGTGTTAGTTTTGCTTAGGGTTAGGGTTTGAATGAATTTAGGGTAGGTTTAGGGTTATGGTTAGGGTGAAATGTTGGTTAAGGGTCAGGGTTCCGCTTAGGGTTAGGGTTAGAGTTAGGGTCAGTGGTTAGGGTTAAGTTTAGGTTTAGGGTTAGAGTTAGGTTTAGGGTTAGTTTTAGTTTGGGTTAGGATTAGGCTATGAATGAAGTTAGGGTAGGTTTAGGGTTATGGTTAGGGTGAAATTTTGTTTAAGGGTGAGGGTTCGGTTTAGGGTTAGGTTTAGAGTTAGGGTTGTGGTTACGGTTAGGTTTAGGGTTAAGGTTAAGTTTAGGCTAAGGATTAGGGTTAGAGTTAGGGTTAGGTGTTAGTGTTTCGGTTAGCTTTAGCATAGGGTTGTATTTAGGGTTAAGTTTAGGGTTAGGGTAAGAGTTAGAGTTACATTTACCGTTAAGGTGAGGGTTTTGGGTAAGTGTTACGGTTAAGGTTAGGGTTAGGGCTACGGTTAGGGTTAGAGTTAGGGTTAGGGGTGAGGGTTAGGTTTAAGTTTATGGTAGGCTTAAAGATAGGGTTAAGCTTAGGTGAGGGTTAGGGTCAGGGTTAGGATTAGAATTAGGTTTAGGGCGAGGATTAGGGTCAGAGTTATTGTAAGGGTTAGGTTTAGGGTTACAGGTGGGCCAAGGTTAAGGTTAGGGTTAGGGGTAGGGTTAGGGTTAAAGTTAGGGTTAACTTTAGGTTAGGGATAGGGTGAAGTCTAACATAGGGTGAGGGTTAGGGTTATGGCTAAGGTTTGGGTTTGTTTTCAGGTTAGTGTTAAGGTTATGTTTCGGGTTAGGGTTAAGTTTAGGGGTTGTGTTGAGTTTTAGTGTTAGGGTTAGATTTTAGGTTAGTGTTTAGTGTTATGGCTAGGGTTAGGGTTAGGGTTGTGTTAGGCACTGTGGTTGGGGTGAGGGTTAGGTTTAGGGTTAGGGTTGGGTAGGGTTAGGATTATGGATATGGTACGGTGTTAGGGGTTAGAGGTGTAGTTTAGGGTTAGGGTTTGGGTTTGTGTGAGGGTTCCGGTTAGGCTTTGTGGTTCCGGTCATGGTTAGGGTTGGTTGAGGGTTGGGGTTAGGTTTATGATTAGGTTTCGGTTAGTGTTACAGTTAGGGTTAAGGTTTTGGTTAGGCTTTGGTGTTGGGGTTAGGGTTAGGTTTATCGTTAGGGTCAGGGGTTTCAGGTTAGTGTTAGGGTTAGGGTTTCGGATAGCGTTAGGGTTAGGGTTGCGGGATTCGGTTAGGGTTTAGGGTGAGGGTTACCGTTAGTTTTATGCTTAAGCTGAGGGTTTAGGGTAAGTGTTATGATTAGGGTTAGAGTCAGAGTTAGGGTTAGGTCTACGGTTAGGGTTAGGTGTAGGGTAAGATTTAGGTTTAGGTCCAAGTTGAGGGTTAGAGTTAGTGTTCTATTTAGGGTCAAGGTTAGAGTTAGGGTTTGGGTAAGGGATAGGCTTAGAGTTAGGGAAAGTGTTAGGGGTTCGTGTGAGGGTTAGTGTTAGGTTTACATTAAGCTGATGTTTTAGGGTGTTATGGTTAGGGTTAGAGTTAGGGTTAGGTTTAGGGTTAGGGCTAGAGTTAGGGGAGAGTTAAGGGTTAGGTTTAGTTTTAGGGTTAGGGTTAGGCTTAGGTTTAAGGGGAAGTTTAGGTTAAGGATGAGGGTTCGAGTTAGGATTAGGCGTTTGGGTTAAGGTTAGGGTAAGGTTTAGGGTTAGGCTTAGCGATAGGGTTAGGTGTTTGGGTTAACGTTAGGGTCAGGTTTAGGGTTAGGGCTAGGGCTAGGGCTAGGGTGAAGTTTATGGGTGAGGGTTGTGCTTTGGTTTAGCGTTAGGGATTAGGGTTAGGGTTAATGTTAGGAGTAAGTGTAGGGTTAAGTTTAGTTTTAGAGTGAGGGTTAGGGTTGGTTTGGGGGTTAAGTCACGGTTAGGTTAAGGGCTAGGTTAAGGTTGGAGATAGGGTTAGGTTAAGGGTTGGGTTAGGTTTAGATGTTAGGGTGAGGGTGAGTGCTAGGTTTCCATTTAAGCTGAGTGTGTAGGGTAAGTTTTAGGGTTAGGATTAGAGTTAAAGTTAGGGTCATGGTTAGGGTTAAGTTTCGGGTTAGGGTTAGGTTTATGGTTAGGATTAGGGTTAGGGTCAGGGTTAGGGGGAGATTTAGCGTTATGTTTAGTTTTAGCGTTAGGGTTTGGGTGAAGTTGATGTTAAGCGCGAGGGTTAGGGTTAGGGGTTAGGGTTCAGGTTAGGTTCAGGGTTAGGGTTAGGGTTAGGTTTAGGTTTGGGGTTAGGGTTAGGTTTAGTGTTAGTGTTAGTTTTGCTTAGGGTTAGGGTTTGAATGAATTTAGGGTAGGTTTAGGGTTATGGTTAGGGTGAAATTTTGGTTAAGGGTCAGGGTTCCGCTTAGGGTTAGGGTTAGAGTTAGGGTCAGTGGTTAGGGTTAAGTTTAGGTTTAGGGTTAGAGTTAGGTTTAGGGTTAGTTTTAGTTTGGGTTAGGATTAGGCTATGAATGAAGTTAGGGTAGGTTTAGGGTTATGGTTAGGGTGAAATTTTGTTTAAGGGTGAGGGTTCGGTTTAGGGTTAGGTTTAGAGTTAGGGTTGTGGTTACGGTTAGGTTTAGGGTTAAGGTTAAGTTTAGGCTAAGGATTACGGTTAGAGTTAGGGTTAGGTGTTAGTGTTTCGGTTAGCTTTAGCATAGGGTTGTATTTAGGGTTAAGTTTAGGGTTAGGGTAAGAGTTAGAGTTACATTTACCGTTAAGGTGAGGGTTTTGGGTAAGTGTCACGGTTAGGGTTAGGGTTAGGGCTACGGTTAGGGTTAGAGTTAGGGTTAGGGGTGAGGGTTAGGTTTAAGTTTATGGTAGGCTTAAAGATAGGGTTAAGCTTAGGTGAGGGTTAGGGTCAGGGTTAGGATTAGAATTAGGTTTAGGGCGAGGATTAGGGTCAGAGTTATTGTAAGGGTTAGGTTTAGGGTTACAGGTGGGCCAAGGTTAAGGTTAGGGTTAGGGGTAGGGTTAGGGTTAAAGTTAGGGTTAACTTTAGGTTAGGGATAGGGTGAAGTCTAACATAGGGTGAGGGTTAGGGTTATGGCTAAGGTTTGGGTTTGTTTTCAGGTTAGTGTTAAGGTTATGTTTCGGGTTAGGGTTAAGTTTAGGGGTTGTGTTGAGTTTTAGTGTTAGGGTTAGATTTTAGATTAGTGTTTAGTGTTATGGCTAGGGTTAGGGTTAGGGTTGTGTTAGGCACTGTGGTTGGGGTGAGGGTTAGGTTTAGGGTTAGGGTTGGGTAGGGTTAGGATTATGGATATGGTACGGTGTTAGCGGTTAGAGGTGTAGTTTAGGGTTAGGGTTTGGGTTTGTGTGAGGGTTCCGGTTAGGCTTTGTGGTTCCGGTCATGGTTAGGGTTGGTTGAGGGTTGGGGTTAGGTTTATGATTAGGTTTCGGTTAGTGTTACAGTTAGGGTTAAGGTTTTGGTTAGGCTTTGGTGTTGGGGTTAGGGTTAGGTTTATCGTTAGGGTCAGGGGTTTCAGGTTAGTGTTAGGGTTAGGGTTTCGGATAGCGTTAGGGTTAGGGTTGCGGGATTCGGTTAGGGTTTAGGGTGAGGGTTACCGTTAGTTTTATGCTTAAGCTGAGGGTTTAGGGTAAGTGTTATGATTAGGGTTAGAGTCAGAGTTAGGGTTAGGTCTACGGTTAGGGTTAGGTGTAGGGTAAGATTTAGGTTTAGGTCCAAGTTGAGGGTTAGAGTTAGTGTTCTATTTAGGGTCAAGGTTAGAGTTAGGGTTTGGGTAAGGGATAGGCTTAGAGTTAGGGAAAGTGTTAGGGGTTCGTGTGAGGGTTAGTGTTAGGTTTACATTAAGCTGATGTTTTAGGGTGTTATGGTTAGGGTTAGAGTTAGGGTTAGGTTTAGGGTTAGGGCTAGAGTTAGGGGAGAGTTAAGGGTTAGGTTTAGTTTTAGGGTTAGGGTTAGGCTTAGGTTTAAGGGGAAGTTTAGGTTAAGGATGAGGGTTCGAGTTAGGATTAGGCGTTTGGGTTAAGGTTAGGGTTAGGTTTAGGGTTAGGCTTAGCGATAGGGTTAGGTGTTTGGGTTAACGTTAGGGTCAGGTTTAGGGTTAGGGCTAGGGCTAGGGCTAGGGTGAAGTTTATGGGTGAGGGTTGTGCTTTGGTTTAGCGTTAGGGGTTAGGGTTAGGGTTAATGTTAGGAGTAAGTGTAGGGTTAAGTTTAGTTTTAGAGTGAGGGTTAGGGTTGGTTTGGGGGTTAAGTCACGGTTAGGTTAAGGGCTAGGTTAAGGTTGGAGATAGGGTTAGGTTAAGGGTTGGGTTAGGTTTAGATGTTAGGGTGAGGGTGAGTGCTAGGTTTCCATTTAAGCTGAGTGTGTAGGGTAAGTTTTAGGGTTAGGATTAGAGTTAAAGTTAGGGTCATGGTTAGGGTTAAGTTTCGGGTTAGGGTTAGGTTTATGGTTAGGATTAGGGTTAGGGTCAGGGTTAGGGGGAGATTTAGCGTTATGTTTAGTTTTAGCGTTAGGGTTTGGGTGAAGTTGATGTTAAGCGCGAGGGTTAGGGTTAGGGGTTAGGGTTCAGGTTAGGTTCAGGGTTAGGGTTAGGGTTAGGTTTAGGTTTGGGGTTAGGGTTAGGTTTAGTGTTAGTGTTAGTTTTGCTTAGGGTTAGGGTTTGAATGAATTTAGGGTAGGTTTAGGGTTATGGTTAGGGTGAAATTTTGGTTAAGGGTCAGGGTTCCGCTTAGGGTTAGGGTTAGAGTTAGGGTCAGTGGTTAGGGTTAAGTTTAGGTTTAGGGTTAGAGTTAGGTTTAGGGTTAGTTTTAGTTTGGGTTAGGATTAGGCTATGAATGAAGTTAGGGTAGGTTTAGGGTTATGGTTAGGGTGAAATTTTGTTTAAGGGTGAGGGTTCGGTTTAGGGTTAGGTTTAGAGTTAGGGTTGTGGTTACGGTTAGGTTTAGGGTCAAGGTTAAGTTTAGGCTAAGGATTAGGGTTAGAGTTAGGGTTAGGTGTTAGTGTTTCGGTTAGCTTTAGCATAGGGTTGTATTTAGGGTTAAGTTTAGGGTTAGGGTAAGAGTTAGAGTTACATTTACCGTTAAGGTGAGGGTTTTGGGTAAGTGTTACGGTTAGGGTTAGGGTTAGGGCTACGGTTAGGGTTAGAGTTAGGGTTAGGGGTAAGGGTTAGGTTTAAGTTTATGGTAGGCTTAAAGATAGGGTTAAGCTTAGGTGAGGGTTAGGGTCAGGGTTAGGATTAGAATTAGGTTTAGGGCGAGGATTAGGGTCAGAGTTATTGTAAGGGTTAGGTTTAGGGTTACAGGTGGGCCAAGGTTAAGGTTAGGGTTAGGGGTAGGGTTAGGGTTGAAGTTAGGGTTAACTTTAGGTTAGGGATAGGGTGAAGTCTAACATAGGGTGAGGGTTAGGGTTATGGCTAAGGTTTGGGTTTGTTTTCAGGTTAGTGTTAAGGTTATGTTTCGGGTTAGGGTTAAGTTTAGGGGTTGTGTTGAGTTTTAGTGTTAGGGTTAGATTTTAGGTTAGTGTTTAGTGTTATGGCTAGGGTTAGGGTTAGGGTTGTGTTAGGCACTGTGGTTGGGGTGAGGGTTAGGTTTAGGGTTAGGGTTGGGTAGGGTTAGGATTATGGATATGGTACGGTGTTAGGGGTTAGAGGTGTAGTTTAGGGTTAGGGTTTGGGTTTGTGTGAGGGTTCCGGTTAGGCTTTGTGGTTCCGGTCATGGTTAGGGTTGGTTGAGGGTTGGGGTTAGGTTTATGATTAGGTTTCGGTTAGTGTTACAGTTAGGGTTAAGGTTTTGGTTAGGCTTTGGTGTTGGGGTTAGGGTTAGGTTTATCGTTAGGGTCAGGGGTTTCAGGTTAGTGTTAGGGTTAGGGTTTCGGATAGCGTTAGGGTTAGGGTTGCGGGATTCGGTTAGGGTTTAGGGTGAGGGTTACCGTTAGTTTTATGCTTAAGCTGAGGGTTTAGGGTAAGTGTTATGATTAGGGTTAGAGTCAGAGTTAGGGTTAGGTCTACGGTTAGGGTTAGGTGTAGGGTAAGATTTAGGTTTAGGTCCAAGTTGAGGGTTAGAGTTAGTGTTCTATTTAGGGTCAAGGTTAGAGTTAGGGTTTGGGTAAGGGATAGGCTTAGAGTTAGGGAAAGTGTTAGGGGTTCGTGTGAGGGTTAGTGTTAGGTTTACATTAAGCTGATGTTTTAGGGTGTTATGGTTAGGGTTAGAGTTAGGGTTAGGTTTAGGGTTAGGGCTAGAGTTAGGGGAGAGTTAAGGGTTAGGTTTAGTTTTAGGGTTAGGGTTAGGCTTAGGTTTAAGGGGAAGTTTAGGTTAAGGATGAGGGTTCGAGTTAGGATTAGGCGTTTGGGTTAAGGTTAGGGTTAGGTTTAGGGTTAGGCTTAGCGATAGGGTTAGGTGTTTGGGTTAACGTTAGGGTCAGGTTTAGGGTTAGGGCTAGGGCTAGGGCTAGGGTGAAGTTTATGGGTGAGGGTTGTGCTTTGGTTTAGCGTTAGGGGTTAGGGTTAGGGTTAATGTTAGGAGTAAGTGTAGGGTTAAGTTTAGTTTTAGAGTGAGGGTTAGGGTTGGTTTGGGGGTTAAGTCACGGTTAGGTTAAGGGCTAGGTTAAGGTTGGAGATAGGGTTAGGTTAAGGGTTGGGTTAGGTTTAGATGTTAGGGTGAGGGTGAGTGCTAGGTTTCCATTTAAGCTGAGTGTGTAGGGTAAGTTTTAGGGTTAGGATTAGAGTTAAAGTTAGGGTCATGGTTAGGGTTAAGTTTCGGGTTAGGGTTAGGTTTATGGTTAGGATTAGGGTTAGGGTCAGGGTTAGGGGGAGATTTAGCGTTATGTTTAGTTTTAGCGTTAGGGTTTGGGTGAAGTTGATGTTAAGCGCGAGGGTTAGGGTTAGGGGTTAGGGTTCAGGTTAGGTTCAGGGTTAGGGTTAGGGTTAGGTTTAGGTTTGGGGTTAGGGTTAGGTTTAGTGTTAGTGTTAGTTTTGCTTAGGGTTAGGGTTTGAATGAATTTAGGGTAGGTTTAGGGTTATGGTTAGGGTGAAATTTTGGTTAAGGGTCAGGGTTCCGCTTAGGGTTAGGGTTAGAGTTAGGGTCAGTGGTTAGGGTTAAGTTTAGGTTTAGGGTTAGAGTTAGGTTTAGGGTTAGTTTTAGTTTGGGTTAGGATTAGGCTATGAATGAAGTTAGGGTAGGTTTAGGGTTATGGTTAGGGTGAAATTTTGTTTAAGGGTGAGGGTTCGGTTTAGGGTTAGGTTTAGAGTTAGGGTTGTGGTTACGGTTAGGTTTAGGGTCAAGGTTAAGTTTAGGCTAAGGATTAGGGTTAGAGTTAGGGTTAGGTGTTAGTGTTTCGGTTAGCTTTAGCATAGGGTTGTATTTAGGGTTAAGTTTAGGGTTAGGGTAAGAGTTAGAGTTACATTTACCGTTAAGGTGAGGGTTTTGGGTAAGTGTTACGGTTAGGGTTAGGGTTAGGGCTACGGTTAGGGTTAGAGTTAGGGTTAGGGGTAAGGGTTAGGTTTAAGTTTATGGTAGGCTTAAAGATAGGGTTAAGCTTAGGTGAGGGTTAGGGTCAGGGTTAGGATTAGAATTAGGTTTAGGGCGAGGATTAGGGTCAGAGTTATTGTAAGGGTTAGGTTTAGGGTTACAGGTGGGCCAAGGTTAAGGTTAGGGTTAGGGGTAGGGTTAGGGTTGAAGTTAGGGTTAACTTTAGGTTAGGGATAGGGTGAAGTCTAACATAGGGTGAGGGTTAGGGTTATGGCTAAGGTTTGGGTTTGTTTTCAGGTTAGTGTTAAGGTTATGTTTCGGGTTAGGGTTAAGTTTAGGGGTTGTGTTGAGTTTTAGTGTTAGGGTTAGATTTTAGGTTAGTGTTTAGTGTTATGGCTAGGGTTAGGGTTAGGGTTGTGTTAGGCACTGTGGTTGGGGTGAGGGTTAGGTTTAGGGTTAGGGTTGGGTAGGGTTAGGATTATGGATATGGTACGGTGTTAGGGGTTAGAGGTGTAGTTTAGGGTTAGGGTTTGGGTTTGTGTGAGGGTTCCGGTTAGGCTTTGTGGTTCCGGTCATGGTTAGGGTTGGTTGAGGGTTGGGGTTAGGTTTATGATTAGGTTTCGGTTAGTGTTACAGTTAGGGTTAAGGTTTTGGTTAGGCTTTGGTGTTGGGGTTAGGGTTAGGTTTATCGTTAGGGTCAGGGGTTTCAGGTTAGTGTTAGGGTTAGGGTTTCGGATAGCGTTAGGGTTAGGGTTGCGGGATTCGGTTAGGGTTTAGGGTGAGGGTTACCGTTAGTTTTATGCTTAAGCTGAGGGTTTAGGGTAAGTGTTATGATTAGGGTTAGAGTCAGAGTTAGGGTTAGGTCTACGGTTAGGGTTAGGTGTAGGGTAAGATTTAGGTTTAGGTCCAAGTTGAGGGTTAGAGTTAGTGTTCTATTTAGGGTCAAGGTTAGAGTTAGGGTTTGGGTAAGGGATAGGCTTAGAGTTAGGGAAAGTGTTAGGGGTTCGTGTGAGGGTTAGTGTTAGGTTTACATTAAGCTGATGTTTTAGGGTGTTATGGTTAGGGTTAGAGTTAGGGTTAGGTTTAGGGTTAGGGCTAGAGTTAGGGGAGAGTTAAGGGTTAGGTTTAGTTTTAGGGTTAGGGTTAGGCTTAGGTTTAAGGGGAAGTTTAGGTTAAGGATGAGGGTTCGAGTTAGGATTAGGCGTTTGGGTTAAGGTTAGGGTTAGGTTTAGGGTTAGGCTTAGCGATAGGGTTAGGTGTTTGGGTTAACGTTAGGGTCAGGTTTAGGGTTAGGGCTAGGGCTAGGGCTAGGGTGAAGTTTATGGGTGAGGGTTGTGCTTTGGTTTAGCGTTAGGGGTTAGGGTTAGGGTTAATGTTAGGAGTAAGTGTAGGGTTAAGTTTAGTTTTAGAGTGAGGGTTAGGGTTGGTTTGGGGGTTAAGTCACGGTTAGGTTAAGGGCTAGGTTAAGGTTGGAGATAGGGTTAGGTTAAGGGTTGGGTTAGGTTTAGATGTTAGGGTGAGGGTGAGTGCTAGGTTTCCATTTAAGCTGAGTGTGTAGGGTAAGTTTTAGGGTTAGGATTAGAGTTAAAGTTAGGGTCATGGTTAGGGTTAAGTTTCGGGTTAGGGTTAGGTTTATGGTTAGGATTAGGGTTAGGGTCAGGGTTAGGGGGAGATTTAGCGTTATGTTTAGTTTTAGCGTTAGGGTTTGGGTGAAGTTGATGTTAAGCGCGAGGGTTAGGGTTAGGGGTTAGGGTTCAGGTTAGGTTCAGGGTTAGGGTTAGGGTTAGGTTTAGGTTTGGGGTTAGGGTTAGGTTTAGTGTTAGTGTTAGTTTTGCTTAGGGTTAGGGTTTGAATGAATTTAGGGTAGGTTTAGGGTTATGGTTAGGGTGAAATTTTGGTTAAGGGTCAGGGTTCCGCTTAGGGTTAGGGTTAGAGTTAGGGTCAGTGGTTAGGGTTAAGTTTAGGTTTAGGGTTAGAGTTAGGTTTAGGGTTAGTTTTAGTTTGGGTTAGGATTAGGCTATGAATGAAGTTAGGGTAGGTTTAGGGTTATGGTTAGGGTGAAATTTTGTTTAAGGGTGAGGGTTCGGTTTAGGGTTAGGTTTAGAGTTAGGGTTGTGGTTACGGTTAGGTTTAGGGTCAAGGTTAAGTTTAGGCTAAGGATTAGGGTTAGAGTTAGGGTTAGGTGTTAGTGTTTCGGTTAGCTTTAGCATAGGGTTGTATTTAGGGTTAAGTTTAGGGTTAGGGTAAGAGTTAGAGTTACATTTACCGTTAAGGTGAGGGTTTTGGGTAAGTGTTACGGTTAGGGTTAGGGTTAGGGCTACGGTTAGGGTTAGAGTTAGGGTTAGGGGTAAGGGTTAGGTTTAAGTTTATGGTAGGCTTAAAGATAGGGTTAAGCTTAGGTGAGGGTTAGGGTCAGGGTTAGGATTAGAATTAGGTTTAGGGCGAGGATTAGGGTCAGAGTTATTGTAAGGGTTAGGTTTAGGGTTACAGGTGGGCCAAGGTTAAGGTTAGGGTTAGGGGTAGGGTTAGGGTTAAAGTTAGGGTTAACTTTAGGTTAGGGATAGGGTGAAGTCTAACATAGGGTGAGGGTTAGGGTTATGGCTAAGGTTTGGGTTTGTTTTCAGGTTAGTGTTAAGGTTATGTTTCGGGTTAGGGTTAAGTTTAGGGGTTGTGTTGAGTTTTAGTGTTAGGGTTAGATTTTAGGTTAGTGTTTAGTGTTATGGCTAGGGTTAGGGTTAGGGTTGTGTTAGGCACTGTGGTTGGGGTGAGGGTTAGGTTTAGGGTTAGGGTTGGGTAGGGTTAGGATTATGGATATGGTACGGTGTTAGGGGTTAGAGGTGTAGTTTAGGGTTAGGGTTTGGGTTTGTGTGAGGGTTCCGGTTAGGCTTTGTGGTTCCGGTCATGGTTAGGGTTGGTTGAGGGTTGGGGTTAGGTTTATGATTAGGTTTCGGTTAGTGTTACAGTTAGGGTTAAGGTTTTGGTTAGGCTTTGGTGTTGGGGTTAGGGTTAGGTTTATCGTTAGGGTCAGGGGTTTCAGGTTAGTGTTAGGGTTAGGGTTTCGGATAGCGTTAGGGTTAGGGTTGCGGGATTCGGTTAGGGTTTAGGGTGAGGGTTACCGTTAGTTTTATGCTTAAGCTGAGGTTTTAGGGTAAGTGTTATGATTAGGGTTAGAGTCAGAGTTAGGGTTAGGTCTACGGTTAGGGTTAGGTGTAGGGTAAGATTTAGGTTTAAGTCCAAGTTGAGGGTTAGAGTTAGTGTTCTATTTAGGGTCAAGGTTAGAGTTAGGGTTTGGGTAAGGGATAGGCTTAGAGTTAGGGAAAGTGTTAGGGGTTCGTGTGAGGGTTAGTGTTAGGTTTACATTAAGCTGATGTTTTAGGGTGTTATGGTTAGGGTTAGAGTTAGGGTTAGGTTTAGGGTTAGGGCTAGAGTTAGGGGAGAGTTAAGGGTTAGGTTTAGTTTTAGGGTTAGGGTTAGGCTTAGGTTTAAGGTGAAGTTTAGGTTAAGGATGAGGGTTCGAGTTAGGATTAGGCGTTTGGGTTAAGGTTAGGTTTAGGGTTAGGCTTAGCGATAGGGTTAGGTGTTTGGGTTAATGTTAGGGTCAGGTTTAGGGTTAGGGCTAGGGCTAGGGCTAGGGTGAAGTTTATGGGTGAGGGTTGTGCTTTGGTTTAGCGTTAGGGGTTAGGGTTAGGGTTAATGTTAGGAGTAAGTGTAGGGTTAAGTTTAGTTTTAGAGTGAGGGTTAGGGTTGGTTTGGGGGTTAAGTCACGGTTAGGTTAAGGGCTAGGTTAAGGTTGGAGATAGGGTTAGGTTAAGGGTTGGGTTAGGTTTAGATGTTAGGGTGAGGGTGAGTGCTAGGTTTCCATTTAAGCTGAGTGTGTAGGGTAAGTTTTAGGGTTAGGATTAGAGTTAAAGTTAGGGTCATGGTTAGGGTTAAGTTTCGGGTTAGGGTTAGGTTTATGGTTAGGATTAGGGTTAGGGTCAGGGTTAGGGGGAGATTTAGCGTTATGTTTAGTTTTAGCGTTAGGGTTTGGGTGAAGTTGATGTTAAGCGCGAGGGTTAGGGTTAGGGGTTAGGGTTCAGGTTAGGTTCAGGGTTAGGGTTAGGGTTAGGTTTAGGTTTGGGGTTAGGGTTAGGTTTAGTGTTAGTGTTAGTTTTGCTTAGGGTTAGGGTTTGAATGAATTTAGGGTAGGTTTAGGGTTATGGTTAGGGTGAAATTTTGGTTAAGGGTCAGGGTTCCGCTTAGGGTTAGGGTTAGAGTTAGGGTCAGTGGTTAGGGTTAAGTTTAGGTTTAGGGTTAGAGTTAGGTTTAGGGTTAGTTTTAGTTTGGGTTAGGATTAGGCTATGAATGAAGTTAGGGTAGGTTTAGGGTTATGGTTAGGGTGAAATTTTGTTTAAGGGTGAGGGTTCGGTTTAGGGTTAGGTTTAGAGTTAGGGTTGTGGTTACGGTTAGGTTTAGGGTCAAGGTTAAGTTTAGGCTAAGGATTAGGGTTAGAGTTAGGGTTAGGTGTTAGTGTTTCGGTTAGCTTTAGCATAGGGTTGTATTTAGGGTTAAGTTTAGGGTTAGGGTAAGAGTTAGAGTTACATTTACCGTTAAGGTGAGGGTTTTGGGTAAGTGTTACGGTTAGGGTTAGGGTTAGGGCTACGGTTAGGGTTAGAGTTAGGGTTAGGGGTAAGGGTTAGGTTTAAGTTTATGGTAGGCTTAAAGATAGGGTTAAGCTTAGGTGAGGGTTAGGGTCAGGGTTAGGATTAGAATTAGGTTTAGGGCGAGGATTAGGGTCAGAGTTATTGTAAGGGTTAGGTTTAGGGTTACAGGTGGGCCAAGGTTAAGGTTAGGGTTAGGGGTAGGGTTAGGGTTAAAGTTAGGGTTAACTTTAGGTTAGGGATAGGGTGAAGTCTAACATAGGGTGAGGGTTAGGGTTATGGCTAAGGTTTGGGTTTGTTTTCAGGTTAGTGTTAAGGTTATGTTTCGGGTTAGGGTTAAGTTTAGGGGTTGTGTTGAGTTTTAGTGTTAGGGTTAGATTTTAGGTTAGTGTTTAGTGTTATGGCTAGGGTTAGGGTTAGGGTTGTGTTAGGCACTGTGGTTGGGGTGAGGGTTAGGTTTAGGGTTAGGGTTGGGTAAGGTTAGGATTATGGATATGGTACGGTGTTAGGGGTTAGAGGTGTAGTTTAGGGTTAGGGTTTGGGTTTGTGTGAGGGTTCCGGTTAGGCTTTGTGGTTCCGGTCATGGTTAGGGTTGGTTGAGGGTTGGGGTTAGGTTTATGATTAGGTTTCGGTTAGTGTTACAGTTAGGGTTAAGGTTTTGGTTAGGCTTTGGTGTTGGGGTTAGGGTTAGGTTTATCGTTAGGGTCAGGGGTTTCAGGTTAGTGTTAGGGTTAGGGTTTCGGATAGCGTTAGGGTTAGGGTTGCGGGATTCGGTTAGGGTTTAGGGTGAGGGTTACCGTTAGTTTTATGCTTAAGCTGAGGGTTTAGGGTAAGTGTTATGATTAGGGTTAGAGTCAGAGTTAGGGTTAGGTCTACGGTTAGGGTTAGGTGTAGGGTAAGATTTAGGTTTAAGTCCAAGTTGAGGGTTAGAGTTAGTGTTCTATTTAGGGTCAAGGTTAGAGTTAGGGTTTGGGTAAGGGATAGGCTTAGAGTTAGGGAAAATGTTAGGGGTTCGTGTGAGGGTTAGTGTTAGGTTTACATTAAGCTGATGTTTTAGGGTGTTATGGTTAGGGTTAGAGTTAGGGTTAGGTTTAGGGTTAGGGCTAGAGTTAGGGGAGAGTTAAGGGTTAGGTTTAGTTTTAGGGTTAGGGTTAGGCTTAGGTTTAAGGTGAAGTTTAGGTTAAGGATGAGGGTTCGAGTTAGGATTAGGCGTTTGGGTTAAGGTTAGGTTTAGGGTTAGGCTTAGCGATAGGGTTAGGTGTTTGGGTTAATGTTAGGGTCAGGTTTAGGGTTAGGGCTAGGGCTAGGGCTAGGGTGAAGTTTATGGGTGAGGGTTGTGCTTTGGTTTAGCGTTAGGGGTTAGGGTTAGGGTTAATGTTAGGAGTAAGTGTAGGGTTAAGTTTAGTTTTAGAGTGAGGGTTAGGGTTGGTTTGGGGGTTAAGTCACGGTTAGGTTAAGGGCTAGGTTAAGGTTGGAGATAGGGTTAGGTTAAGGGTTGGGTTAGGTTTAGATGTTAGGGTGAGGGTGAGTGCTAGGTTTCCATTTAAGCTGAGTGTGTAGGGTAAGTTTTAGGGTTAGGATTAGAGTTAAAGTTAGGGTCATGGTTAGGGTTAAGTTTCGGGTTAGGGTTAGGTTTATGGTTAGGATTAGGGTTAGGGTCAGGGTTAGGGGGAGATTTAGCGTTATGTTTAGTTTTAGCGTTAGGGTTTGGGTGAAGTTGATGTTAAGCGCGAGGGTTAGGGTTAGGGGTTAGGGTTCAGGTTAGGTTCAGGGTTAGGGTTAGGGTTAGGTTTAGGTTTGGGGTTAGGGTTAGGTTTAGTGTTAGTGTTAGTTTTGCTTAGGGTTAGGGTTTGAATGAATTTAGGGTAGGTTTAGGGTTATGGTTAGGGTGAAATTTTGGTTAAGGGTCAGGGTTCCGCTTAGGGTTAGGGTTAGAGTTAGGGTCAGTGGTTAGGGTTAAGTTTAGGTTTAGGGTTAGAGTTAGGTTTAGGGTTAGTTTTAGTTTGGGTTAGGATTAGGCTATGAATGAAGTTAGGGTAGGTTTAGGGTTATGGTTAGGGTGAAATTTTGTTTAAGGGTGAGGGTTCGGTTTAGGGTTAGGTTTAGAGTTAGGGTTGTGGTTAGGGTTAGGTTTAGGGTTAAGGTTAAGTTTAGGCTAAGGATTAGGGTTAGAGTTAGGGTTAGGTGTTAGTGTTTCGGTTAGCTTTAGCATAGGGTTGTATTTAGGGTTAAGTTTAGGGTTAGGGTAAGAGTTAGAGTTACATTTACCGTTAAGGTGAGGGTTTTGGGTAAGTGTTACGGTTAAGGTTAGGGTTAGGGCTACGGTTAGGGTTAGAGTTAGGGTTAGGGGTAAGGGTTAGGTTTAAGTTTATGGTAGGCTTAAAGATAGGGTTAAGCTTAGGTGCGGGTTAGGGTCAGGGTTAGGATTAGAATTAGGTTTAGGGCGAGGATTAGGGTCAGAGTTATTGTAAGGGTTAGGTTTAGGGTTACAGGTGGGCCAAGGTTAAGGTTAGGGTTAGGTTTAGGGGTAGGGTTAGGGTTAAAGTTAGGGTTAACTTTAGGTTAGGGATAGGGTGAAGTCTAACATAGGGTGAGGGTTAGGGTTATGGCTAAGGTTTGGGTTTGTTTTCAGGTTAGTGTTAAGGTTATGTTTCGGGTTAGGGTTAAGTTTAGGGGTTGTGTTGAGTTTTAGTGTTAGGGTTAGATTTTAGGTTAGTGTTTAGTGTTATGGCTAGGGTTAGGGTTAGGGTTGTGTTAGGCACTGTGGTTGGGGTGAGGGTTAGGTTTAGGGTTAGGGTTGGGTAGGGTTAGGATTATGGATATGGTACGGTGTTAGGGGTTAGAGGTGTAGTTTAGGGTTAGGGTTTGGGTTTGTGTGAGGGTTCCGGTTAGGCTTTGTGGTTCCGGTCATGGTTAGGGTTGGTTGAGGGTTGGGGTTAGGTTTATGATTAGGTTTCGGTTAGTGTTACAGTTAGGGTTAAGGTTTTGGTTAGGCTTTGGTGTTGGGGTTAGGGTTAGGTTTATCGTTAGGGTCAGGGGTTTCAGGTTAGTGTTAGGGTTAGGGTTTTGGATAGCGTTAGGGTTAGGGTTGCGGGATTCGGTTAGGGTTTAGGGTGAGGGTTACCGTTAGTTTTATGCTTAAGCTGAGGGTTTAGGGTAAGTGTTATGATTAGGGTTAGAGTCAGAGTTAGGGTTAGGTCTACGGTTAGGGTTAGGTGTAGGGTAAGATTTAGGTTTAGGTCCAAGTTGAGGGTTAGAGTTAGTGTTCTATTTAGGGTCAAGGTTAGAGTTAGGGTTTGGGTAAGGGATAGGCTTAGAGTTAGGGAAAGTGTTAGGGGTTCGTGTGAGGGTTAGTGTTAGGTTTACATTAAGCTGATGTTTTAGGGTGTTATGGTTAGGGTTAGAGTTAGGGTTAGGTTTAGGGTTAGGGCTAGAGTTAGGGGAGAGTTAAGGGTTAGGTTTAGTTTTAGGGTTAGGGTTAGGCTTAGGTTTAAGGGGAAGTTTAGGTTAAGGATGAGGGTTCGAGTTAGGATTAGGCGTTTGGGTTAAGGTTAGGGTTAGGTTTAGGGTTAGGCTTAGCGATAGGGTTAGGTGTTTGGGTTAACGTTAGGGTCAGGTTTAGGGTTAGGGCTAGGGCTAGGGGTAGGGTGAAGTTTATGGGTGAGGGTTGTGCTTTGGTTTAGCGTTAGGGGTTAGGGTTAGGGTTAATGTTAGGAGTAAGTGTAGGGTTAAGTTTAGTTTTAGAGTGAGGGTTAGGGTTGGTTTGGGGGTTAAGTCACGGTTAGGTTAAGGGCTAGGTTAAGGTTGGAGATAGGGTTAGGTTAAGGGTTGGGTTAGGTTTAGATGTTAGGGTGAGGGTGAGTGCTAGGTTTCCATTTAAGCTGAGTGTGTAGGGTAAGTTTTAGGGTTAGGATTAGAGTTAAAGTTAGGGTCATGGTTAGGGTTAAGTTTCGGGTTAGGGTTAGGTTTATGGTTAGGATTAGGGTTAGGGTCAGGGTTAGGGGGAGATTTAGCGTTATGTTTAGTTTTAGCGTTAGGGTTTGGGTGAAGTTGATGTTAAGCGCGAGGGTTAGGGTTAGGGGTTAGGGTTCAGGTTAGGTTCAGGGTTAGGGTTAGGGTTAGGTTTAGGTTTGGGGTTAGGGTTAGGTTTAGTGTTAGTGTTAGTTTTGCTTAGGGTTAGGGTTTGAATGAATTTAGGGTAGGTTTAGGGTTATGGTTAGGGTGAAATTTTGGTTAAGGGTCAGGGTTCCGCTTAGGGTTAGGGTTAGAGTTAGGGTCAGTGGTTAGGGTTAGGTTTAGGGTTAGAGTTAGGTTTAGGGTTAGTTTTAGTTTGGGTTAGGATTAGGCTATGAATGAAGTTAGGGTAGGTTTAGGGTTATGGTTAGGGTGAAATTTTGTTTAAGGGTGAGGGTTCGGTTTAGGGTTAGGTTTAGAGTTAGGGTTGTGGTTAGGGTTAGGTTTAGGGTTAAGGTTAAGTTTAGGCTAAGGATTAGGGTTAGAGTTAGGGTTAGGTGTTAGTGTTTCGGTTAGCTTTAGCATAGGGTTGTATTTAGGGTTAAGTTTAGGGTTAGGGAAAGAGTTAGAGTTACATTTACCGTTAAGGTGAGGGTTTTGGGTAAGTGTTACGGTTAGGGTTAGGGTTAGGGCTACGGTTAGGGTTAGAGTTAGGGTTAGGGGTAAGGGTTAGGTTTAAGTTTATGGTAGGCTTAAAGATAGGGTTAAGCTTAGGTGAGGGTTAGGGTCAGGGTTAGGATTAGAATTAGGTTTAGGGCGAGGATTAGGGTCAGAGTTATTGTAAGGGTTAGGTTTAGGGTTACAGGTGGGCCAAGGTTAAGGTTAGGGTTAGGTTTAGGGGTAGGGTTAGGGTTAAAGTTAGGGTTAACTTTAGGTTAGGGATAGGGTGAAGTCTAACATAGGGTGAGGGTTAGGGTTATGGCTAAGGTTTGGGTTTGTTTTCAGGTTAGTGTTAAGGTTATGTTTCGGGTTAGGGTTAAGTTTAGGGGTTGTGTTGAGTTTTAGTGTTAGGGTTAGATTTTAGGTTAGTGTTTAGTGTTATGGCTAGGGTTAGGGTTAGGGTTGTGTTAGGCACTGTGGTTGGGGTGAGGGTTAGGTTTAGGGTTAGGGTTGGGTAGGGTTAGGATTATGGATATGGTACGGTGTTAGGGGTTAGAGGTGTAGTTTAGGGTTAGGGTTTGGGTTTGTGTGAGGGTTCCGGTTAGGCTTTGTGGTTCCGGTCATGGTTAGGGTTGGTTGAGGGTTGGGGTTAGGTTTATGATTAGGTTTCGGTTAGTGTTACAGTTAGGGTTAAGGTTTTGGTTAGGCTTTGGTGTTGGGGTTAGGGTTAGGTTTATCGTTAGGGTCAGGGGTTTCAGGTTAGTGTTAGGGTTAGGGTTTCGGATAGCATTAGGGTTAGGGTTGCGGGATTCGGTTAGGGTTTATGGTGAGGGTTACCGTTAGTTTTATGCTTAAGCTGAGGGTTTAGGGTAAGTGTTATGATTAGGGTTAGAGTCAGAGTTAGGGTTAGGTCTACGGTTAGGGTTAGGTGTAGGGTAAGATTTAGGTTTAAGTCCAAGTTGAGGGTTAGAGTTAGTGTTCTATTTAGGGTCAAGGTTAGAGTTAGGGTTTGGGTAAGGGATAGGCTTAGAGTTAGGGAAAGTGTTAGGGGTTCGTGTGAGGGTTAGTGTTAGGTTTACATTAAGCTGATGTTTTAGGGTGTTATGGTTAGGGTTAGGTTTAGGGTTAGGGCTAGAGTTAGGGGAGAGTTAAGGGTTAGGTTTAGTTTTAGGGTTAGGGTTAGGCTTAGGTTTAAGGTGAAGTTTAGGTTAAGGATGAGGGTTCGAGTTAGGATTAGGCGTTTGGGTTAAGGTTAGGGTTAGGTTTAGGGTTAGGCTTAGCGATAGGGTTAGGTGTTTGGGTTAACGTTAGGGTCAGGTTTAGGGTTAGGGCTAGGGCTAGGGCTAGGGTGAAGTTTATGGGTGAGGGTTGTGCTTTGGTTTAGCGTTAGGGGTTAGGGTTAGGGTTAATGTTAGGAGTAAGTGTAGGGTTAAGTTTAGTTTTAGAGTGAGGGTTAGGGTTGGTTTGGGGGTTAAGTCACGGTTAGGTTAAGGGCTAGCTTAAGGTTAGAGATAGGGTTAGGTTAAGGGTTGGGTTAGGTTTAGATGTTAGGGTGAGGGTGAGTGCTAGGTTTCCATTTAAGCTGAGTGTGTAGGGTAAGTTTTAGGGTTAGGATTAGAGTTAAAGTTAGGGTCATGGTTAGGGTTAAGTTTCGGGTTAGGGTTAGGTTTATGGTTAGGATTAGGGTTAGGGTCAGGGTTAGGGGGAGATTTAGCGTTATGTTTAGTTTTAGCGTTAGGGTTTGGGTGAAGTTGATGTTAAGCGCGAGGGTTAGGGTTAGGGGTTAGGGTTCAGGTTAGGTTCAGGGTTAGGGTTAGGGTTAGGTTTAGGTTTGGGGTTAGGGTTAGGTTTAGTGTTAGTGTTAGTTTTGCTTAGGGTTAGGGTTTGAATGAATTTAGGGTAGGTTTAGGGTTATGGTTAGGGTGAAATTTTGGTTAAGGGTCAGGGTTCCGCTTAGGGTTAGGGTTAGAGTTAGGGTCAGTGGTTAGGGTTAAGTTTAGGTTTAGGGTTAGAGTTAGGTTTAGGGTTAGTTTTAGTTTGGGTTAGGATTAGGCTATGAATGAAGTTAGGGTAGGTTTAGGGTTATGGTTAGGGTGAAATTTTGTTTAAGGGTGAGGGTTCGGTTTAGGGTTAGGTTTAGAGTTAGGGTTGTGGTTAGGGTTAGGTTTAGGGTCAAGGTTAAGTTTAGGCTAAGGATTAGGGTTAGAGTTAGGGTTAGGTGTTAGTGTTTCGGTTAGCTTTAGCATAGGGTTGTATTTAGGGTTAAGTTTAGGGTTAGGGTAAGAGTTAGAGTTACATTTACCGTTAAGGTGAGGGTTTTGGGTAAGTGTTACGGTTAGGATTAGGGTTAGGGCTACGGTTAGGGTTAGAGTTAGGGTTAGGGGTAAGGGTTAGGTTTAAGTTTATGGTAGGCTTAAAGATAGGGTTAAGCTTAGGTGAGGGTTAGGGTCAGGGTTAGGATTAGAATTAGGTTTAGGGCGAGGATTAGGGTCAGAGTTATTGTAAGGGTTAGGTTTAGGGTTACAGGTGGGCCAAGGTTAAGGTGAGGGTTAGGTTTAGGGGTAGGCTTAGGGTTAAAGTTAGGGTTAACTTTAGGTTAGGGATAGGGTGAAGTCTAACATAGGGTGAGGGTTAGGGTTATGGCTAAGGTTTGGGTTTGTTTTCAGGTTAGTGTTAAGGTTATGTTTCGGGTTAGGGTTAAGTTTAGGGGTTGTGTTGAGTTTTAGTGTTAGGGTTAGATTTTAGGTTAGTGTTTAGTGTTATGGCTAGGGTTAGGGTTAGGGTTGTGTTAGGCACTGTGGTTGGGGTGAGGGTTAGGTTTAGGGTTAGGGTTGGGTAGGGTTAGGATTATGGATATGGTACGGTGTTAGGGGTTAGAGGTGTAGTTTAGGGTTAGGGTTTGGGTTTGTGTGAGGGTTCCGGTTAGGCTTTGTGGTTCCGGTCATGGTTAGGGTTGGTTGAGGGTTGGGGTTAGGTTTATGATTAGGTTTCGGTTAGTGTTACAGTTAGGGTTAAGGTTTTGGTTAGGCTTTGGTGTTGGGGTTAGGGTTAGGTTTATCGTTAGGGTCAGGGGTTTCAGGTTAGTGTTAGGGTTAGGGTTTCGGATAGCATTAGGGTTAGGGTTGCGGGATTCGGTTAGGGTTTAGGGTGAGGGTTACCGTTAGTTTTATGCTTAAGCTGAGGGTTTAGGGTAAGTGTTATGATTAGGGTTAGAGTCAGAGTTAGGGTTAGGTCTACGGTTAGGGTTAGGTGTAGGGTAAGATTTAGGTTTAGGTCCAAGTTGAGGGTTAGAGTTAGTGTTCTATTTAGGGTCAAGGTTAGAGTTAGGGTTTGGGTAAGGGATAGGCTTAGAGTTAGGGAAAGTGTTAGGGGTTCGTGTGAGGGTTAGTGTTAGGTTTACATTAAGCTGATGTTTTAGGGTGTTATGGTTAGGGTTAGAGTTAGGGTTAGGTTTAGGGTTAGGGCTAGAGTTAGGGGAGAGTTAAGGGTTAGGTTTAGTTTTAGGGTTAGGGTTAGGCTTAGGTTTAAGGTGAAGTTTAGGTTAAGGATGAGGGTTCGAGTTAGGATTAGGCGTTTGGGTTAAGGTTAGGGTTAGGTTTAGGGTTAGGCTTAGCGATAGGGTTAGGTGTTTGGGTTAACGTTAGGGTCAGGTTTAGGGTTAGGGCTAGGGCTAGGGGTAGGGTGAAGTTTATGGGTGAGGGTTGTGCTTTGGTTTAGCGTTAGGGGTTAGGGTTAGGGTTAATGTTAGGAGTAAGTGTAGGGTTAAGTTTAGTTTTAGAGTGAGGGTTAGGGTTGGTTTGGGGGTTAAGTCACGGTTAGGTTAAGGGCTAGGTTAAGGTTAGAGATAGGGTTAGGTTAAGGGTTGGGTTAGGTTCAGATGCTAGGGTGAGGGTGAGTGCTAGGTTTCCATTTAAGCTGAGTGTGTAGGGTAAGTTTTAGGGTTAGGATTAGAGTTAAAGTTAGGGTCATGGTTAGGGTTAAGTTTAGGGTTAGGGTTAGGGTTAGGGTCAGGGTTAGGGGGAGATTTAGCGTTATGTTTAGTTTTAGCGTTAGGGTTTGGGTGAAGTTGATGTTAAGCGCGAGGGTTAGGGTTAGGGGTTAGGGTTCAGGTTAGGTTCAGGGTTAGGGTTAGGGTTAGGTTTAGGTTTGGGGTTAGGGTTAGGTTTAGTGTTAGTGTTAGTTTTGCTTAGGGTTAGGGTTTGAATGAACTTAGGGTAGGTTTAGGGTTATGGTTAGGGTGAAATTTTGGTTAAGGGTCAGGGTTCCGCTTAGGGTTAGGGTTAGAGTTAGGGTCAGGGGTTAGGGTTAAGTTTAGGTTTAGGGTTAGAGTTAGGTTTAGGGTTAGTTTTAGTTTGGGTTAGGATTAGGCTATGAATGAAGTTAGGGTAGGTTTAGGGTTATGGTTAGGGTGAAATTTTGTTTAAGGGTGAGGGTTCGGTTTAGGGTTAGGTTTAGAGTTAGGGTTGTGGTTAGGGTTAGGTTTAGGGTTAAGGTTAAGTTTAGGCTAAGGATTAGGGTTAGAGTTAGGGTTAGGTGTTAGTGTTTCGGTTAGCTTTAGCATAGGGTTGTATTTAGGGTTAAGTTTAGGGTTAGGGTAAGAGTTAGAGTTACATTTACCGTTAAGGTGAGGGTTTTGGGTAAGTGTCACGGTTAGGGTTAGGGTTAGGGCTACGGTTAGGGTTAGAGTTAGGGTTAGGGGTAAGGGTTAGGTTTAAGTTTATGGTAGGCTTAAAGATAGGGTTAAGCTTAGGTGAGGGTTAGGGTCAGGGTTAGGATTAGAATTAGGTTTAGGGCGAGGATTAGGGTCAGAGTTATTGTAAGGGTTAGGTTTAGGGTTACAGGTGGGCCAAGGTTAAGGTTAGGGTTAGGTTTAGGGGTAGGGTTAGGGTTAAAGTTAGGGTTAACTTTAGGTTAGGGATAGGGTGAAGTCTAACATAGGGTGAGGGTTAGGGTTATGGCTAAGTTTTGGGTTTGTTTTCAGGTTAGTGTTAAGGTTATGTTTCGGGTTAGGGTTAAGTTTAGGGGTTGTGTTGAGTTTTAGTGTTAGGGTTAGATTTTAGGTTAGTGTTTAGTGTTATGGCTAGGGTTAGGGTTAGGGTTGTGTTAGGCACTGTGGTTGGGGTGAGGGTTAGGTTTAGGGTTAGGGTTGGGTAGGGTTAGGATTATGGATATGGTACGGTGTTAGGGGTTAGAGGTGTAGTTTAGGGTTAGGGTTTGGGTTTGTGTGAGGGTTCCGGTTAGGCTTTGTGGTTCCGGTCATGGTTAGGGTTGGTTGAGGGTTGGGGTTAGGTTTATGATTAGGTTTCGGTTAGTGTTACAGTTAGGATTAAGGTTTTGGTTAGGCTTTGGTGTTGGGGTTAGGGTTAGGTTTATCGTTAGGGTCAGGGGTTTCAGGTTAGTGTTAGGGTTAGGGTTTCGGATAGCATTAGGGTTAGGGTTGCGGGATTCGGTTAGGGTTTAGGGTGAGGGTTACCGTTAGTTTTATGCTTAAGCTGAGGGTTTAGGGTAAGTGTTATGATTAGGGTTAGAGTCAGAGTTAGGGTTAGGTCTACGGTTAGGGTTAGGTGTAGGGTAAGATTTAGGTTTAGGTCCAAGTTGAGGGTTAGAGTTAGTGTTCTATTTAGGGTCAAGGTTAGAGTTAGGGTTTGGGTAAGGGATAGGCTTAGAGTTAGGGAAAGTGTTAGGGGTTCGTGTGAGGGTTAGTGTTAGGTTTACATTAAGCTGATGTTTTAGGGTGTTATGGTTAGGGTTAGAGTTAGGGTTAGGTTTAGGGTTAGGGCTAGAGTTAGGGGAGAGTTAAGGGTTAGGTTTAGTTTTAGGGTTAGGGTTAGGCTTAGGTTTAAGGTGAAGTTTAGGTTAAGGATGAGGGTTCGAGTTAGGATTAGGCGTTTGGGTTAAGGTTAGGGTTAGGTTTAGGGTTAGGCTTAGCGATAGGGTTAGGTGTTTGGGTTAACGTTAGGGTCAGGTTTAGGGTTAGGGCTAGGGCTAGGGCTAGGGTGAAGTTTATGGGTGAGGGTTGTGCTTTGGTTTAGCGTTAGGGGTTAGGGTTAGGGTTAATGTTAGGAGTAAGTGTAGGGTTAAGTTTAGTTTTAGAGTGAGGGTTAGGGTTGGTTTGGGGGTTAAGTCACGGTTAGGTTAAGGGCTAGCTTAAGGTTAGAGATAGGGTTAGGTTAAGGGTTGGGTTAGGTTTAGATGTTAGGGTGAGGGTGAGTGCTAGGTTTCCATTTAAGCTGAGTGTGTAGGGTAAGTTTTAGGGTTAGGATTAGAGTTAAAGTTAGGGTCATGGTTAGGGTTAAGTTTCGGGTTAGGGTTAGGTTTATGGTTAGGATTAGGGTTAGGGTCAGGGTTAGGGGGAGATTTAGCGTTATGTTTAGTTTTAGCGTTAGGGTTTGGGTGAAGTTGATGTTAAGCGCGAGGGTTAGGGTTAGGGGTTAGGGTTCAGGTTAGGTTCAGGGTTAGGGTTAGGGTTAGGTTTAGGTTTGGGGTTAGGGTTAGGTTTAGTGTTAGTGTTAGTTTTGCTTAGGGTTAGGGTTTGAATGAATTTAGGGTAGGTTTAGGGTTATGGTTAGGGTGAAATTTTGGTTAAGGGTCAGGGTTCCGCTTAGGGTTAGGGTTAGAGTTAGGGTCAGTGGTTAGGGTTAAGTTTAGGTTTAGGGTTAGAGTTAGGTTTAGGGTTAGTTTTAGTTTGGGTTAGGATTAGGCTATGAATGAAGTTAGGGTAGGTTTAGGGTTATGGTTAGGGTGAAATTTTGTTTAAGGGTGAGGGTTCGGTTTAGGGTTAGGTTTAGAGTTAGGGTTGTGGTTAGGGTTAGGTTTAGGGTCAAGGTTAAGTTTAGGCTAAGGATTAGGGTTAGAGTTAGGGTTAGGTGTTAGTGTTTCGGTTAGCTTTAGCATAGGGTTGTATTTAGGGTTAAGTTTAGGGTTAGGGTAAGAGTTAGAGTTACATTTACCGTTAAGGTGAGGGTTTTGGGTAAGTGTTACGGTTAGGATTAGGGTTAGGGCTACGGTTAGGGTTAGAGTTAGGGTTAGGGGTAAGGGTTAGGTTTAAGTTTATGGTAGGCTTAAAGATAGGGTTAAGCTTAGGTGAGGGTTAGGGTCAGGGTTAGGATTAGAATTAGGTTTAGGGCGAGGATTAGGGTCAGAGTTATTGTAAGGGTTAGGTTTAGGGTTACAGGTGGGCCAAGGTTAAGGTGAGGGTTAGGTTTAGGGGTAGGCTTAGGGTTAAAGTTAGGGTTAACTTTAGGTTAGGGATAGGGTGAAGTCTAACATAGGGTGAGAGTTAGGGTTATGGCTAAGGTTTGGGTTTGTTTTCAGGTTAGTGTTAAGGTTATGTTTCGGGTTAGGGTTAAGTTTAGGGGTTGTGTTGAGTTTTAGTGTTAGGGTTAGATTTTAGGTTAGTGTTATGGCTAGGGTTAGGGTTAGGGTTGTGTTAGGCACTGTGGTTGGGGTGAGGGTTAGGTTTAGGGTTAGGGTTGGGTAGGGTTAGGATTATGGATATGGTACGGTGTTAGGGGTTAGAGGTGTAGTTTAGGGTTAGGGTTTGGGTTTGTGTGAGGGTTCCGGTTAGGCTTTGTGGTTCCGGTCATGGTTAGGGTTGGTTGAGGGTTGGGGTTAGGTTTATGATTAGGTTTCGGTTAGTGTTACAGTTAGGGTTAAGGTTTTGGTTAGGCTTTGGTGTTGGGGTTAGGGTTAGGTTTATCGTTAGGGTCAGGGGTTTCAGGTTAGTGTTAGGGTTAGGGTTTCGGATAGCATTAGGGTTAGGGTTGCGGGATTCGGTTAGGGTTTAGGGTGAGGGTTACCGTTAGTTTTATGCTTAAGCTGAGGGTTTAGGGTAAGTGTTATGATTAGGGTTAGAGTCAGAGTTAGGGTTAGGTCTACGGTTAGGGTTAGGTGTAGGGTAAGATTTAGGTTTAGGTCCAAGTTGAGGGTTAGAGTTAGTGTTCTATTTAGGGTCAAGGTTAGAGTTAGGGTTTGGGTAAGGGATAGGCTTAGAGTTAGGGAAAGTGTTAGGGGTTCGTGTGAGGGTTAGTGTTAGGTTTACATTAAGCTGATGTTTTAGGGTGTTATGGTTAGGGTTAGAGTTAGGGTTAGGTTTAGGGTTAGGGCTAGAGTTAGGGGAGAGTTAAGGGTTAGGTTTAGTTTTAGGGTTAGGGTTAGGCTTAGGTTTAAGGTGAAGTTTAGGTTAAGGATGAGGGTTCGAGTTAGGATTAGGCGTTTGGGTTAAGGTTAGGGTTAGGTTTAGGGTTAGGCTTAGCGATAGGGTTAGGTGTTTGGGTTAACGTTAGGGTCAGGTTTAGGGTTAGGGCTAGGGCTAGGGCTAGGGTGAAGTTTATGGGTGAGGGTTGTGCTTTGGTTTAGCGTTAGGGGTTAGGGTTAGGGTTAATGTTAGGAGTAAGTGTAGGGTTAAGTTTAGTTTTAGAGTGAGGGTTAGGGTTGGTTTGGGGGTTAAGTCACGGTTAGGTTAAGGGCTAGCTTAAGGTTAGAGATAGGGTTAGGTTAAGGGTTGGGTTAGGTTTAGATGTTAGGGTGAGGGTGAGTGCTAGGTTTCCATTTAAGCTGAGTGTGTAGGGTAAGTTTTAGGGTTAGGATTAGAGTTAAAGTTAGGGTCATGGTTAGGGTTAAGTTTCGGGTTAGGGTTAGGTTTATGGTTAGGATTAGGGTTAGGGTCAGGGTTAGGGGGAGATTTAGCGTTATGTTTAGTTTTAGCGTTAGGGTTTGGGTGAAGTTGATGTTAAGCGCGAGGGTTAGGGTTAGGGGTTAGGGTTCAGGTTAGGTTCAGGGTTAGGGTTAGGGTTAGGTTTAGGTTTGGGGTTAGGGTTAGGTTTAGTGTTAGTGTTAGTTTTGCTTAGGGTTAGGGTTTGAATGAATTTAGGGTAGGTTTAGGGTTATGGTTAGGGTGAAATTTTGGTTAAGGGTCAGGGTTCCGCTTAGGGTTAGGGTTAGAGTTAGGGTCAGTGGTTAGGGTTAAGTTTAGGTTTAGGGTTAGAGTTAGGTTTAGGGTTAGTTTTAGTTTGGGTTAGGATTAGGCTATGAATGAAGTTAGGGTAGGTTTAGGGTTATGGTTAGGGTGAAATTTTGTTTAAGGGTGAGGGTTCGGTTTAGGGTTAGGTTTAGAGTTAGGGTTGTGGTTAGGGTTAGGTTTAGGGTCAAGGTTAAGTTTAGGCTAAGGATTAGGGTTAGAGTTAGGGTTAGGTGTTAGTGTTTCGGTTAGCTTTAGCATAGGGTTGTATTTAGGGTTAAGTTTAGGGTTAGGGTAAGAGTTAGAGTTACATTTACCGTTAAGGTGAGGGTTTTGGGTAAGTGTTACGGTTAGGATTAGGGTTAGGGCTACGGTTAGGGTTAGAGTTAGGGTTAGGGGTAAGGGTTAGGTTTAAGTTTATGGTAGGCTTAAAGATAGGGTTAAGCTTAGGTGAGGGTTAGGGTCAGGGTTAGGATTAGAATTAGGTTTAGGGCGAGGATTAGGGTCAGAGTTATTGTAAGGGTTAGGTTTAGGGTTACAGGTGGGCCAAGGTTAAGGTGAGGGTTAGGTTTAGGGGTAGGCTTAGGGTTAAAGTTAGGGTTAACTTTAGGTTAGGGATAGGGTGAAGTCTAACATAGGGTGAGGGTTAGGGTTATGGCTAAGGTTTGGGTTTGTTTTCAGGTTAGTGTTAAGGTTATGTTTCGGGTTAGGGTTAAGTTTAGGGGTTGTGTTGAGTTTTAGTGTTAGGGTTAGATTTTAGGTTAGTGTTTAGTGTTATGGCTAGGGTTAGGGTTAGGGTTGTGTTAGGCACTGTGGTTGGGGTGAGGGTTAGGTTTAGGGTTAGGGTTGGGTAGGGTTAGGATTATGGATATGGTACGGTGTTAGGGGTTAGAGGTGTAGTTTAGGGTTAGGGTTTGGGTTTGTGTGAGGGTTCCGGTTAGGCTTTGTGGTTCCGGTCATGGTTAGGGTTGGTTGAGGGTTGGGGTTAGGTTTATGATTAGGTTTCGGTTAGTGTTACAGTTAGGGTTAAGGTTTTGGTTAGGCTTTGGTGTTGGGGTTAGGGTTAGGTTTATCGTTAGGGTCAGGGGTTTCAGGTTAGTGTTAGGGTTAGGGTTTCGGATAGCATTAGGGTTAGGGTTGCGGGATTCGGTTAGGGTTTAGGGTGAGGGTTACCGTTAGTTTTATGCTTAAGCTGAGGGTTTAGGGTAAGTGTTATGATTAGGGTTAGAGTCAGAGTTAGGGTTAGGTCTACGGTTAGGGTTAGGTGTAGGGTAAGATTTAGGTTTAGGTCCAAGTTGAGGGTTAGAGTTAGTGTTCTATTTAGGGTCAAGGTTAGAGTTAGGGTTTGGGTAAGGGATAGGCTTAGAGTTAGGGAAAGTGTTAGGGGTTCGTGTGAGGGTTAGTGTTAGGTTTACATTAAGCTGATGTTTTAGGGTGTTATGGTTAGGGTTAGAGTTAGGGTTAGGTTTAGGGTTAGGGCTAGAGTTAGGGGAGAGTTAAGGGTTAGGTTTAGTTTTAGGGTTAGGGTTAGGCTTAGGTTTAAGGGGAAGTTTAGGTTAAGGATGAGGGTTCGAGTTAGGATTAGGCGTTTGGGTTAAGGTTAGGGTTAGGTTTAGGGTTAGGCTTAGCGATAGGGTTAGGTGTTTGGGTTAACGTTAGGGTCAGGTTTAGGGTTAGGGCTAGGGCTAGGGCTAGGGTGAAGTTTATGGGTGAGGGTTGTGCTTTGGTTTAGCGTTAGGGGTTAGGGTTAGGGTTAATGTTAGGAGTAAGTGTAGGGTTAAGTTTAGTTTTAGAGTGAGGGTTAGGGTTGGTTTGGGGGTTAAGTCACGGTTAGGTTAAGGGCTAGGTTAAGGTTAGAGATAGGGTTAGGTTAAGGGTTGGGTTAGGTTCAGATGCTAGGGTGAGGGTGAGTGCTAGGTTTCCATTTAAGCTGAGTGTGTAGGGTAAGTTTTAGGGTTAGGATTAGAGTTAAAGTTAGGGTCATGGTTAGGGTTAAGTTTAGGGTTAGGGTTAGGGTTAGGGTCAGGGTTAGGGGGAGATTTAGCGTTATGTTTAGTTTTAGCGTTAGGGTTTGGGTGAAGTTGATGTTAAGCGCGAGGGTTAGGGTTAGGGGTTAGGGTTCAGGTTAGGTTCAGAGTTAGGGTTAGGGTTAGGTTTAGGTTTGGGGTTAGGGTTAGGTTTAGTGTTAGTGTTAGTTTTGCTTAGGGTTAGGGTTTGAATGAACTTAGGGTAGGTTTAGGGTTATGGTTAGGGTGAAATTTTGGTTAAGGGTCAGGGTTCCGCTTAGGGTTAGGGTTAGAGTTAGGGTCAGGGGTTAGGGTTAAGTTTAGGTTTAGGGTTAGAGTTAGGTTTAGGGTTAGTTTTAGTTTGGGTTAGGATTAGGCTATGAATGAAGTTAGGGTAGGTTTAGGGTTATGGTTAGGGTGAAATTTTGTTTAAGGGTGAGGGTTCGGTTTAGGGTTAGGTTTAGAGTTAGGGTTGTGGTTAGGGTTAGGTTTAGGGTTAAGGTTAAGTTTAGGCTAAGGATTAGGGTTAGAGTTAGGGTTAGGTGTTAGTGTTTCGGTTAGCTTTAGCATAGGGTTGTATTTAGGGTTAAGTTTAGGGTTAGGGTAAGAGTTAGAGTTACATTTACCGTTAAGGTGAGGGTTTTGGGTAAGTGTCACGGTTAGGGTTAGGGTTAGGGCTACGGTTAGGGTTAGAGTTAGGGTTAGGGGTAAGGGTTAGGTTTAAGTTTATGGTAGGCTTAAAGATAGGGTTAAGCTTAGGTGAGGGTTAGGGTCAGGGTTAGGATTAGAATTAGGTTTAGGGCGAGGATTAGGGTCAGAGTTATTGTAAGGGTTAGGTTTAGGGTTACAGGTGGGCCAAGGTTAAGGTTAGGGTTAGGTTTAGGGGTAGGGTTAGGGTTAAAGTTAGGGTTAACTTTAGGTTAGGGATAGGGTGAAGTCTAACATAGGGTGAGGGTTAGGGTTATGGCTAAGTTTTGGGTTTGTTTTCAGGTTAGTGTTAAGGTTATGTTTCGGGTTAGGGTTAAGTTTAGGGGTTGTGTTGAGTTTTAGTGTTAGGGTTAGATTTTAGGTTAGTGTTTAGTGTTATGGCTAGGGTTAGGGTTAGGGTTGTGTTAGGCACTGTGGTTGGGGTGAGGGTTAGGTTTAGGGTTAGGGTTGGGTAGGGTTAGGATTATGGATATGGTACGGTGTTAGGGGTTAGAGGTGTAGTTTAGGGTTAGGGTTTGGGTTTGTGTGAGGGTTCCGGTTAGGCTTTGTGGTTCCGGTCATGGTTAGGGTTGGTTGAGGGTTGGGGTTAGGTTTATGATTAGGTTTCGGTTAGTGTTACAGTTAGGATTAAGGTTTTGGTTAGGCTTTGGTGTTGGGGTTAGGGTTAGGTTTATCGTTAGGGTCAGGGGTTTCAGGTTAGTGTTAGGGTTAGGGTTTCGGATAGCATTAGGGTTAGGGTTGCGGGATTCGGTTAGGGTTTAGGGTGAGGGTTACCGTTAGTTTTATGCTTAAGCTGAGGGTTTAGGGTAAGTGTTATGATTAGGGTTAGAGTCAGAGTTAGGGTTAGGTCTACGGTTAGGGTTAGGTGTAGGGTAAGATTTAGGTTTAGGTCCAAGTTGAGGGTTAGAGTTAGTGTTCTATTTAGGGTCAAGGTTAGAGTTAGGGTTTGGGTAAGGGATAGGCTTAGAGTTAGGGAAAGTGTTAGGGGTTCGTGTGAGGGTTAGTGTTAGGTTTACATTAAGCTGATGTTTTAGGGTGTTATGGTTAGGGTTAGAGTTAGGGTTAGGTTTAGGGTTAGGGCTAGAGTTAGGGGAGAGTTAAGGGTTAGGTTTAGTTTTAGGGTTAGGGTTAGGCTTAGGTTTAAGGTGAAGTTTAGGTTAAGGATGAGGGTTCGAGTTAGGATTAGGCGTTCGGGTTAAGGTTAGGGTTAGGTTTAGGGTTAGGCTTAGCGATAGGGTTAGGTGTTTGGGTTAACGTTAGGGTCAGGTTTAGGGTTAGGGCTAGGGCTAGGGCTAGGGTGAAGTTTATGGGTGAGGGTTGTGCTTTGGTTTAGCGTTAGGGGTTAGGGTTAGGGTTAATGTTAGGAGTAAGTGTAGGGTTAAGTTTAGTTTTAGAGTGAGGGTTAGGGTTGGTTTGGGGGTTAAGTCACGGTTAGGTTAAGGGCTAGCTTAAGGTTAGAGATAGGGTTAGGTTAAGGGTTGGGTTAGGTTTAGATGTTAGGGTGAGGGTGAGTGCTAGGTTTCCATTTAAGCTGAGTGTGTAGGGTAAGTTTTAGGGTTAGGATTAGAGTTAAAGTTAGGGTCATGGTTAGGGTTAAGTTTCGGGTTAGGGTTAGGTTTATGGTTAGGATTAGGGTTAGGGTCAGGGTTAGGGGGAGATTTAGCGTTATGTTTAGTTTTAGCGTTAGGGTTTGGGTGAAGTTGATGTTAAGCGCGAGGGTTAGGGTTAGGGGTTAGGGTTCAGGTTAGGTTCAGGGTTAGGGTTAGGGTTAGGTTTAGGTTTGGGGTTAGGGTTAGGTTTAGTGTTAGTGTTAGTTTTGCTTAGGGTTAGGGTTTGAATGAATTTAGGGTAGGTTTAGGGTTATGGTTAGGGTGAAATTTTGGTTAAGGGTCAGGGTTCCGCTTAGGGTTAGGGTTAGAGTTAGGGTCAGTGGTTAGGGTTAAGTTTAGGTTTAGGGTTAGAGTTAGGTTTAGGGTTAGTTTTAGTTTGGGTTAGGATTAGGCTATGAATGAAGTTAGGGTAGGTTTAGGGTTATGGTTAGGGTGAAATTTTGTTTAAGGGTGAGGGTTCGGTTTAGGGTTAGGTTTAGAGTTAGGGTTGTGGTTAGGGTTAGGTTTAGGGTCAAGGTTAAGTTTAGGCTAAGGATTAGGGTTAGAGTTAGGGTTAGGTGTTAGTGTTTCGGTTAGCTTTAGCATAGGGTTGTATTTAGGGTTAAGTTTAGGGTTAGGGTAAGAGTTAGAGTTACATTTACCGTTAAGGTGAGGGTTTTGGGTAAGTGTTACGGTTAGGATTAGGGTTAGGGCTACGGTTAGGGTTAGAGTTAGGGTTAGGGGTAAGGGTTAGGTTTAAGTTTATGGTAGGCTTAAAGATAGGGTTAAGCTTAGGTGAGGGTTAGGGTCAGGGTTAGGATTAGAATTAGGTTTAGGGCGAGGATTAGGGTCAGAGTTATTGTAAGGGTTAGGTTTAGGGTTACAGGTGGGCCAAGGTTAAGGTGAGGGTTAGGTTTAGGGGTAGGCTTAGGGTTAAAGTTAGGGTTAACTTTAGGTTAGGGATAGGGTGAAGTCTAACATAGGGTGAGGGTTAGGGTTATGGCTAAGGTTTGGGTTTGTTTTCAGGTTAGTGTTAAGGTTATGTTTCGGGTTAGGGTTAAGTTTAGGGGTTGTGTTGAGTTTTAGTGTTAGGGTTAGATTTTAGGTTAGTGTTTAGTGTTATGGCTAGGGTTAGGGTTAGGGTTGTGTTAGGCACTGTGGTTGGGGTGAGGGTTAGGTTTAGGGTTAGGGTTGGGTAGGGTTAGGATTATGGATATGGTACGGTGTTAGGGGTTAGAGGTGTAGTTTAGGGTTAGGGTTTGGGTTTGTGTGAGGGTTCCGGTTAGGCTTTGTGGTTCCGGTCATGGTTAGGGTTGGTTGAGGGTTGGGGTTAGGTTTATGATTAGGTTTCGGTTAGTGTTACAGTTAGGGTTAAGGTTTTGGTTAGGCTTTGGTGTTGGGGTTAGGGTTAGGTTTATCGTTAGGGTCAGGGGTTTCAGGTTAGTGTTAGGGTTAGGGTTTCGGATAGCATTAGGGTTAGGGTTGCGGGATTCGGTTAGGGTTTAGGGTGAGGGTTACCGTTAGTTTTATGCTTAAGCTGAGGGTTTAGGGTAAGTGTTATGATTAGGGTTAGAGTCAGAGTTAGGGTTAGGTCTACGGTTAGGGTTAGGTGTAGGGTAAGATTTAGGTTTAGGTCCAAGTTGAGGGTTAGAGTTAGTGTTCTATTTAGGGTCAAGGTTAGAGTTAGGGTTTGGGTAAGGGATAGGCTTAGAGTTAGGGAAAGTGTTAGGGGTTCGTGTGAGGGTTAGTGTTAGGTTTACATTAAGCTGATGTTTTAGGGTGTTATGGTTAGGGTTAGAGTTAGGGTTAGGTTTAGGGTTAGGGCTAGAGTTAGGGGAGAGTTAAGGGTTAGGTTTAGTTTTAGGGTTAGGGTTAGGCTTAGGTTTAAGGGGAAGTTTAGGTTAAGGATGAGGGTTCGAGTTAGGATTAGGCGTTTGGGTTAAGGTTAGGGTTAGGTTTAGGGTTAGGCTTAGCGATAGGGTTAGGTGTTTGGGTTAACGTTAGGGTCAGGTTTAGGGTTAGGGCTAGGGCTAGGGCTAGGGTGAAGTTTATGGGTGAGGGTTGTGCTTTGGTTTAGCGTTAGGGGTTAGGGTTAGGGTTAATGTTAGGAGTAAGTGTAGGGTTAAGTTTAGTTTTAGAGTGAGGGTTAGGGTTGGTTTGGGGGTTAAGTCACGGTTAGGTTAAGGGCTAGGTTAAGGTTAGAGATAGGGTTAGGTTAAGGGTTGGGTTAGGTTCAGATGCTAGGGTGAGGGTGAGTGCTAGGTTTCCATTTAAGCTGAGTGTGTAGGGTAAGTTTTAGGGTTAGGATTAGAGTTAAAGTTAGGGTCATGGTTAGGGTTAAGTTTAGGGTTAGGGTTAGGGTTAGGGTCAGGGTTAGGGGGAGATTTAGCGTTATGTTTAGTTTTAGCGTTAGGGTTTGGGTGAAGTTGATGTTAAGCGCGAGGGTTAGGGTTAGGGGTTAGGGTTCAGGTTAGGTTCAGAGTTAGGGTTAGGGTTAGGTTTAGGTTTGGGGTTAGGGTTAGGTTTAGTGTTAGTGTTAGTTTTGCTTAGGGTTAGGGTTTGAATGAACTTAGGGTAGGTTTAGGGTTATGGTTAGGGTGAAATTTTGGTTAAGGGTCAGGGTTCCGCTTAGGGTTAGGGTTAGAGTTAGGGTCAGGGGTTAGGGTTAAGTTTAGGTTTAGGGTTAGAGTTAGGTTTAGGGTTAGTTTTAGTTTGGGTTAGGATTAGGCTATGAATGAAGTTAGGGTAGGTTTAGGGTTATGGTTAGGGTGAAATTTTGTTTAAGGGTGAGGGTTCGGTTTAGGGTTAGGTTTAGAGTTAGGGTTGTGGTTAGGGTTAGGTTTAGGGTTAAGGTTAAGTTTAGGCTAAGGATTAGGGTTAGAGTTAGGGTTAGGTGTTAGTGTTTCGGTTAGCTTTAGCATAGGGTTGTATTTAGGGTTAAGTTTAGGGTTAGGGTAAGAGTTAGAGTTACATTTACCGTTAAGGTGAGGGTTTTGGGTAAGTGTCACGGTTAGGGTTAGGGTTAGGGCTACGGTTAGGGTTAGAGTTAGGGTTAGGGGTAAGGGTTAGGTTTAAGTTTATGGTAGGCTTAAAGATAGGGTTAAGCTTAGGTGAGGGTTAGGGTCAGGGTTAGGATTAGAATTAGGTTTAGGGCGAGGATTAGGGTCAGAGTTATTGTAAGGGTTAGGTTTAGGGTTACAGGTGGGCCAAGGTTAAGGTTAGGGTTAGGTTTAGGGGTAGGGTTAGGGTTAAAGTTAGGGTTAACTTTAGGTTAGGGATAGGGTGAAGTCTAACATAGGGTGAGGGTTAGGGTTATGGCTAAGTTTTGGGTTTGTTTTCAGGTTAGTGTTAAGGTTATGTTTCGGGTTAGGGTTAAGTTTAGGGGTTGTGTTGAGTTTTAGTGTTAGGGTTAGATTTTAGGTTAGTGTTTAGTGTTATGGCTAGGGTTAGGGTTAGGGTTGTGTTAGGCACTGTGGTTGGGGTGAGGGTTAGGTTTAGGGTTAGGGTTGGGTAGGGTTAGGATTATGGATATGGTACGGTGTTAGGGGTTAGAGGTGTAGTTTAGGGTTAGGGTTTGGGTTTGTGTGAGGGTTCCGGTTAGGCTTTGTGGTTCCGGTCATGGTTAGGGTTGGTTGAGGGTTGGGGTTAGGTTTATGATTAGGTTTCGGTTAGTGTTACAGTTAGGATTAAGGTTTTGGTTAGGCTTTGGTGTTGGGGTTAGGGTTAGGTTTATCGTTAGGGTCAGGGGTTTCAGGTTAGTGTTAGGGTTAGGGTTTCGGATAGCATTAGGGTTAGGGTTGCGGGATTCGGTTAGGGTTTAGGGTGAGGGTTACCGTTAGTTTTATGCTTAAGCTGAGGGTTTAGGGTAAGTGTTATGATTAGGGTTAGAGTCAGAGTTAGGGTTAGGTCTACGGTTAGGGTTAGGTGTAGGGTAAGATTTAGGTTTAGGTCCAAGTTGAGGGTTAGAGTTAGTGTTCTATTTAGGGTCAAGGTTAGAGTTAGGGTTTGGGTAAGGGATAGGCTTAGAGTTAGGGAAAGTGTTAGGGGTTCGTGTGAGGGTTAGTGTTAGGTTTACATTAAGCTGATGTTTTAGGGTGTTATGGTTAGGGTTAGAGTTAGGGTTAGGTTTAGGGTTAGGGCTAGAGTTAGGGGAGAGTTAAGGGTTAGGTTTAGTTTTAGGGTTAGGGTTAGGCTTAGGTTTAAGGTGAAGTTTAGGTTAAGGATGAGGGTTCGAGTTAGGATTAGGCGTTCGGGTTAAGGTTAGGGTTAGGTTTAGGGTTAGGCTTAGCGATAGGGTTAGGTGTTTGGGTTAACGTTAGGGTCAGGTTTAGGGTTAGGGCTAGGGCTAGGGCTAGGGTGAAGTTTATGGGTGAGGGTTGTGCTTTGGTTTAGCGTTAGGGGTTAGGGTTAGGGTTAATGTTAGGAGTAAGTGTAGGGTTAAGTTTAGTTTTAGAGTGAGGGTTAGGGTTGGTTTGGGGGTTAAGTCACGGTTAGGTTAAGGGCTAGCTTAAGGTTAGAGATAGGGTTAGGTTAAGGGTTGGGTTAGGTTTAGATGTTAGGGTGAGGGTGAGTGCTAGGTTTCCATTTAAGCTGAGTGTGTAGGGTAAGTTTTAGGGTTAGGATTAGAGTTAAAGTTAGGGTCATGGTTAGGGTTAAGTTTCGGGTTAGGGTTAGGTTTATGGTTAGGATTAGGGTTAGGGTCAGGGTTAGGGGGAGATTTAGCGTTATGTTTAGTTTTAGCGTTAGGGTTTGGGTGAAGTTGATGTTAAGCGCGAGGGTTAGGGTTAGGGGTTAGGGTTCAGGTTAGGTTCAGGGTTAGGGTTAGGGTTAGGTTTAGGTTTGGGGTTAGGGTTAGGTTTAGTGTTAGTGTTAGTTTTGCTTAGGGTTAGGGTTTGAATGAATTTAGGGTAGGTTTAGGGTTATGGTTAGGGTGAAATTTTGGTTAAGGGTCAGGGTTCCGCTTAGGGTTAGGGTTAGAGTTAGGGTCAGTGGTTAGGGTTAAGTTTAGGTTTAGGGTTAGAGTTAGGTTTAGGGTTAGTTTTAGTTTGGGTTAGGATTAGGCTATGAATGAAGTTAGGGTAGGTTTAGGGTTATGGTTAGGGTGAAATTTTGTTTAAGGGTGAGGGTTCGGTTTAGGGTTAGGTTTAGAGTTAGGGTTGTGGTTAGGGTTAGGTTTAGGGTCAAGGTTAAGTTTAGGCTAAGGATTAGGGTTAGAGTTAGGGTTAGGTGTTAGTGTTTCGGTTAGCTTTAGCATAGGGTTGTATTTAGGGTTAAGTTTAGGGTTAGGGTAAGAGTTAGAGTTACATTTACCGTTAAGGTGAGGGTTTTGGGTAAGTGTTACGGTTAGGATTAGGGTTAGGGCTACGGTTAGGGTTAGAGTTAGGGTTAGGGGTAAGGGTTAGGTTTAAGTTTATGGTAGGCTTAAAGATAGGGTTAAGCTTAGGTGAGGGTTAGGGTCAGGGTTAGGATTAGAATTAGGTTTAGGGCGAGGATTAGGGTCAGAGTTATTGTAAGGGTTAGGTTTAGGGTTACAGGTGGGCCAAGGTTAAGGTGAGGGTTAGGTTTAGGGGTAGGCTTAGGGTTAAAGTTAGGGTTAACTTTAGGTTAGGGATAGGGTGAAGTCTAACATAGGGTGAGAGTTAGGGTTATGGCTAAGGTTTGGGTTTGTTTTCAGGTTAGTGTTAAGGTTATGTTTCGGGTTAGGGTTAAGTTTAGGGGTTGTGTTGAGTTTTAGTGTTAGGGTTAGATTTTAGGTTAGTGTTTAGTGTTATGGCTAGGGTTAGGGTTAGGGTTGTGTTAGGCACTGTGGTTGGGGTGAGGGTTAGGTTTAGGGTTAGGGTTGGGTAGGGTTAGGATTATGGATATGGTACAGTGTTAGGGGTTAGAGGTGTAGTTTAGGGTTAGGGTTTGGGTTTGTGTGAGGGTTCCGGTTAGGCTTTGTGGTTCCGGTCATGGTTAGGGTTGGTTGAGGGTTGGGGTTAGGTTTATGATTAGGTTTCGGTTAGTGTTACAGTTAGGGTTAAGGTTTTGGTTAGGCTTTGGTGTTGGGGTTAGGGTTAGGTTTATCGTTAGGGTCAGGGGTTTCAGGTTAGTGTTAGGGTTAGGGTTTCGGATAGCATTAGGGTTAGGGTTGCGGGATTCGGTTAGGGTTTAGGGTGAGGGTTACCGTTAGTTTTATGCTTAAGCTGAGGGTTTAGGGTAAGTGTTATGATTAGGGTTAGAGTCAGAGTTAGGGTTAGGTCTACGGTTAGGGTTAGGTGTAGGGTAAGATTTAGGTTTAGGTCCAAGTTGAGGGTTAGAGTTAGTGTTCTATTTAGGGTCAAGGTTAGAGTTAGGGTTTGGGTAAGGGATAGGCTTAGAGTTAGGGAAAGTGTTAGGGGTTCGTGTGAGGGTTAGTGTTAGGTTTACATTAAGCTGATGTTTTAGGGTGTTATGGTTAGGGTTAGAGTTAGGGTTAGGTTTAGGGTTAGGGCTAGAGTTAGGGGAGAGTTAAGGGTTAGGTTTAGTTTTAGGGTTAGGGTTAGGCTTAGGTTTAAGGTGAAGTTTAGGTTAAGGATGAGGGTTCGAGTTAGGATTAGGCGTTTGGGTTAAGGTTAGGGTTAGGTTTAGGGTTAGGCTTAGCGATAGGGTTAGGTGTTTGGGTTAACGTTAGGGTCAGGTTTAGGGTTAGGGCTAGGGCTAGGGCTAGGGTGAAGTTTATGGGTGAGGGTTGTGCTTTGGTTTAGCGTTAGGGGTTAGGGTTAGGGTTAATGTTAGGAGTAAGTGTAGGGTTAAGTTTAGTTTTAGAGTGAGGGTTAGGGTTGGTTTGGGGGTTAAGTCACGGTTAGGTTAAGGGCTAGCTTAAGGTTAGAGATAGGGTTAGGTTAAGGGTTGGGTTAGGTTTAGATGTTAGGGTGAGGGTGAGTGCTAGGTTTCCATTTAAGCTGAGTGTGTAGGGTAAGTTTTAGGGTTAGGATTAGAGTTAAAGTTAGGGTCATGGTTAGGGTTAAGTTTCGGGTTAGGGTTAGGTTTATGGTTAGGATTAGGGTTAGGGTCAGGGTTAGGGGGAGATTTAGCGTTATGTTTAGTTTTAGCGTTAGGGTTTGGGTGAAGTTGATGTTAAGCGCGAGGGTTAGGGTTAGGGGTTAGGGTTCAGGTTAGGTTCAGGGTTAGGGTTAGGGTTAGGTTTAGGTTTGGGGTTAGGGTTAGGTTTAGTGTTAGTGTTAGTTTTGCTTAGAGTTAGGGTTTGAATGAATTTAGGGTAGGTTTAGGGTTATGGTTAGGGTGAAATTTTGGTTAAGGGTCAGGGTTCCGCTTAGGGTTAGGGTTAGAGTTAGGGTCAGTGGTTAGGGTTAAGTTTAGGTTTAGGGTTAGAGTTAGGTTTAGGGTTAGTTTTAGTTTGGGTTAGGATTAGGCTATGAATGAAGTTAGGGTAGGTTTAGGGTTATGGTTAGGGTGAAATTTTGTTTAAGGGTGAGGGTTCGGTTTAGGGTTAGGTTTAGAGTTAGGGTTGTGGTTAGGGTTAGGTTTAGGGTCAAGGTTAAGTTTAGGCTAAGGATTAGGGTTAGAGTTAGGGTTAGGTGTTAGTGTTTCGGTTAGCTTTAGCATAGGGTTGTATTTAGGGTTAAGTTTAGGGTTAGGGTAAGAGTTAGAGTTACATTTACCGTTAAGGTGAGGGTTTTGGGTAAGTGTTACGGTTAGGATTAGGGTTAGGGCTACGGTTAGGGTTAGAGTTAGGGTTAGGGGTAAGGGTTAGGTTTAAGTTTATGGTAGGCTTAAAGATAGGGTTAAGCTTAGGTGAGGGTTAGGGTCAGGGTTAGGATTAGAATTAGGTTTAGGGCGAGGATTAGGGTCAGAGTTATTGTAAGGGTTAGGTTTAGGGTTACAGGTGGGCCAAGGTTAAGGTGAGGGTTAGGTTTAGGGGTAGGCTTAGGGTTAAAGTTAGGGTTAACTTTAGGTTAGGGATAGGGTGAAGTCTAACATAGGGTGAGAGTTAGGGTTATGGCTAAGGTTTGGGTTTGTTTTCAGGTTAGTGTTAAGGTTATGTTTCGGGTTAGGGTTAAGTTTAGGGGTTGTGTTGAGTTTTAGTGTTAGGGTTAGATTTTAGGTTAGTGTTTAGTGTTATGGCTAGGGTTAGGGTTAGGGTTGTGTTAGGCACTGTGGTTGGGGTGAGGGTTAGGTTTAGGGTTAGGGTTGGGTAGGGTTAGGATTATGGATATGGTACGGTGTTAGGGGTTAGAGGTGTAGTTTAGGGTTAGGGTTTGGGTTTGTGTGAGGGTTCCGGTTAGGCTTTGTGGTTCCGGTCATGGTTAGGGTTGGTTGAGGGTTGGGGTTAGGTTTATGATTAGGTTTCGGTTAGTGTTACAGTTAGGGTTAAGGTTTTGGTTAGGCTTTGGTGTTGGGGTTAGGGTTAGGTTTATCGTTAGGGTCAGGGGTTTCAGGTTAGTGTTAGGGTTAGGGTTTCGGATAGCATTAGGGTTAGGGTTGCGGGATTCGGTTAGGGTTTAGGGTGAGGGTTACCGTTAGTTTTATGCTTAAGCTGAGGGTTTAGGGTAAGTGTTATGATTAGGGTTAGAGTCAGAGTTAGGGTTAGGTCTACGGTTAGGGTTAGGTGTAGGGTAAGATTTAGGTTTAGGTCCAAGTTGAGGGTTAGAGTTAGTGTTCTATTTAGGGTCAAGGTTAGAGTTAGGGTTTGGGTAAGGGATAGGCTTAGAGTTAGGGAAAGTGTTAGGGGTTCGTGTGAGGGTTAGTGTTAGGTTTACATTAAGCTGATGTTTTAGGGTGTTATGGTTAGGGTTAGAGTTAGGGTTAGGTTTAGGGTTAGGGCTAGAGTTAGGGGAGAGTTAAGGGTTAGGTTTAGTTTTAGGGTTAGGGTTAGGCTTAGGTTTAAGGTGAAGTTTAGGTTAAGGATGAGGGTTCGAGTTAGGATTAGGCGTTTGGGTTAAGGTTAGGGTTAGGTTTAGGGTTAGGCTTAGCGATAGGGTTAGGTGTTTGGGTTAACGTTAGGGTCAGGTTTAGGGTTAGGGCTAGGGCTAGGGCTAGGGTGAAGTTTATGGGTGAGGGTTGTGCTTTGGTTTAGCGTTAGGGGTTAGGGTTAGGGTTAATGTTAGGAGTAAGTGTAGGGTTAAGTTTAGTTTTAGAGTGAGGGTTAGGGTTGGTTTGGGGGTTAAGTCACGGTTAGGTTAAGGGCTAGCTTAAGGTTAGAGATAGGGTTAGGTTAAGGGTTGGGTTAGGTTTAGATGTTAGGGTGAGGGTGAGTGCTAGGTTTCCATTTAAGCTGAGTGTGTAGGGTAAGTTTTAGGGTTAGGATTAGAGTTAAAGTTAGGGTCATGGTTAGGGTTAAGTTTCGGGTTAGGGTTAGGTTTATGGTTAGGATTAGGGTTAGGGTCAGGGTTAGGGGGAGATTTAGCGTTATGTTTAGTTTTAGCGTTAGGGTTTGGGTGAAGTTGATGTTAAGCGCGAGGGTTAGGGTTAGGGGTTAGGGTTCAGGTTAGGTTCAGGGTTAGGGTTAGGGTTAGGTTTAGGTTTGGGGTTAGGGTTAGGTTTAGTGTTAGTGTTAGTTTTGCTTAGAGTTAGGGTTTGAATGAATTTAGGGTAGGTTTAGGGTTATGGTTAGGGTGAAATTTTGGTTAAGGGTCAGGGTTCCGCTTAGGGTTAGGGTTAGAGTTAGGGTCAGTGGTTAGGGTTAAGTTTAGGTTTAGGGTTAGAGTTAGGTTTAGGGTTAGTTTTAGTTTGGGTTAGGATTAGGCTATGAATGAAGTTAGGGTAGGTTTAGGGTTATGGTTAGGGTGAAATTTTGTTTAAGGGTGAGGGTTCGGTTTAGGGTTAGGTTTAGAGTTAGGGTTGTGGTTAGGGTTAGGTTTAGGGTCAAGGTTAAGTTTAGGCTAAGGATTAGGGTTAGAGTTAGGGTTAGGTGTTAGTGTTTCGGTTAGCTTTAGCATAGGGTTGTATTTAGGGTTAAGTTTAGGGTTAGGGTAAGAGTTAGAGTTACATTTACCGTTAAGGTGAGGGTTTTGGGTAAGTGTTACGGTTAGGATTAGGGTTAGGGCTACGGTTAGGGTTAGAGTTAGGGTTAGGGGTAAGGGTTAGGTTTAAGTTTATGGTAGGCTTAAAGATAGGGTTAAGCTTAGGTGAGGGTTAGGGTCAGGGTTAGGATTAGAATTAGGTTTAGGGCGAGGATTAGGGTCAGAGTTATTGTAAGGGTTAGGTTTAGGGTTACAGGTGGGCCAAGGTTAAGGTGAGGGTTAGGTTTAGGGGTAGGCTTAGGGTTAAAGTTAGGGTTAACTTTAGGTTAGGGATAGGGTGAAGTCTAACATAGGGTGAGAGTTAGGGTTATGGCTAAGGTTTGGGTTTGTTTTCAGGTTAGTGTTAAGGTTATGTTTCGGGTTAGGGTTAAGTTTAGGGGTTGTGTTGAGTTTTAGTGTTAGGGTTAGATTTTAGGTTAGTGTTTAGTGTTATGGCTAGGGTTAGGGTTAGGGTTGTGTTAGGCACTGTGGTTGGGGTGAGGGTTAGGTTTAGGGTTAGGGTTGGGTAGGGTTAGGATTATGGATATGGTACGGTGTTAGGGGTTAGAGGTGTAGTTTAGGGTTAGGGTTTGGGTTTGTGTGAGGGTTCCGGTTAGGCTTTGTGGTTCCGGTCATGGTTAGGGTTGGTTGAGGGTTGGGGTTAGGTTTATGATTAGGTTTCGGTTAGTGTTACAGTTAGGGTTAAGGTTTTGGTTAGGCTTTGGTGTTGGGGTTAGGGTTAGGTTTATCGTTAGGGTCAGGGGTTTCAGGTTAGTGTTAGGGTTAGGGTTTCGGATAGCATTAGGGTTAGGGTTGCGGGATTCGGTTAGGGTTTATGGTGAGGGTTACCGTTAGTTTTATGCTTAAGCTGAGGGTTTAGGGTAAGTGTTATGATTAGGGTTAGAGTCAGAGTTAGGGTTAGGTCTACGGTTAGGGTTAGGTGTAGGGTAAGATTTAGGTTTAAGTCCAAGTTGAGGGTTAGAGTTAGTGTTCTATTTAGGGTCAAGGTTAGAGTTAGGGTTTGGGTAAGGGATAGGCTTAGAGTTAGGGAAAGTGTTAGGGGTTCGTGTGAGGGTTAGTGTTAGGTTTACATTAAGCTGATGTTTTAGGGTGTTATGGTTAGGGTTAGGTTTAGGGTTAGGGCTAGAGTTAGGGGAGAGTTAAGGGTTAGGTTTAGTTTTAGGGTTAGGGTTAGGCTTAGGTTTAAGGTGAAGTTTAGGTTAAGGATGAGGGTTCGAGTTAGGATTAGGCGTTTGGGTTAAGGTTAGGGTTAGGTTTAGGGTTAGGCTTAGCGATAGGGTTAGGTGTTTGGGTTAACGTTAGGGTCAGGTTTAGGGTTAGGGCTAGGGCTAGGGGTAGGGTGAAGTTTATGGGTGAGGGTTGTGCTTTGGTTTAGCGTTAGGGGTTAGGGTTAGGGTTAATGTTAGGAGTAAGTGTAGGGTTAAGTTTAGTTTTAGAGTGAGGGTTAGGGTTGGTTTGGGGGTTAAGTCACGGTTAGGTTAAGGGCTAGCTTAAGGTTAGAGATAGGGTTAGGTTAAGGGTTGGGTTAGGTTCAGATGTTAGGGTGAGGGTGAGTGCTAGGTTTCCATTTAAGCTGAGTGTGTAGGGTAAGTTTTAGGGTTAGGATTAGAGTTAAAGTTAGGGTCATGGTTAGGGTTAAGTTTCGGGTTAGGGTTAGGTTTATGGTTAGGATTAGGGTTAGGGTCAGGGTTAGGGGGAGATTTAGCGTTATGTTTAGTTTTAGCGTTAGGGTTTGGGTGAAGTTGATGTTAAGCGCGAGGGTTAGGGTTAGGGGTTAGGGTTCAGGTTAGGTTCAGGGTTAGGGTTAGGGTTAGGTTTAGGTTTGGGGTTAGGGTTAGGTTTAGTGTTAGTGTTAGTTTTGCTTAGGGTTAGGGTTTGAATGAATTTAGGGTAGGTTTAGGGTTATGGTTAGGGTGAAATTTTGGTTAAGGGTCAGGGTTCCGCTTAGGGTTAGGGTTAGAGTTAGGGTCAGTGGTTAGGGTTAAGTTTAGGTTTAGGGTTAGAGTTAGGTTTAGGGTTAGTTTTAGTTTGGGTTAGGATTAGGCTATGAATGAAGTTAGGGTAGGTTTAGGGTTATGGTTAGGGTGAAATTTTGTTTAAGGGTGAGGGTTCGGTTTAGGGTTAGGTTTAGAGTTAGGGTTGTGGTTAGGGTTAGGTTTAGGGTCAAGGTTAAGTTTAGGCTAAGGATTAGGGTTAGAGTTAGGGTTAGGTGTTAGTGTTTCGGTTAGCTTTAGCATAGGGTTGTATTTAGGGTTAAGTTTAGGGTTAGGGTAAGAGTTAGAGTTACATTTACCGTTAAGGTGAGGGTTTTGGGTAAGTGTTACGGTTAGGATTAGGGTTAGGGCTACGGTTAGGGTTAGAGTTAGGGTTAGGGGTAAGGGTTAGGTTTAAGTTTATGGTAGGCTTAAAGATAGGGTTAAGCTTAGGTGAGGGTTAGGGTCAGGGTTAGGATTAGAATTAGGTTTAGGGCGAGGATTAGGGTCAGAGTTATTGTAAGGGTTAGGTTTAGGGTTACAGGTGGGCCAAGGTTAAGGTGAGGGTTAGGTTTAGGGGTAGGCTTAGGGTTAAAGTTAGGGTTAACTTTAGGTTAGGGATAGGGTGAAGTCTAACATAGGGTGAGAGTTAGGGTTATGGCTAAGGTTTGGGTTTGTTTTCAGGTTAGTGTTAAGGTTATGTTTCGGGTTAGGGTTAAGTTTAGGGGTTGTGTTGAGTTTTAGTGTTAGGGTTAGATTTTAGGTTAGTGTTTAGTGTTATGGCTAGGGTTAGGGTTAGGGTTGTGTTAGGCACTGTGGTTGGGGTGAGGGTTAGGTTTAGGGTTAGGGTTGGGTAGGGTTAGGATTATGGATATGGTACGGTGTTAGGGGTTAGAGGTGTAGTTTAGGGTTAGGGTTTGGGTTTGTGTGAGGGTTCCGGTTAGGCTTTGTGGTTCCGGTCATGGTTAGGGTTGGTTGAGGGTTGGGGTTAGGTTTATGATTAGGTTTCGGTTAGTGTTACAGTTAGGGTTAAGGTTTTGGTTAGGCTTTGGTGTTGGGGTTAGGGTTAGGTTTATCGTTAGGGTCAGGGGTTTCAGGTTAGTGTTAGGGTTAGGGTTTCGGATAGCATTAGGGTTAGGGTTGCGGGATTCGGTTAGGGTTTAGGGTGAGGGTTACCGTTAGTTTTATGCTTAAGCTGAGGGTTTAGGGTAAGTGTTATGATTAGGGTTAGAGTCAGAGTTAGGGTTAGGTCTACGGTTAGGGTTAGGTGTAGGGTAAGATTTAGGTTTAGGTCCAAGTTGAGGGTTAGAGTTAGTGTTCTATTTAGGGTCAAGGTTAGAGTTAGGGTTTGGGTAAGGGATAGGCTTAGAGTTAGGGAAAGTGTTAGGGGTTCGTGTGAGGGTTAGTGTTAGGTTTACATTAAGCTGATGTTTTAGGGTGTTATGGTTAGGGTTAGAGTTAGGGTTAGGTTTAGGGTTAGGGCTAGAGTTAGGGGAGAGTTAAGGGTTAGGTTTAGTTTTAGGGTTAGGGTTAGGCTTAGGTTTAAGGTGAAGTTTAGGTTAAGGATGAGGGTTCGAGTTAGGATTAGGCGTTTGGGTTAAGGTTAGGGTTAGGTTTAGGGTTAGGCTTAGCGATAGGGTTAGGTGTTTGGGTTAACGTTAGGGTCAGGTTTAGGGTTAGGGCTAGGGCTAGGGCTAGGGTGAAGTTTATGGGTGAGGGTTGTGCTTTGGTTTAGCGTTAGGGGTTAGGGTTAGGGTTAATGTTAGGAGTAAGTGTAGGGTTAAGTTTAGTTTTAGAGTGAGGGTTAGGGTTGGTTTGGGGGTTAAGTCACGGTTAGGTTAAGGGCTAGCTTAAGGTTAGAGATAGGGTTAGGTTAAGGGTTGGGTTAGGTTTAGATGTTAGGGTGAGGGTGAGTGCTAGGTTTCCATTTAAGCTGAGTGTGTAGGGTAAGTTTTAGGGTTAGGATTAGAGTTAAAGTTAGGGTCATGGTTAGGGTTAAGTTTCGGGTTAGGGTTAGGTTTATGGTTAGGATTAGGGTTAGGGTCAGGGTTAGGGGGAGATTTAGCGTTATGTTTAGTTTTAGCGTTAGGGTTTGGGTGAAGTTGATGTTAAGCGCGAGGGTTAGGGTTAGGGGTTAGGGTTCAGGTTAGGTTCAGGGTTAGGGTTAGGGTTAGGTTTAGGTTTGGGGTTAGGGTTAGGTTTAGTGTTAGTGTTAGTTTTGCTTAGGGTTAGGGTTTGAATGAATTTAGGGTAGGTTTAGGGTTATGGTTAGGGTGAAATTTTGGTTAAGGGTCAGGGTTCCGCTTAGGGTTAGGGTTAGAGTTAGGGTCAGTGGTTAGGGTTAAGTTTAGGTTTAGGGTTAGAGTTAGGTTTAGGCTTAGTTTTAGTTTGGGTTAGGATTAGGCTATGAATGAAGTTAGGGTAGGTTTAGGGTTATGGTTAGGGTGAAATTTTGTTTAAGGGTGAGGGTTCGGTTTAGGGTTAGGTTTAGAGTTAGGGTTGTGGTTAGGGTTAGGTTTAGGGTCAAGGTTAAGTTTAGGCTAAGGATTAGGGTTAGAGTTAGGGTTAGGTGTTAGTGTTTCGGTTAGCTTTAGCATAGGGTTGTATTTAGGGTTAAGTTTAGGGTTAGGGTAAGAGTTAGAGTTACATTTACCGTTAAGGTGAGGGTTTTGGGTAAGTGTTACGGTTAGGATTAGGGTTAGGGCTACGGTTAGGGTTAGAGTTAGGGTTAGGGGTAAGGGTTAGGTTTAAGTTTATGGTAGGCTTAAAGATAGGGTTAAGCTTAGGTGAGGGTTAGGGTCAGGGTTAGGATTAGAATTAGGTTTAGGGCGAGGATTAGGGTCAGAGTTATTGTAAGGGTTAGGTTTAGGGTTACAGGTGGGCCAAGGTTAAGGTGAGGGTTAGGTTTAGGGGTAGGCTTAGGGTTAAAGTTAGGGTTAACTTTAGGTTAGGGATAGGGTGAAGTCTAACATAGGGTGAGAGTTAGGGTTATGGCTAAGGTTTGGGTTTGTTTTCAGGTTAGTGTTAAGGTTATGTTTCGGGTTAGGGTTAAGTTTAGGGGTTGTGTTGAGTTTTAGTGTTAGGGTTAGATTTTAGGTTAGTGTTTAGTGTTATGGCTAGGGTTAGGGTTAGGGTTGTGTTAGGCACTGTGGTTGGGGTGAGGGTTAGGTTTAGGGTTAGGGTTGGGTAGGGTTAGGATTATGGATATGGTACGGTGTTAGGGGTTAGAGGTGTAGTTTAGGGTTAGGGTTTGGGTTTGTGTGAGGGTTCCGGTTAGGCTTTGTGGTTCCGGTCATGGTTAGGGTTGGTTGAGGGTTGGGGTTAGGTTTATGATTAGGTTTCGGTTAGTGTTACAGTTAGGGTTAAGGTTTTGGTTAGGCTTTGGTGTTGGGGTTAGGGTTAGGTTTATCGTTAGGGTCAGGGGTTTCAGGTTAGTGTTAGGGTTAGGGTTTCGGATAGCATTAGGGTTAGGGTTGCGGGATTCGGTTAGGGTTTAGGGTGAGGGTTACCGTTAGTTTTATGCTTAAGCTGAGGGTTTAGGGTAAGTGTTATGATTAGGGTTAGAGTCAGAGTTAGGGTTAGGTCTACGGTTAGGGTTAGGTGTAGGGTAAGATTTAGGTTTAGGTCCAAGTTGAGGGTTAGAGTTAGTGTTCTATTTAGGGTCAAGGTTAGAGTTAGGGTTTGGGTAAGGGATAGGCTTAGAGTTAGGGAAAGTGTTAGGGGTTCGTGTGAGGGTTAGTGTTAGGTTTACATTAAGCTGATGTTTTAGGGTGTTATGGTTAGGGTTAGAGTTAGGGTTAGGTTTAGGGTTAGGGCTAGAGTTAGGGGAGAGTTAAGGGTTAGGTTTAGTTTTAGGGTTAGGGTTAGGCTTAGGTTTAAGGGGAAGTTTAGGTTAAGGATGAGGGTTCGAGTTAGGATTAGGCGTTTGGGTTAAGGTTAGGGTTAGGTTTAGGGTTAGGCTTAGCGATAGGGTTAGGTGTTTGGGTTAACGTTAGGGTCAGGTTTAGGGTTAGGGCTAGGGCTAGGGCTAGGGTGAAGTTTATGGGTGAGGGTTGTGCTTTGGTTTAGCGTTAGGGGTTAGGGTTAGGGTTAATGTTAGGAGTAAGTGTAGGGTTAAGTTTAGTTTTAGAGTGAGGGTTAGGGTTGGTTTGGGGGTTAAGTCACGGTTAGGTTAAGGGCTAGGTTAAGGTTAGAGATAGGGTTAGGTTAAGGGTTGGGTTAAGTTCAGATGTTAGGGTGAGGGTGAGTGCTAGGTTTCCATTTAAGCTGAGTGTGTAGGGTAAGTTTTAGGGTTAGGATTAGAGTTAAAGTTAGGGTCATGGTTAGGGTTAAGTTTCGGGTTAGGGTTAGGTTTATGGTTAGGATTAGGGTTAGGGTCAGGGTTAGGGGGAGATTTAGCGTTATGTTTAGTTTTAGCGTTAGGGTTTGGGTGAAGTTGATGTTAAGCGCGAGGGTTAGGGTTAGGGGTTAGGGCTCAGGTTAGGTTCAGGGTTAGGGTTAGGGTTAGGTTTAGGTTTGGGGTTAGGGTTAGGTTTAGTGTTAGTGTTAGTTTTGCTTAGGGTTAGGGTTTGAATGAATTTAGGGTAGGTTTAGGGTTATGGTTAGGGTGAAATTTTGGTTAAGGGTCAGGGTTCCGCTTAGGGTTAGGGTTAGAGTTAGGGTCAGTGGTTAGGGTTAAGTTTAGGTTTAGGGTTAGAGTTAGGTTTAGGGTTAGTTTTAGTTTGGGTTAGGATTAGGCTATGAATGAAGTTAGGGTAGGTTTAGGGTTATGGTTAGGGTGAAATTTTGTTTAAGGGTGAGGGTTCGGTTTAGGGTTAGGTTTAGAGTTAGGGTTGTGGTTAGGGTTAGGTTTAGGGTTAAGGTTAAGTTTAGGCTAAGGATTAGGGTTAGAGTTAGGGTTAGGTGTTAGTGTTTCGGTTAGCTTTAGCATAGGGTTGTATTTAGGGTTAAGTTTAGGGTTAGGGTAAGAGTTAGAGTTACATTTACCGTTAAGGTGAGGGTTTTGGGTAAGTGTTACGGTTAGGGTTAGGGTTAGGGCTACGGTTAGGGTTAGAGTTAGGGTTAGGGGTGAGGGTTAGGTTTAAGTTTATGGTAGGCTTAAAGATAGGGTTAAGCTTAGGTGCGGGTTAGGGTCAGGGTTAGGATTAGAATTAGGTTTAGGGCGAGGATTAGGGTCAGAGTTATTGTAAGGGTTAGGTTTAGGGTTACAGGTGGGCCAAGGTTAAGGTGAGGGTTAGGTTTAGGGGTAGGGTTAGGGTTAAAGTTAGGGTTAACTTTAGGTTAGGGATAGGGTGAAGTCTAACATAGGGTGAGGGTTAGGGTTATGGCTAAGGTTTGGGTTTGTTTTCAGGTTAGTGTTAAGGTTATGTTTCGGGTTAGGGTTAAGTTTAGGGGTTGTGTTGAGTTTTAGTGTTAGGGTTAGATTTTAGGTTAGTGTTTAGTGTTATGGCTAGGGTTAGGGTTAGGGTTGTGTTAGGCACTGTGGTTGGGGTGAGGGTTAGGTTTAGGGTTAGGGTTGGGTAGGGTTAGGATTATGGATATGGTACGGTGTTAGGGGTTAGAGGTGTAGTTTAGGGTTAGGGTTTGGGTTTGTGTGAGGGTTCCGGTTAGGCTTTGTGGTTCCGGTCATGGTTAGGGTTGGTTGAGGGTTGGGGTTAGGTTTATGATTAGGTTTCGGTTAGTGTTACAGTTAGGGTTAAGGTTTTGGTTAGGCTTTGGTGTTGGGGTTAGGGTTAGGTTTATCGTTAGGGTCAGGGGTTTCAGGTTAGTGTTAGGGTTAGGGTTTCGGATAGCATTAGGGTTAGGGTTGCGGGATTCGGTTAGGGTTTAGGGTGAGGGTTACCGTTAGTTTTATGCTTAAGCTGAGGGTTTAGGGTAAGTGTTATGATTAGGGTTAGAGTCAGAGTTAGGGTTAGGTCTACGGTTAGGGTTAGGTGTAGGGTAAGATTTAGGTTTAGGTCCAAGTTGAGGGTTAGAGTTAGTGTTCTATTTAGGGTCAAGGTTAGAGTTAGGGTTTGGGTAAGGGATAGGCTTAGAGTTAGGGAAAGTGTTAGGGGTTCGTGTGAGGGTTAGTGTTAGGTTTACATTAAGCTGATGTTTTAGGGTGTTATGGTTAGGGTTAGAGTTAGGGTTAGGTTTAGGGTTAGGGCTAGAGTTAGGGGAGAGTTAAGGGTTAGGTTTAGTTTTAGGGTTAGGGTTAGGCTTAGGTTTAAGGGGAAGTTTAGGTTAAGGATGAGGGTTCGAGTTAGGATTAGGCGTTTGGGTTAAGGTTAGGGTTAGGTTTAGGGTTAGGCTTAGCGATAGGGTTAGGTGTTTGGGTTAACGTTAGGGTCAGGTTTAGGGTTAGGGCTAGGGCTAGGGCTAGGGCTAGGGTGAAGTTTATGGGTGAGGGTTGTGCTTTGGTTTAGCGTTAGGGGTTAGGGTTAGGGTTAATGTTAGGAGTAAGTGTAGGGTTAAGTTTAGTTTTAGAGTGAGGGTTAGGGTTGGTTTGGGGGTTAAGTCACGGTTAGGTTAAGGGCTAGCTTAAGGTTAGAGATAGGGTTAGGTTAAGGGTTGGGTTAGGTTCAGATGTTAGGGTGAGGGTGAGTGCTAGGTTTCCATTTAAGCTGAGTGTGTAGGGTAAGTTTTAGGGTTAGGATTAGAGTTAAAGTTAGGGTCATGGTTAGGGTTAAGTTTCGGGTTAGGGTTAGGTTTATGGTTAGGATTAGGGTTAGGGTCAGGGTTAGGGGGAGATTTAGCGTTATGTTTAGTTTTAGCGTTAGGGTTTGGGTGAAGTTGATGTTAAGCGCGAGGGTTAGGGTTAGGGGTTAGGGTTCAGGTTAGGTTCAGGGTTAGGGTTAGGGTTAGGTTTAGGTTTGGGGTTAGGGTTAGGTTTAGTGTTAGTGTTAGTTTTGCTTAGGGTTAGGGTTTGAATGAATTTAGGGTAGGTTTAGGGTTATGGTTAGGGTGAAATTTTGGTTAAGGGTCAGGGTTCCGCTTAGGGTTAGGGTTAGAGTTAGGGTCAGTGGTTAGGGTTAAGTTTAGGTTTAGGGTTAGAGTTAGGTTTAGGGTTAGTTTTAGTTTGGGTTAGGATTAGGCTATGAATGAAGTTAGGGTAGGTTTAGGGTTATGGTTAGGGTGAAATTTTGTTTAAGGGTGAGGGTTCGGTTTAGGGTTAGGTTTAGAGTTAGGGTTGTGGTTAGGGTTAGGTTTAGGGTCAAGGTTAAGTTTAGGCTAAGGATTAGGGTTAGAGTTAGGGTTAGGTGTTAGTGTTTCGGTTAGCTTTAGCATAGGGTTGTATTTAGGGTTAAGTTTAGGGTTAGGGTAAGAGTTAGAGTTACATTTACCGTTAAGGTGAGGGTTTTGGGTAAGTGTTACGGTTAGGATTAGGGTTAGGGCTACGGTTAGGGTTAGAGTTAGGGTTAGGGGTAAGGGTTAGGTTTAAGTTTATGGTAGGCTTAAAGATAGGGTTAAGCTTAGGTGAGGGTTAGGGTCAGGGTTAGGATTAGAATTAGGTTTAGGGCGAGGATTAGGGTCAGAGTTATTGTAAGGGTTAGGTTTAGGGTTACAGGTGGGCCAAGGTTAAGGTGAGGGTTAGGTTTAGGGGTAGGCTTAGGGTTAAAGTTAGGGTTAACTTTAGGTTAGGGATAGGGTGAAGTCTAACATAGGGTGAGAGTTAGGGTTATGGCTAAGGTTTGGGTTTGTTTTCAGGTTAGTGTTAAGGTTATGTTTCGGGTTAGGGTTAAGTTTAGGGGTTGTGTTGAGTTTTAGTGTTAGGGTTAGATTTTAGGTTAGTGTTTAGTGTTATGGCTAGGGTTAGGGTTAGGGTTGTGTTAGGCACTGTGGTTGGGGTGAGGGTTAGGTTTAGGGTTAGGGTTGGGTAGGGTTAGGATTATGGATATGGTACGGTGTTAGGGGTTAGAGGTGTAGTTTAGGGTTAGGGTTTGGGTTTGTGTGAGGGTTCCGGTTAGGCTTTGTGGTTCCGGTCATGGTTAGGGTTGGTTGAGGGTTGGGGTTAGGTTTATGATTAGGTTTCGGTTAGTGTTACAGTTAGGGTTAAGGTTTTGGTTAGGCTTTGGTGTTGGGGTTAGGGTTAGGTTTATCGTTAGGGTCAGGGGTTTCAGGTTAGTGTTAGGGTTAGGGTTTCGGATAGCATTAGGGTTAGGGTTGCGGGATTCGGTTAGGGTTTAGGGTGAGGGTTACCGTTAGTTTTATGCTTAAGCTGAGGGTTTAGGGTAAGTGTTATGATTAGGGTTAGAGTCAGAGTTAGGGTTAGGTCTACGGTTAGGGTTAGGTGTAGGGTAAGATTTAGGTTTAGGTCCAAGTTGAGGGTTAGAGTTAGTGTTCTATTTAGGGTCAAGGTTAGAGTTAGGGTTTGGGTAAGGGATAGGCTTAGAGTTAGGGAAAGTGTTAGGGGTTCGTGTGAGGGTTAGTGTTAGGTTTACATTAAGCTGATGTTTTAGGGTGTTATGGTTAGGGTTAGAGTTAGGGTTAGGTTTAGGGTTAGGGCTAGAGTTAGGGGAGAGTTAAGGGTTAGGTTTAGTTTTAGGGTTAGGGTTAGGCTTAGGTTTAAGGGGAAGTTTAGGTTAAGGATGAGGGTTCGAGTTAGGATTAGGCGTTTGGGTTAAGGTTAGGGTTAGGTTTAGGGTTAGGCTTAGCGATAGGGTTAGGTGTTTGGGTTAACGTTAGGGTCAGGTTTAGGGTTAGGGCTAGGGCTAGGGCTAGGGTGAAGTTTATGGGTGAGGGTTGTGCTTTGGTTTAGCGTTAGGGGTTAGGGTTAGGGTTAATGTTAGGAGTAAGTGTAGGGTTAAGTTTAGTTTTAGAGTGAGGGTTAGGGTTGGTTTGGGGGTTAAGTCACGGTTAGGTTAAGGGCTAGGTTAAGGTTAGAGATAGGGTTAGGTTAAGGGTTGGGTTAAGTTCAGATGTTAGGGTGAGGGTGAGTGCTAGGTTTCCATTTAAGCTGAGTGTGTAGGGTAAGTTTTAGGGTTAGGATTAGAGTTAAAGTTAGGGTCATGGTTAGGGTTAAGTTTCGGGTTAGGGTTAGGTTTATGGTTAGGATTAGGGTTAGGGTCAGGGTTAGGGGGAGATTTAGCGTTATGTTTAGTTTTAGCGTTAGGGTTTGGGTGAAGTTGATGTTAAGCGCGAGGGTTAGGGTTAGGGGTTAGGGCTCAGGTTAGGTTCAGGGTTAGGGTTAGGGTTAGGTTTAGGTTTGGGGTTAGGGTTAGGTTTAGTGTTAGTGTTAGTTTTGCTTAGGGTTAGGGTTTGAATGAATTTAGGGTAGGTTTAGGGTTATGGTTAGGGTGAAATTTTGGTTAAGGGTCAGGGTTCCGCTTAGGGTTAGGGTTAGAGTTAGGGTCAGTGGTTAGGGTTAAGTTTAGGTTTAGGGTTAGAGTTAGGTTTAGGGTTAGTTTTAGTTTGGGTTAGGATTAGGCTATGAATGAAGTTAGGGTAGGTTTAGGGTTATGGTTAGGGTGAAATTTTGTTTAAGGGTGAGGGTTCGGTTTAGGGTTAGGTTTAGAGTTAGGGTTGTGGTTAGGGTTAGGTTTAGGGTTAAGGTTAAGTTTAGGCTAAGGATTAGGGTTAGAGTTAGGGTTAGGTGTTAGTGTTTCGGTTAGCTTTAGCATAGGGTTGTATTTAGGGTTAAGTTTAGGGTTAGGGTAAGAGTTAGAGTTACATTTACCGTTAAGGTGAGGGTTTTGGGTAAGTGTTACGGTTAGGGTTAGGGTTAGGGCTACGGTTAGGGTTAGAGTTAGGGTTAGGGGTGAGGGTTAGGTTTAAGTTTATGGTAGGCTTAAAGATAGGGTTAAGCTTAGGTGCGGGTTAGGGTCAGGGTTAGGATTAGAATTAGGTTTAGGGCGAGGATTAGGGTCAGAGTTATTGTAAGGGTTAGGTTTAGGGTTACAGGTGGGCCAAGGTTAAGGTGAGGGTTAGGTTTAGGGGTAGGGTTAGGGTTAAAGTTAGGGTTAACTTTAGGTTAGGGATAGGGTGAAGTCTAACATAGGGTGAGGGTTAGGGTTATGGCTAAGGTTTGGGTTTGTTTTCAGGTTAGTGTTAAGGTTATGTTTCGGGTTAGGGTTAAGTTTAGGGGTTGTGTTGAGTTTTAGTGTTAGGGTTAGATTTTAGGTTAGTGTTTAGTGTTATGGCTAGGGTTAGGGTTAGGGTTGTGTTAGGCACTGTGGTTGGGGTGAGGGTTAGGTTTAGGGTTAGGGTTGGGTAGGGTTAGGATTATGGATATGGTACGGTGTTAGGGGTTAGAGGTGTAGTTTAGGGTTAGGGTTTGGGTTTGTGTGAGGGTTCCGGTTAGGCTTTGTGGTTCCGGTCATGGTTAGGGTTGGTTGAGGGTTGGGGTTAGGTTTATGATTAGGTTTCGGTTAGTGTTACAGTTAGGGTTAAGGTTTTGGTTAGGCTTTGGTGTTGGGGTTAGGGTTAGGTTTATCGTTAGGGTCAGGGGTTTCAGGTTAGTGTTAGGGTTAGGGTTTCGGATAGCATTAGGGTTAGGGTTGCGGGATTCGGTTAGGGTTTAGGGTGAGGGTTACCGTTAGTTTTATGCTTAAGCTGAGGGTTTAGGGTAAGTGTTATGATTAGGGTTAGAGTCAGAGTTAGGGTTAGGTCTACGGTTAGGGTTAGGTGTAGGGTAAGATTTAGGTTTAGGTCCAAGTTGAGGGTTAGAGTTAGTGTTCTATTTAGGGTCAAGGTTAGAGTTAGGGTTTGGGTAAGGGATAGGCTTAGAGTTAGGGAAAGTGTTAGGGGTTCGTGTGAGGGTTAGTGTTAGGTTTACATTAAGCTGATGTTTTAGGGTGTTATGGTTAGGGTTAGAGTTAGGGTTAGGTTTAGGGTTAGGGCTAGAGTTAGGGGAGAGTTAAGGGTTAGGTTTAGTTTTAGGGTTAGGGTTAGGCTTAGGTTTAAGGGGAAGTTTAGGTTAAGGATGAGGGTTCGAGTTAGGATTAGGCGTTTGGGTTAAGGTTAGGGTTAGGTTTAGGGTTAGGCTTAGCGATAGGGTTAGGTGTTTGGGTTAACGTTAGGGTCAGGTTTAGGGTTAGGGCTAGGGCTAGGGCTAGGGCTAGGGTGAAGTTTATGGGTGAGGGTTGTGCTTTGGTTTAGCGTTAGGGGTTAGGGTTAGGGTTAATGTTAGGAGTAAGTGTAGGGTTAAGTTTAGTTTTAGAGTGAGGGTTAGGGTTGGTTTGGGGGTTAAGTCACGGTTAGGTTAAGGGCTAGCTTAAGGTTAGAGATAGGGTTAGGTTAAGGGTTGGGTTAGGTTCAGATGTTAGGGTGAGGGTGAGTGCTAGGTTTCCATTTAAGCTGAGTGTGTAGGGTAAGTTTTAGGGTTAGGATTAGAGTTAAAGTTAGGGTCATGGTTAGGGTTAAGTTTCGGGTTAGGGTTAGGTTTATGGTTAGGATTAGGGTTAGGGTCAGGGTTAGGGGGAGATTTAGCGTTATGTTTAGTTTTAGCGTTAGGGTTTGGGTGAAGTTGATGTTAAGCGCGAGGGTTAGGGTTAGGGGTTAGGGTTCAGGTTAGGTTCAGGGTTAGGGTTAGGGTTAGGGTTAGGTTTAGGTTTGGGGTTAGGGTTAGGTTTAGTGTTAGTGTTAGTTTTGCTTAGGGTTAGGGTTTGAATGAATTTAGGGTAGGTTTAGGGTTATGGTTAGGGTGAAATTTTGGTTAAGGGTCAGGGTTCCGCTTAGGGTTAGGGTTAGAGTTAGGGTCAGTGGTTAGGGTTAAGTTTAGGTTTAGGGTTAGAGTTAGGTTTAGGGTTAGTTTTAGTTTGGGTTAGGATTAGGCTATGAATGAAGTTAGGGTAGGTTTAGGGTTATGGTTAGGGTGAAATTTTGTTTAAGGGTGAGGGTTCGGTTTAGGGTTAGGTTTAGAGTTAGAGTTGTGGTTAGGGTTAGGTTTAGGGTTAAGGTTAAGTTTAGGCTAAGGATTAGGGTTAGAGTTAGGGTTAGGTGTTAGTGTTTCGGTTAGCTTTAGCATAGGGTTGTATTTAGGGTTAAGTTTAGGGTTAGGGTAAGAGTTAGAGTTACATTTACCGTTAAGGTGAGGGTTTTGGGTAAGTGTTACGGTTAGGGATAGGGTTAGGGCTACGGTTAGGGTTAGAGTTAGGGTTAGGGGTGAGGGTTAGGTTTAAGTTTATGGTAGGCTTAAAGATAGGGTTAAGCTTAGGTGAGAGTTAGGGTCAGGGTTAGGATTAGAATTAGGTTTAGGGCGAGGATTAGGGTCAGAGTTATTGTAAGGGTTAGGTTTAGGGTTACAGGTGGGCCAAGGTTAAGGTGAGGGTTAGGTTTAGGGGTAGGGTTAGGGTTAAAGTTAGGGTTAACTTTAGGTTAGGGATAGGGTGAAGTCTAACATAGGGTGAGGGTTAGGGTTATGGCTAAGGTTTGGGTTTGTTTTCAGGTTAGTGTTAAGGTTATGTTTCGGGTTAGGGTTAAGTTTAGGGGTTGTGTTGAGTTTTAGTGTTAGGGTTAGATTTTAGGTTAGTGTTTAGTGTTATGGCTAGGGTTAGGGTTAGGGTTGTGTTAGGCACTGTGGTTGGGGTGAGGGTTAGGTTTAGGGTTAGGGTTGGGTAGGGTTAGGATTATGGATATGGTACGGTGTTAGGGGTTAGAGGTGTAGTTTAGGGTTAGGGTTTGGGTTTGTGTGAGGGTTCCGGTTAGGCTTTGTGGTTCCGGTCATGGTTAGGGTTGGTTGAGGGTTGGGGTTAGGTTTATGATTAGGTTTCGGTTAGTGTTACAGTTAGGGTTAAGGTTTTGGTTAGGCTTTGGTGTTGGGGTTAGGGTTAGGTTTATCGTTAGGGTCAGGGGTTTCAGGTTAGTGTTAGGGTTAGGGTTTCGGATAGCATTAGGGTTAGGGTTGCGGGATTCGGTTAGGGTTTAGGGTGAGGGTTACCGTTAGTTTTATGCTTAAGCTGAGGGTTTAGGGTAAGTGTTATGATTAGGGTTAGAGTCAGAGTTAGGGTTAGGTCTACGGTTAGGGTTAGGTGTAGGGTAAGATTTAGGTTTAGGTCCAAGTTGAGGGTTAGAGTTAGTGTTCTATTTAGGGTCAAGGTTAGAGTTAGGGTTTGGGTAAGGGATAGGCTTAGAGTTAGGGAAAGTGTTAGGGGTTCGTGTGAGGGTTAGTGTTAGGTTTACATTAAGCTGATGTTTTAGGGTGTTATGGTTAGGGTTAGAGTTAGGGTTAGGTTTAGGGTTAGGGCTAGAGTTAGGGGAGAGTTAAGGGTTAGGTTTAGTTTTAGGGTTAGGGTTAGGCTTAGGTTTAAGGGGAAGTTTAGGTTAAGGATGAGGGTTCGAGTTAGGATTAGGCGTTTGGGTTAAGGTTAGGGTTAGGTTTAGGGTTAGGCTTAGCGATAGGGTTAGGTGTTTGGGTTAACGTTAGGGTCAGGTTTAGGGTTAGGGCTAGGGCTAGGGCTAGGGTGAAGTTTATGGGTGAGGGTTGTGCTTTGGTTTAGCGTTAGGGGTTAGGGTTAGGGTTAATGTTAGGAGTAAGTGTAGGGTTAAGTTTAGTTTTAGAGTGAGGGTTAGGGTTGGTTTGGGGGTTAAGTCACGGTTAGGTTAAGGGCTAGGTTAAGGTTAGAGATAGGGTTAGGTTAAGGGTTGGGTTAAGTTCAGATGTTAGGGTGAGGGTGAGTGCTAGGTTTCCATTTAAGCTGAGTGTGTAGGGTAAGTTTTAGGGTTAGGATTAGAGTTAAAGTTAGGGTCATGGTTAGGGTTAAGTTTCGGGTTAGGGTTAGGTTTATGGTTAGGATTAGGGTTAGGGTCAGGGTTAGGGGGAGATTTAGCGTTATGTTTAGTTTTAGCGTTAGGGTTTGGGTGAAGTTGATGTTAAGCGCGAGGGTTAGGGTTAGGGGTTAGGGCTCAGGTTAGGTTCAGGGTTAGGGTTAGGGTTAGGTTTAGGTTTGGGGTTAGGGTTAGGTTTAGTGTTAGTGTTAGTTTTGCTTAGGGTTAGGGTTTGAATGAATTTAGGGTAGGTTTAGGGTTATGGTTAGGGTGAAATTTTGGTTAAGGGTCAGGGTTCCGCTTAGGGTTAGGGTTAGAGTTAGGGTCAGTGGTTAGGGTTAAGTTTAGGTTTAGGGTTAGAGTTAGGTTTAGGGTTAGTTTTAGTTTGGGTTAGGATTAGGCTATGAATGAAGTTAGGGTAGGTTTAGGGTTATGGTTAGGGTGAAATTTTGTTTAAGGGTGAGGGTTCGGTTTAGGGTTAGGTTTAGAGTTAGGGTTGTGGTTAGGGTTAGGTTTAGGGTTAAGGTTAAGTTTAGGCTAAGGATTAGGGTTAGAGTTAGGGTTAGGTGTTAGTGTTTCGGTTAGCTTTAGCATAGGGTTGTATTTAGGGTTAAGTTTAGGGTTAGGGTAAGAGTTAGAGTTACATTTACCGTTAAGGTGAGGGTTTTGGGTAAGTGTTACGGTTAGGGTTAGGGTTAGGGCTACGGTTAGGGTTAGAGTTAGGGTTAGGGGTGAGGGTTAGGTTTAAGTTTATGGTAGGCTTAAAGATAGGGTTAAGCTTAGGTGCGGGTTAGGGTCAGGGTTAGGATTAGAATTAGGTTTAGGGCGAGGATTAGGGTCAGAGTTATTGTAAGGGTTAGGTTTAGGGTTACAGGTGGGCCAAGGTTAAGGTGAGGGTTAGGTTTAGGGGTAGGGTTAGGGTTAAAGTTAGGGTTAACTTTAGGTTAGGGATAGGGTGAAGTCTAACATAGGGTGAGGGTTAGGGTTATGGCTAAGGTTTGGGTTTGTTTTCAGGTTAGTGTTAAGGTTATGTTTCGGGTTAGGGTTAAGTTTAGGGGTTGTGTTGAGTTTTAGTGTTAGGGTTAGATTTTAGGTTAGTGTTTAGTGTTATGGCTAGGGTTAGGGTTAGGGTTGTGTTAGGCACTGTGGTTGGGGTGAGGGTTAGGTTTAGGGTTAGGGTTGGGTAGGGTTAGGATTATGGATATGGTACGGTGTTAGGGGTTAGAGGTGTAGTTTAGGGTTAGGGTTTGGGTTTGTGTGAGGGTTCCGGTTAGGCTTTGTGGTTCCGGTCATGGTTAGGGTTGGTTGAGGGTTGGGGTTAGGTTTATGATTAGGTTTCGGTTAGTGTTACAGTTAGGGTTAAGGTTTTGGTTAGGCTTTGGTGTTGGGGTTAGGGTTAGGTTTATCGTTAGGGTCAGGGGTTTCAGGTTAGTGTTAGGGTTAGGGTTTCGGATAGCATTAGGGTTAGGGTTGCGGGATTCGGTTAGGGTTTAGGGTGAGGGTTACCGTTAGTTTTATGCTTAAGCTGAGGGTTTAGGGTAAGTGTTATGATTAGGGTTAGAGTCAGAGTTAGGGTTAGGTCTACGGTTAGGGTTAGGTGTAGGGTAAGATTTAGGTTTAGGTCCAAGTTGAGGGTTAGAGTTAGTGTTCTATTTAGGGTCAAGGTTAGAGTTAGGGTTTGGGTAAGGGATAGGCTTAGAGTTAGGGAAAGTGTTAGGGGTTCGTGTGAGGGTTAGTGTTAGGTTTACATTAAGCTGATGTTTTAGGGTGTTATGGTTAGGGTTAGAGTTAGGGTTAGGTTTAGGGTTAGGGCTAGAGTTAGGGGAGAGTTAAGGGTTAGGTTTAGTTTTAGGGTTAGGGTTAGGCTTAGGTTTAAGGGGAAGTTTAGGTTAAGGATGAGGGTTCGAGTTAGGATTAGGCGTTTGGGTTAAGGTTAGGGTTAGGTTTAGGGTTAGGCTTAGCGATAGGGTTAGGTGTTTGGGTTAACGTTAGGGTCAGGTTTAGGGTTAGGGCTAGGGCTAGGGCTAGGGTGAAGTTTATGGGTGAGGGTTGTGCTTTGGTTTAGCGTTAGGGGTTAGGGTTAGGGTTAATGTTAGGAGTAAGTGTAGGGTTAAGTTTAGTTTTAGAGTGAGGGTTAGGGTTGGTTTGGGGGTTAAGTCACGGTTAGGTTAAGGGCTAGCTTAAGGTTAGAGATAGGGTTAGGTTAAGGGTTGGGTTAGGTTCAGATGTTAGGGTGAGGGTGAGTGCTAGGTTTCCATTTAAGCTGAGTGTGTAGGGTAAGTTTTAGGGTTAGGATTAGAGTTAAAGTTAGGGTCATGGTTAGGGTTAAGTTTCGGGTTAGGGTTAGGTTTATGGTTAGGATTAGGGTTAGGGTCAGGGTTGGGGGAGATTTAGCGTTATGTTTAGTTTTAGCGTTAGGGTTTGGGTGAAGTTGATGTTAAGCGCGAGGGTTAGGGTTAGGGGTTAGGGCTCAGGTTAGGTTCAGGGTTAGGGTTAGGGTTAGGTTTAGGTTTGGGGTTAGGGTTAGGTTTAGTGTTAGTGTTAGTTTTGCTTAGGGTTAGGGTTTGAATGAATTTAGGGTAGGTTTAGGGTTATGGTTAGGGTGAAATTTTGGTTAAGGGTCAGGGTTCCGCTTAGGGTTAGGGTTAGAGTTAGGGTCAGTGGTTAGGGTTAAGTTTAGGTTTAGGGTTAGAGTTAGGGTTAGGGTTAGTTTTAGTTTGGGTTAGGATTAGGCTATGAATGAAGTTAGGGTAGGTTTAGGGTTATGGTTAGGGTGAAATTTTGTTTAAGGGTGAGGGTTCGGTTTAGGGTTAGGTTTAGAGTTAGGGTTGTGGTTACGGTTAGGTTTAGGGTTAAGGTTAAGTTTAGGCTAAGGATTAGGGTTAGAGTTAGGGTTAGGTGTTAGTGTTTCGGTTAGCTTTAGCATAGGGTTGTATTTAGGGTTAAGTTTAGGGTTAGGGTAAGAGTTAGAGTTACATTTACCGTTAAGGTGAGGGTTTTGGGTAAGTGTTACGGTTAGGGTTAGGGTTAGGGCTACGGTTAGGGTTAGAGTTAGGGTTAGGGGTGAGGGTTAGATTTAAGTTTATGGTAGGCTTAAAGATAGGGTTAAGCTTAGGTGAGGGTTAGGGTCAGGGTTAGGATTAGAATTAGGTTTAGGGCGAGGATTAGGGTCAGAGTTATTGTAAGGGTTAGGTTTAGGGTTACAGGTGGGCCAAGGTTAAGGTGAGGGTTAGGTTTAGGGGTAGGGTTAGGGTTAAAGTTAGGGTTAACTTTAGGTTAGGGATAGGGTGAAGTCTAACATAGGGTGAGGGTTAGGGTTATGGCTAAGGTTTGGGTTTGTTTTCAGGTTAGTGTTAAGGTTATGTTTCGGGTTAGGGTTAAGTTTAGGGGTTGTGTTGAGTTTTAGTGTTAGGGTTAGATTTTAGGTTAGTGTTTAGTGTTATGGCTAGGGTTAGGGTTAGGGTTGTGTTAGGCACTGTGGTTGGGGTGAGGGTTAGGTTTAGGGTTAGGGTTGGGTAGGGTTAGGATTATGGATATGGTACGGTGTTAGGGGTTAGAGGTGTAGTTTAGGGTTAGGGTTTGGGTTTGTGTGAGGGTTCCGGTTAGGCTTTGTGGTTCCGGTCATGGTTAGGGTTGGTTGAGGGTTGGGGTTAGGTTTATGATTAGGTTTCGGTTAGTGTTACAGTTAGGGTTAAGGTTTTGGTTAGGCTTTGGTGTTGGGGTTAGGGTTAGGTTTATCGTTAGGGTCAGGGGTTTCAGGTTAGTGTTAGGGTTAGGGTTTCGGATAGCATTAGGGTTAGGGTTGCGGGATTCGGTTAGGGTTTAGGGTGAGGGTTACCGTTAGTTTTATGCTTAAGCTGAGGGTTTAGGGTAAGTGTTATGATTAGGGTTAGAGTCAGAGTTAGGGTTAGGTCTACGGTTAGGGTTAGGTGTAGGGTAAGATTTAGGTTTAGGTCCAAGTTGAGGGTTAGAGTTAGTGTTCTATTTAGGGTCAAGGTTAGAGTTAGGGTTTGGGTAAGGGATAGGCTTAGAGTTAGGGAAAGTGTTAGGGGTTCGTGTGAGGGTTAGTGTTAGGTTTACATTAAGCTGATGTTTTAGGGTGTTATGGTTAGGGTTAGAGTTAGGGTTAGGTTTAGGGTTAGGGCTAGAGTTAGGGGAGAGTTAAGGGTTAGGTTTAGTTTTAGGGTTAGGGTTAGGCTTAGGTTTAAGGGGAAGTTTAGGTTAAGGATGAGGGTTCGAGTTAGGATTAGGCGTTTGGGTTAAGGTTAGGGTTAGGTTTAGGGTTAGGCTTAGCGATAGGGTTAGGTGTTTGGGTTAACGTTAGGGTCAGGTTTAGGGTTAGGGCTAGGGCTAGGGCTAGGGTGAAGTTTATGGGTGAGGGTTGTGCTTTGGTTTAGCGTTAGGGGTTAGGGTTAGGGTTAATGTTAGGAGTAAGTGTAGGGTTAAGTTTAGTTTTAGAGTGAGGGTTAGGGTTGGTTTGGGGGTTAAGTCACGGTTAGGTTAAGGGCTAGGTTAAGGTTAGAGATAGGGTTAGGTTAAGGGTTGGGTTAAGTTCAGATGTTAGGGTGAGGGTGAGTGCTAGGTTTCCATTTAAGCTGAGTGTGTAGGGTAAGTTTTAGGGTTAGGATTAGAGTTAAAGTTAGGGTCATGGTTAGGGTTAAGTTTCGGGTTAGGGTTAGGTTTATGGTTAGGATTAGGGTTAGGGTCAGGGTTAGGGGGAGATTTAGCGTTATGTTTAGTTTTAGCGTTAGGGTTTGGGTGAAGTTGATGTTAAGCGCGAGGGTTAGGGTTAGGGGTTAGGGCTCAGGTTAGGTTCAGGGTTAGGGTTAGGGTTAGGTTTAGGTTTGGGGTTAGGGTTAGGTTTAGTGTTAGTGTTAGTTTTGCTTAGGGTTAGGGTTTGAATGAATTTAGGGTAGGTTTAGGGTTTTGGTTAGGGTGAAATTTTGGTTAAGGGTCAGGGTTCCGCTTAGGGTTAGGGTTAGAGTTAGGGTCAGTGGTTAGGGTTAAGTTTAGGTTTAGGGTTAGAGTTAGGTTTAGGGTTAGTTTTAGTTTGGGTTAGGATTAGGCTATGAATGAAGTTAGGGTAGGTTTAGGGTTATGGTTAGGGTGAAATTTTGTTTAAGGGTGAGGGTTCGGTTTAGGGTTAGGTTTAGAGTTAGGGTTGTGGTTAGGGTTAGGTTTAGGGTTAAGGTTAAGTTTAGGCTAAGGATTAGGGTTAGAGTTAGGGTTAGGTGTTAGTGTTTCGGTTAGCTTTAGCATAGGGTTGTATTTAGGGTTAAGTTTAGGGTTAGGGTAAGAGTTAGAGTTACATTTACCGTTAAGGTGAGGGTTTTGGGTAAGTGTTACGGTTAGGGTTAGGGTTAGGGCTACGGTTAGGGTTAGAGTTAGGGTTAGGGGTGAGGGTTAGGTTTAAGTTTATGGTAGGCTTAAAGATAGGGTTAAGCTTAGGTGCGGGTTAGGGTCAGGGTTAGGATTAGAATTAGGTTTAGGGCGAGGATTAGGGTCAGAGTTATTGTAAGGGTTAGGTTTAGGGTTACAGGTGGGCCAAGGTTAAGGTGAGGGTTAGGTTTAGGGGTAGGGTTAGGGTTAAAGTTAGGGTTAACTTTAGGTTAGGGATAGGGTGAAGTCTAACATAGGGTGAGGGTTAGGGTTATGGCTAAGGTTTGGGTTTGTTTTCAGGTTAGTGTTAAGGTTATGTTTCGGGTTAGGGTTAAGTTTAGGGGTTGTGTTGAGTTTTAGTGTTAGGGTTAGATTTTAGGTTAGTGTTTAGTGTTATGGCTAGGGTTAGGGTTAGGGTTGTGTTAGGCACTGTGGTTGGGGTGAAGGTTAGGTTTAGGGTTAGGGTTGGGTAGGGTTAGGATTATGGATATGGTACGGTGTTAGGGGTTAGAGGTGTAGTTTAGGGTTAGGGTTTGGGTTTGTGTGAGGGTTCCGGTTAGGCTTTGTGGTTCCGGTCATGGTTAGGGTTGGTTGAGGGTTGGGGTTAGGTTTATGATTAGGTTTCGGTTAGTGTTACAGTTAGGGTTAAGGTTTTGGTTAGGCTTTGGTGTTGGGGTTAGGGTTAGGTTTATCGTTAGGGTCAGGGGTTTCAGGTTAGTGTTAGGGTTAGGGTTTCGGATAGCATTAGGGTTAGGGTTGCGGGATTCGGTTAGGGTTTAGGGTGAGGGTTACCGTTAGTTTTATGCTTAAGCTGAGGGTTTAGGGTAAGTGTTATGATTAGGGTTAGAGTCAGAGTTAGGGTTAGGTCTACGGTTAGGGTTAGGTGTAGGGTAAGATTTAGGTTTAGGTCCAAGTTGAGGGTTAGAGTTAGTGTTCTATTTAGGGTCAAGGTTAGAGTTAGGGTTTGGGTAAGGGATAGGCTTAGAGTTAGGGAAAGTGTTAGGGGTTCGTGTGAGGGTTAGTGTTAGGTTTACATTAAGCTGATGTTTTAGGGTGTTATGGTTAGGGTTAGAGTTAGGGTTAGGTTTAGGGTTAGGGCTAGAGTTAGGGGAGAGTTAAGGGTTAGGTTTAGTTTTAGGGTTAGGGTTAGGCTTAGGTTTAAGGGGAAGTTTAGGTTAAGGATGAGGGTTCGAGTTAGGATTAGGCGTTTGGGTTAAGGTTAGGGTTAGGTTTAGGGTTAGGCTTAGCGATAGGGTTAGGTGTTTGGGTTAACGTTAGGGTCAGGTTTAGGGTTAGGGCTAGGGCTAGGGCTAGGGCTAGGGTGAAGTTTATGGGTGAGGGTTGTGCTTTGGTTTAGCGTTAGGGGTTAGGGTTAGGGTTAATGTTAGGAGTAAGTGTAGGGTTAAGTTTAGTTTTAGAGTGAGGGTTAGGGTTGGTTTGGGGGTTAAGTCACGGTTAGGTTAAGGGCTAGCTTAAGGTTAGAGATAGGGTTAGGTTAAGGGTTGGGTTAGGTTCAGATGTTAGGGTGAGGGTGAGTGCTAGGTTTCCATTTAAGCTGAGTGTGTAGGGTAAGTTTTAGGGTTAGGATTAGAGTTAAAGTTAGGGTCATGGTTAGGGTTAAGTTTCGGGTTAGGGTTAGGTTTATGGTTAGGATTAGGGTTAGGGTCAGGGTTAGGGGGAGATTTAGCGTTATGTTTAGTTTTAGCGTTAGGGTTTGGGTGAAGTTGATGTTAAGCGCGAGGGTTAGGGTTAGGGGTTAGGGTTCAGGTTAGGTTCAGGGTTAGGGTTAGGGTTAGGTTTAGGTTTGGGGTTAGGGTTAGGTTTAGTGTTAGTGTTAGTTTTGCTTAGGGTTAGGGTTTGAATGAATTTAGGGTAGGTTTAGGGTTATGGTTAGGGTGAAATTTTGGTTAAGGGTCAGGGTTCCGCTTAGGGTTAGGGTTAGAGTTAGGGTCAGTGGTTAGGGTTAAGTTTAGGTTTAGGGTTAGAGTTAGGGTTAGGGTTAGTTTTAGTTTGGGTTAGGATTAGGCTATGAATGAAGTTAGGGTAGGTTTAGGGTTATGGTTAGGGTGAAATTTTGTTTAAGGGTGAGGGTTCGGTTTAGGGTTAGGTTTAGAGTTAGGGTTGTGGTTACGGTTAGGTTTAGGGTTAAGGTTAAGTTTAGGCTAAGGATTAGGGTTAGAGTTAGGGTTAGGTGTTAGTGTTTCGGTTAGCTTTAGCATAGGGTTGTATTTAGGGTTAAGTTTAGGGTTAGGGTAAGAGTTAGAGTTACATTTACCGTTAAGGTGAGGGTTTTGGGTAAGTGTTACGTTTAGGGTTAGGTTTAGGGCTACGGTTAGGGTTAGAGTTAGGGTTAGGGGTGAGGGTTAGGTTTAAGTTTATGGTAGGCTTAAAGATAGGGTTAAGCTTAGGTGAGGGTTAGGGTCAGGGTTAGGATTAGAATTAGGTTTAGGGCGAGGATTAGGGTCAGAGTTATTGTAAGGGTTAGGTTTAGGGTTACAGGTGGGCCAAGGTTAAGGTGAGGGTTAGGTTTAGGGGTAGGGTTAGGGTTAAAGTTAGGGTTAACTTTAGGTTAGGGATAGGGTGAAGTCTAACATAGGGTGAGGGTTAGGGTTATGGCTAAGGTTTGGGTTTGTTTTCAGGTTAGTGTTAAGGTTATGTTTCGGGTTAGGGTTAAGTTTAGGGGTTGTGTTGAGTTTTAGTGTTAGGGTTAGATTTTAGGTTAGTGTTTAGTGTTATGGCTAGGGTTAGGGTTAGGGTTGTGTTAGGCACTGTGGTTGGGGTGAGGGTTAGGTTTAGGGTTAGGGTTGGGTAGGGTTAGGATTATGGATATGGTACGGTGTTAGGGGTTAGAGGTGTAGTTTAGGGTTAGGGTTTGGGTTTGTGTGAGGGTTCCGGTTAGGCTTTGTGGTTCCGGTCATGGTTAGGGTTGGTTGAGGGTTGGGGTTAGGTTTATGATTAGGTTTCGGTTAGTGTTACAGTTAGGGTTAAGGTTTTGGTTAGGCTTTGGTGTTGGGGTTAGGGTTAGGTTTATCGTTAGGGTCAGGGGTTTCAGGTTAGTGTTAGGGTTAGGGTTTCGGATAGCATTAGGGTTAGGGTTGCGGGATTCGGTTAGGGTTTAGGGTGAGGGTTACCGTTAGTTTTATGCTTAAGCTGAGGGTTTAGGGTAAGTGTTATGATTAGGGTTAGAGTCAGAGTTAGGGTTAGGTCTACGGTTAGGGTTAGGTGTAGGGTAAGATTTAGGTTTAGGTCCAAGTTGAGGGTTAGAGTTAGTGTTCTATTTAGGGTCAAGGTTAGAGTTAGGGTTTGGGTAAGGGATAGGCTTAGAGTTAGGGAAAGTGTTAGGGGTTCGTGTGAGGGTTAGTGTTAGGTTTACATTAAGCTGATGTTTTAGGGTGTTATGGTTAGGGTTAGAGTTAGGGTTAGGTTTAGGGTTAGGGCTAGAGTTAGGGGAGAGTTAAGGGTTAGGTTTAGTTTTAGGGTTAGGGTTAGGCTTAGGTTTAAGGGGAAGTTTAGGTTAAGGATGAGGGTTCGAGTTAGGATTAGGCGTTTGGGTTAAGGTTAGGGTTAGGTTTAGGGTTAGGCTTAGCGATAGGGTTAGGTGTTTGGGTTAACGTTAGGGTCAGGTTTAGGGTTAGGGCTAGGGCTAGGGCTAGGGTGAAGTTTATGGGTGAGGGTTGTGCTTTGGTTTAGCGTTAGGGGTTAGGGTTAGGGTTAATGTTAGGAGTAAGTGTAGGGTTAAGTTTAGTTTTAGAGTGAGGGTTAGGGTTGGTTTGGGGGTTAAGTCACGGTTAGGTTAAGGGCTAGCTTAAGGTTAGAGATAGGGTTAGGTTAAGGGTTGGGTTAGGTTCAGATGTTAGGGTGAGGGTGAGTGCTAGGTTTCCATTTAAGCTGAGTGTGTAGGGTAAGTTTTAGGGTTAGGATTAGAGTTAAAGTTAGGGTCATGGTTAGGGTTAAGTTTCGGGTTAGGGTTAGGTTTATGGTTAGGATTAGGGTTAGGGTCAGGGTTAGGGGGAGATTTAGCGTTATGTTTAGTTTTAGCGTTAGGGTTTGGGTGAAGTTGATGTTAAGCGCGAGGGTTAGGGTTAGGGGTTAGGGCTCAGGTTAGGTTCAGGGTTAGGGTTAGGGTTAGGTTTAGGTTTGGGGTTAGGGTTAGGTTTAGTGTTAGTGTTAGTTTTGCTTAGGGTTAGGGTTTGAATGAATTTAGGGTAGGTTTAGGGTTATGGTTAGGGTGAAATTTTGGTTAAGGGTCAGGGTTCCGCTTAGGGTTAGGGTTAGAGTTAGGGTCAGTGGTTAGGGTTAAGTTTAGGTTTAGGGTTAGAGTTAGGTTTAGGGTTAGTTTTAGTTTGGGTTAGGATTAGGCTATGAATGAAGTTAGGGTAGGTTTAGGGTTATGGTTAGGGTGAAATTTTGTTTAAGCGTTAGGGGTTAGGGTTAGGGTTAATGTTAGGAGTAAGTGTAGGGTTAAGTTTAGTTTTAGAGTGAGGGTTAGGGTTGGTTTGGGGGTTAAGTCACGGTTAGGTTAAGGGCTAGGTTAAGGTTAGAGATAGGGTTAGGTTAAGGGTTGGGTTAAGTTCAGATGTTAGGGTGAGGGTGAGTGCTAGGTTTCCATTTAAGCTGAGTGTGTAGGGTAAGTTTTAGGGTTAGGATTAGAGTTAAAGTTAGGGTCATGGTTAGGGTTAAGTTTCGGGTTAGGGTTAGGTTTATGGTTAGGATTAGGGTTAGGGTCAGGGTTAGGGGGAGATTTAGCGTTATGTTTAGTTTTAGCGTTAGGGTTTGGGTGAAGTTGATGTTAAGCGCGAGGGTTAGGGTTAGGGGTTAGGGCTCAGGTTAGGTTCAGGGTTAGGGTTAGGGTTAGGTTTAGGTTTGGGGTTAGGGTTAGGTTTAGTGTTAGTGTTAGTTTTGCTTAGGGTTAGGGTTTGAATGAATTTAGGGTAGGTTTAGGGTTATGGTTAGGGTGAAATTTTGGTTAAGGGTCAGGGTTCCGCTTAGGGTTAGGGTTAGAGTTAGGGTCAGTGGTTAGGGTTAAGTTTAGGTTTAGGGTTAGAGTTAGGTTTAGGGTTAGTTTTAGTTTGGGTTAGGATTAGGCTATGAATGAAGTTAGGGTAGGTTTAGGGTTATGGTTAGGGTGAAATTTTGTTTAAGGGTGAGGGTTCGGTTTAGGGTTAGGTTTAGAGTTAGGGTTGTGGTTAGGGTTAGGTTTAGGGTTAAGGTTAAGTTTAGGCTAAGGATTAGGGTTAGAGTTAGGGTTAGGTGTTAGTGTTTCGGTTAGCTTTAGCATAGGGTTGTATTTAGGGTTAAGTTTAGGGTTAGGGTAAGAGTTAGAGTTACATTTACCGTTAAGGTGAGGGTTTTGGGTAAGTGTTACGTTTAGGGTTAGGGTTAGGGCTACGGTTAGGGTTAGAGTTAGGGTTAGGGGTGAGGGTTAGGTTTAAGTTTATGGTAGGCTTAAAGATAGGGTTAAGCTTAGGTGCGGGTTAGGGTCAGGGTTAGGATTAGAATTAGGTTTAGGGCGAGGATTAGGGTCAGAGTTATTGTAAGGGTTAGGTTTAGGGTTACAGGTGGGCCAAGGTTAAGGTGAGGGTTAGGTTTAGGGGTAGGGTTAGGGTTAAAGTTAGGGTTAACTTTAGGTTAGGGATAGGGTGAAGTCTAACATAGGGTGAGGGTTAGGGTTATGGCTAAGGTTTGGGTTTGTTTTCAGGTTAGTGTTAAGGTTATGTTTCGGGTTAGGGTTAAGTTTAGGGGTTGTGTTGAGTTTTAGTGTTAGGGTTAGATTTTAGGTTAGTGTTTAGTGTTATGGCTAGGGTTAGGGTTAGGGTTGTGTTAGGCACTGTGGTTGGGGTGAGGGTTAGGTTTAGGGTTAGGGTTGGGTAGGGTTAGGATTATGGATATGGTACGGTGTTAGGGGTTAGAGGTGTAGTTTAGGGTTAGGGTTTGGGTTTGTGTGAGGGTTCCGGTTAGGCTTTGTGGTTCCGGTCATGGTTAGGGTTGGTTGAGGGTTGGGGTTAGGTTTATGATTAGGTTTCGGTTAGTGTTACAGTTAGGGTTAAGGTTTTGGTTAGGCTTTGGTGTTGGGGTTAGGGTTAGGTTTATCGTTAGGGTCAGGGGTTTCAGGTTAGTGTTAGGGTTAGGGTTTCGGATAGCATTAGGGTTAGGGTTGCGGGATTCGGTTAGGGTTTAGGGTGAGGGTTACCGTTAGTTTTATGCTTAAGCTGAGGGTTTAGGGTAAGTGTTATGATTAGGGTTAGAGTCAGAGTTAGGGTTAGGTCTACGGTTAGGGTTAGGTGTAGGGTAAGATTTAGGTTTAGGTCCAAGTTGAGGGTTAGAGTTAGTGTTCTATTTAGGGTCAAGGTTAGAGTTAGGGTTTGGGTAAGGGATAGGCTTAGAGTTAGGGAAAGTGTTAGGGGTTCGTGTGAGGGTTAGTGTTAGGTTTACATTAAGCTGATGTTTTAGGGTGTTATGGTTAGGGTTAGAGTTAGGGTTAGGTTTAGGGTTAGGGCTAGAGTTAGGGGAGAGTTAAGGGTTAGGTTTAGTTTTAGGGTTAGGGTTAGGCTTAGGTTTAAGGGGAAGTTTAGGTTAAGGATGAGGGTTCGAGTTAGGATTAGGCGTTTGGGTTAAGGTTAGGGTTAGGTTTAGGGTTAGGCTTAGCGATAGGGTTAGGTGTTTGGGTTAACGTTAGGGTCAGGTTTAGGGTTAGGGCTAGGGCTAGGGCTAGGGCTAGGGTGAAGTTTATGGGTGAGGGTTGTGCTTTGGTTTAGCGTTAGGGGTTAGGGTTAGGGTTAATGTTAGGAGTAAGTGTAGGGTTAAGTTTAGTTTTAGAGTGAGGGTTAGGGTTGGTTTGGGGGTTAAGTCACGGTTAGGTTAAGGGCTAGCTTAAGGTTAGAGATAGGGTTAGGTTAAGGGTTGGGTTAGGTTCAGATGTTAGGGTGAGGGTGAGTGCTAGGTTTCCATTTAAGCTGAGTGTGTAGGGTAAGTTTTAGGGTTAGGATTAGAGTTAAAGTTAGGGTCATGGTTAGGGTTAAGTTTCGGGTTAGGGTTAGGTTTATGGTTAGGATTAGGGTTAGAGTCAGGGTTAGGGGGAGATTTAGCGTTATGTTTAGTTTTAGCGTTAGGGTTTGGGTGAAGTTGATGTTAAGCGCGAGGGTTAGGGTTAGGGGTTAGGGTTCAGGTTAGGTTCAGGGTTAGGGTTAGGGTTAGGTTTAGGTTTGGGGTTAGGGTTAGGTTTAGTGTTAGTGTTAGTTTTGCTTAGGGTTAGGGTTTGAATGAATTTAGGGTAGGTTTAGGGTTATGGTTAGGGTGAAATTTTGGTTAAGGGTCAGGGTTCCGCTTAGGGTTAGGGTTAGAGTTAGGGTCAGTGGTTAGGGTTAAGTTTAGGTTTAGGGTTAGAGTTAGGGTTAGGGTTAGTTTTAGTTTGGGTTAGGATTAGGCTATGAATGAAGTTAGGGTAGGTTTAGGGTTATGGTTAGGGTGAAATTTTGTTTAAGGGTGAGGGTTCGGTTTAGGGTTAGGTTTAGAGTTAGGGTTGTGGTTACGGTTAGGTTTAGGGTTAAGGTTAAGTTTAGGCTAAGGATTAGGGTTAGAGTTAGGGTTAGGTGTTAGTGTTTCGGTTAGCTTTAGCATAGGGTTGTATTTAGGGTTAAGTTTAGGGTTAGGGTAAGAGTTAGAGTTACATTTACCGTTAAGGTGAGGGTTTTGGGTAAGTGTTACGTTTAGGGTTAGGTTTAGGGCTACGGTTAGGGTTAGAGTTAGGGTTAGGGGTGAGGGTTAGGTTTAAGTTTATGGTAGGCTTAAAGATAGGGTTAAGCTTAGGTGCGGGTTAGGGTCAGGGTTAGGATTAGAATTAGGTTTAGGGCGAGGATTAGGGTCAGAGTTATTGTAAGGGTTAGGTTTAGGGTTACAGGTGGGCCAAGGTTAAGGTGAGGGTTAGGTTTAGGGGTAGGGTTAGGGTTAAAGTTAGGGTTAACTTTAGGTTAGGGATAGGGTGAAGTCTAACATAGGGTGAGGGTTAGGGTTATGGCTAAGGTTTGGGTTTGTTTTCAGGTTAGTGTTAAGGTTATGTTTCGGGTTAGGGTTAAGTTTAGGGGTTGTGTTGAGTTTTAGTGTTAGGGTTAGATTTTAGGTTAGTGTTTAGTGTTATGGCTAGGGTTAGGGTTAGGGTTGTGTTAGGCACTGTGGTTGGGGTGAGGGTTAGGTTTAGGGTTAGGGTTGGGTAGGGTTAGGATTATGGATATGGTACGGTGTTAGGGGTTAGAGGTGTAGTTTAGGGTTAGGGTTTGGGTTTGTGTGAGGGTTCCGGTTAGGCTTTGTGGTTCCGGTCATGGTTAGGGTTGGTTGAGGGTTGGGGTTAGGTTTATGATTAGGTTTCGGTTAGTGTTACAGTTAGGGTTAAGGTTTTGGTTAGGCTTTGGTGTTGGGGTTAGGGTTAGGTTTATCGTTAGGGTCAGGGGTTTCAGGTTAGTGTTAGGGTTAGGGTTTCGGATAGCATTAGGGTTAGGGTTGCGGGACTCGGTTAGGGTTTAGGGTGAGGGTTACCGTTAGTTTTATGCTTAAGCTGAGGGTTTAGGGTAAGTGTTATGATTAGGGTTAGAGTCAGAGTTAGGGTTAGGTCTACGGTTAGGGTTAGGTGTAGGGTAAGATTTAGGTTTAGGTCCAAGTTGAGGGTTAGAGTTAGTGTTCTATTTAGGGTCAAGGTTAGAGTTAGGGTTTGGGTAAGGGATAGGCTTAGAGTTAGGGAAAGTGTTAGGGGTTCGTGTGAGGGTTAGTGTTAGGTTTACATTAAGCTGATGTTTTAGGGTGTTATGGTTAGGGTTAGAGTTAGGGTTAGGTTTAGGGTTAGGGCTAGAGTTAGGGGAGAGTTAAGGGTTAGGTTTAGTTTTAGGGTTAGGGTTAGGCTTAGGTTTAAGGGGAAGTTTAGGTTAAGGATGAGGGTTCGAGTTAGGATTAGGCGTTTGGGTTAAGGTTAGGGTTAGGTTTAGGGTTAGGCTTAGCGATAGGGTTAGGTGTTTGGGTTAACGTTAGGGTCAGGTTTAGGGTTAGGGCTAGGGCTAGGGCTAGGGTGAAGTTTATGGGTGAGGGTTGTGCTTTGGTTTAGCGTTAGGGGTTAGGGTTAGGGTTAATGTTAGGAGTAAGTGTAGGGTTAAGTTTAGTTTTAGAGTGAGGGTTAGGGTTGGTTTGGGGGTTAAGTCACGGTTAGGTTAAGGGCTAGCTTAAGGTTAGAGATAGGGTTAGGTTAAGGGTTGGGTTAGGTTCAGATGTTAGGGTGAGGGTGAGTGCTAGGTTTCCATTTAAGCTGAGTGTGTAGGGTAAGTTTTAGGGTTAGGATTAGAGTTAAAGTTAGGGTCATGGTTAGGGTTAAGTTTCGGGTTAGGGTTAGGTTTATGGTTAGGATTAGGGTTAGGGTCAGGGTTAGGGGGAGATTTAGCGTTATGTTTAGTTTTAGCGTTAGGGTTTGGGTGAAGTTGATGTTAAGCGCGAGGGTTAGGGTTAGGGGTTAGGGCTCAGGTTAGGTTCAGGGTTAGGGTTAGGGTTAGGTTTAGGTTTGGGGTTAGGGTTAGGTTTAGTGTTAGTGTTAGTTTTGCTTAGGGTTAGGGTTTGAATGAATTTAGGGTAGGTTTAGGGTTATGGTTAGGGTGAAATTTTGGTTAAGGGTCAGGGTTCCGCTTAGGGTTAGGGTTAGAGTTAGGGTCAGTGGTTAGGGTTAAGTTTAGGTTTAGGGTTAGAGTTAGGTTTAGGGTTAGTTTTAGTTTGGGTTAGGATTAGGCTATGAATGAAGTTAGGGTAGGTTTAGGGTTATGGTTAGGGTGAAATTTTGTTTAAGGGTGAGGGTTCGGTTTAGGGTTAGGTTTAGAGTTAGGGTTGTGGTTAGGGTTAGGTTTAGGGTTAAGGTTAAGTTTAGGCTAAGGATTAGGGTTAGAGTTAGGGTTAGGTGTTAGTGTTTCGGTTAGCTTTAGCATAGGGTTGTATTTAGGGTTAAGTTTAGGGTTAGGGTAAGAGTTAGAGTTACATTTACCGTTAAGGTGAGGGTTTTGGGTAAGTGTTACGGTTAGGGTTAGGGTTAGGGCTACGGTTAGGGTTAGAGTTAGGGTTAGGGGTGAGGGTTAGATTTAAGTTTATGGTAGGCTTAAAGATAGGGTTAAGCTTAGGTGAGGGTTAGGGTCAGGGTTAGGATTAGAATTAGGTTTAGGGCGAGGATTAGGGTCAGAGTTATTGTAAGGGTTAGGTTTAGGGTTACAGGTGGGCCAAGGTTAAGGTGAGGGTTAGGTTTAGGGGTAGGGTTAGGGTTAAAGTTAGGGTTAACTTTAGGTTAGGGATAGGGTGAAGTCTAACATAGGGTGAGGGTTAGGGTTATGGCTAAGGTTTGGGTTTGTTTTCAGGTTAGTGTTAAGGTTATGTTTCGGGTTAGGGTTAAGTTTAGGGGTTGTGTTGAGTTTTAGTGTTAGGGTTAGATTTTAGGTTAGTGTTTAGTGTTATGGCTAGGGTTAGGGTTAGGGTTGTGTTAGGCACTGTGGTTGGGGTGAGGGTTAGGTTTAGGGTTAGGGTTGGGTAGGGTTAGGATTATGGATATGGTACGGTGTTAGGGGTTAGAGGTGTAGTTTAGGGTTAGGGTTTGGGTTTGTGTGAGGGTTCCGGTTAGGCTTTGTGGTTCCGGTCATGGTTAGGGTTGGTTGAGGGTTGGGGTTAGGTTTATGATTAGGTTTCGGTTAGTGTTACAGTTAGGGTTAAGGTTTTGGTTAGGCTTTGGTGTTGGGGTTAGGGTTAGGTTTATCGTTAGGGTCAGGGGTTTCAGGTTAGTGTTAGGGTTAGGGTTTCGGATAGCATTAGGGTTAGGGTTGCGGGATTCGGTTAGGGTTTAGGGTGAGGGTTACCGTTAGTTTTATGCTTAAGCTGAGGGTTTAGGGTAAGTGTTATGATTAGGGTTAGAGTCAGAGTTAGGGTTAGGTCTACGGTTAGGGTTAGGTGTAGGGTAAGATTTAGGTTTAGGTCCAAGTTGAGGGTTAGAGTTAGTGTTCTATTTAGGGTCAAGGTTAGAGTTAGGGTTTGGGTAAGGGATAGGCTTAGAGTTAGGGAAAGTGTTAGGGGTTCGTGTGAGGGTTAGTGTTAGGTTTACATTAAGCTGATGTTTTAGGGTGTTATGGTTAGGGTTAGAGTTAGGGTTAGGTTTAGGGTTAGGGCTAGAGTTAGGGGAGAGTTAAGGGTTAGGTTTAGTTTTAGGGTTAGGGTTAGGCTTAGGTTTAAGGGGAAGTTTAGGTTAAGGATGAGGGTTCGAGTTAGGATTAGGCGTTTGGGTTAAGGTTAGGGTTAGGTTTAGGGTTAGGCTTAGCGATAGGGTTAGGTGTTTGGGTTAACGTTAGGGTCAGGTTTAGGGTTAGGGCTAGGGCTAGGGCTAGGGCTAGGGTGAAGTTTATGGGTGAGGGTTGTGCTTTGGTTTAGCGTTAGGGGTTAGGGTTAGGGTTAATGTTAGGAGTAAGTGTAGGGTTAAGTTTAGTTTTAGAGTGAGGGTTAGGGTTGGTTTGGGGGTTAAGTCACGGTTAGGTTAAGGGCTAGCTTAAGGTTAGAGATAGGGTTAGGTTAAGGGTTGGGTTAGGTTCAGATGTTAGGGTGAGGGTGAGTGCTAGGTTTCCATTTAAGCTGAGTGTGTAGGGTAAGTTTTAGGGTTAGGATTAGAGTTAAAGTTAGGGTCATGGTTAGGGTTAAGTTTCGGGTTAGGGTTAGGTTTATGGTTAGGATTAGGGTTAGGGTCAGGGTTAGGGGGAGATTTAGCGTTATGTTTAGTTTTAGCGTTAGGGTTTGGGTGAAGTTGATGTTAAGCGCGAGGGTTAGGGTTAGGGGTTAGGGTTCAGGTTAGGTTCAGGGTTAGGGTTAGGGTTAGGTTTAGGTTTGGGGTTAGGGTTAGGTTTAGTGTTAGTGTTAGTTTTGCTTAGGGTTAGGGTTTGAATGAATTTAGGGTAGGTTTAGGGTTATGGTTAGGGTGAAATTTTGGTTAAGGGTCAGGGTTCCGCTTAGGGTTAGGGTTAGAGTTAGGGTCAGTGGTTAGGGTTAAGTTTAGGTTTAGGGTTAGAGTTAGGGTTAGGGTTAGTTTTAGTTTGGGTTAGGATTAGGCTATGAATGAAGTTAGGGTAGGTTTAGGGTTATGGTTAGGGTGAAATTTTGTTTAAGGGTGAGGGTTCGGTTTAGGGTTAGGTTTAGAGTTAGGGTTGTGGTTACGGTTAGGTTTAGGGTTAAGGTTAAGTTTAGGCTAAGGATTAGGGTTAGAGTTAGGGTTAGGTGTTAGTGTTTCGGTTAGCTTTAGCATAGGGTTGTATTTAGGGTTAAGTTTAGGGTTAGGGTAAGAGTTAGAGTTACATTTACCGTTAAGGTGAGGGTTTTGGGTAAGTGTTACGTTTAGGGTTAGGTTTAGGGCTACGGTTAGGGTTAGAGTTAGGGTTAGGGGTGAGGGTTAGGTTTAAGTTTATGGTAGGCTTAAAGATAGGGTTAAGCTTAGGTGAGGGTTAGGGTCAGGGTTAGGATTAGAATTAGGTTTAGGGCGAGGATTAGGGTCAGAGTTATTGTAAGGGTTAGGTTTAGGGTTACAGGTGGGCCAAGGTTAAGGTGAGGGTTAGGTTTAGGGGTAGGGTTAGGGTTAAAGTTAGGGTTAACTTTAGGTTAGGGATAGGGTGAAGTCTAACATAGGGTGAGGGTTAGGGTTATGGCTAAGGTTTGGGTTTGTTTTCAGGTTAGTGTTAAGGTTATGTTTCGGGTTAGGGTTAAGTTTAGGGGTTGTGTTGAGTTTTAGTGTTAGGGTTAGATTTTAGGTTAGTGTTTAGTGTTATGGCTAGGGTTAGGGTTAGGGTTGTGTTAGGCACTGTGGTTGGGGTGAGGGTTAGGTTTAGGGTTAGGGTTGGGTAGGGTTAGGATTATGGATATGGTACGGTGTTAGGGGTTAGAGGTGTAGTTTAGGGTTAGGGTTTGGGTTTGTGTGAGGGTTCCGGTTAGGCTTTGTGGTTCCGGTCATGGTTAGGGTTGGTTGAGGGTTGGGGTTAGGTTTATGATTAGGTTTCGGTTAGTGTTACAGTTAGGGTTAAGGTTTTGGTTAGGCTTTGGTGTTGGGGTTAGGGTTAGGTTTATCGTTAGGGTCAGGGGTTTCAGGTTAGTGTTAGGGTTAGGGTTTCGGATAGCATTAGGGTTAGGGTTGCGGGATTCGGTTAGGGTTTAGGGTGAGGGTTACCGTTAGTTTTATGCTTAAGCTGAGGGTTTAGGGTAAGTGTTATGATTAGGGTTAGAGTCAGAGTTAGGGTTAGGTCTACGGTTAGGGTTAGGTGTAGGGTAAGATTTAGGTTTAGGTCCAAGTTGAGGGTTAGAGTTAGTGTTCTATTTAGGGTCAAGGTTAGAGTTAGGGTTTGGGTAAGGGATAGGCTTAGAGTTAGGGAAAGTGTTAGGGGTTCGTGTGAGGGTTAGTGTTAGGTTTACATTAAGCTGATGTTTTAGGGTGTTATGGTTAGGGTTAGAGTTAGGGTTAGGTTTAGGGTTAGGGCTAGAGTTAGGGGAGAGTTAAGGGTTAGGTTTAGTTTTAGGGTTAGGGTTAGGCTTAGGTTTAAGGGGAAGTTTAGGTTAAGGATGAGGGTTCGAGTTAGGATTAGGCGTTTGGGTTAAGGTTAGGGTTAGGTTTAGGGTTAGGCTTAGCGATAGGGTTAGGTGTTTGGGTTAACGTTAGGGTCAGGTTTAGGGTTAGGGCTAGGGCTAGGGCTAGGGTGAAGTTTATGGGTGAGGGTTGTGCTTTGGTTTAGCGTTAGGGGTTAGGGTTAGGGTTAATGTTAGGAGTAAGTGTAGGGTTAAGTTTAGTTTTAGAGTGAGGGTTAGGGTTGGTTTGGGGGTTAAGTCACGGTTAGGTTAAGGGCTAGGTTAAGGTTAGAGATAGGGTTAGGTTAAGGGTTGGGTTAGGTTCAGATGTTAGGGTGAGGGTGAGTGCTAGGTTTCCATTTAAGCTGAGTGTGTAGGGTAAGTTTTAGGGTTAGGATTAGAGTTAAAGTTAGGGTCATGGTTAGGGTTAAGTTTCGGGTTAGGGTTAGGTTTATGGTTAGGATTAGGGTTAGGGTCAGGGTTAGGGGGAGATTTAGCGTTATGTTTAGTTTTAGCGTTAGGGTTTGGGTGAAGTTGATGTTAAGCGCGAGGGTTAGGGTTAGGGGTTAGGGCTCAGGTTAGGTTCAGGGTTAGGGTTAGGGTTAGGTTTAGGTTTGGGGTTAGGGTTAGGTTTAGTGTTAGTGTTAGTTTTGCTTAGGGTTAGGGTTTGAATGAATTTAGGGTAGGTTTAGGGTTATGGTTAGGGTGAAATTTTGGTTAAGGGTCAGGGTTCCGCTTAGGGTTAGGGTTAGAGTTAGGGTCAGTGGTTAGGGTTAAGTTTAGGTTTAGGGTTAGAGTTAGGTTTAGGGTTAGTTTTAGTTTGGGTTAGGATTAGGCTATGAATGAAGTTAGGGTAGGTTTAGGGTTATGGTTAGGGTGAAATTTTGTTTAAGGGTGAGGGTTCGGTTTAGGGTTAGGTTTAGAGTTAGGGTTGTGGTTAGGGTTAGGTTTAGGGTTAAGGTTAAGTTTAGGCTAAGGATTAGGGTTAGAGTTAGGGTTAGGTGTTAGTGTTTCGGTTAGCTTTAGCATAGGGTTGTATTTAGGGTTAAGTTTAGGGTTAGGGTAAGAGTTAGAGTTACATTTACCGTTAAGGTGAGGGTTTTGGGTAAGTGTTACGGTTAGAGTTAGGGTTAGGGGTGAGGGTTAGATTTAAGTTTATGGTAGGCTTAAAGATAGGGTTAAGCTTAGGTGAGGGTTAGGGTCAGGGTTAGGATTAGAATTAGGTTTAGGGCGAGGATTAGGGTCAGAGTTATTGTAAGGGTTAGGTTTAGGGTTACAGGTGGGCCAAGGTTAAGGTGAGGGTTAGGTTTAGGGGTAGGGTTAGGGTTAAAGTTAGGGTTAACTTTAGGTTAGGGATAGGGTGAAGTCTAACATAGGGTGAGGGTTAGGGTTATGGCTAAGGTTTGGGTTTGTTTTCAGGTTAGTGTTAAGGTTATGTTTCGGGTTAGGGTTAAGTTTAGGGGTTGTGTTGAGTTTTAGTGTTAGGGTTAGATTTTAGGTTAGTGTTTAGTGTTATGGCTAGGGTTAGGGTTAGGGTTGTGTTAGGCACTGTGGTTGGGGTGAGGGTTAGGTTTAGGGTTAGGGTTGGGTAGGGTTAGGATTATGGATATGGTACGGTGTTAGGGGTTAGAGGTGTAGTTTAGGGTTAGGGTTTGGGTTTGTGTGAGGGTTCCGGTTAGGCTTTGTGGTTCCGGTCATGGTTAGGGTTGGTTGAGGGTTGGGGTTAGGTTTATGATTAGGTTTCGGTTAGTGTTACAGTTAGGGTTAAGGTTTTGGTTAGGCTTTGGTGTTGGGGTTAGGGTTAGGTTTATCGTTAGGGTCAGGGGTTTCAGGTTAGTGTTAGGGTTAGGGTTTCGGATAGCATTAGGGTTAGGGTTGCGGGATTCGGTTAGGGTTTAGGGTGAGGGTTACCGTTAGTTTTATGCTTAAGCTGAGGGTTTAGGGTAAGTGTTATGATTAGGGTTAGAGTCAGAGTTAGGGTTAGGTCTACGGTTAGGGTTAGGTGTAGGGTAAGATTTAGGTTTAGGTCCAAGTTGAGGGTTAGAGTTAGTGTTCTATTTAGGGTCAAGGTTAGAGTTAGGGTTTGGGTAAGGGATAGGCTTAGAGTTAGGGAAAGTGTTAGGGGTTCGTGTGAGGGTTAGTGTTAGGTTTACATTAAGCTGATGTTTTAGGGTGTTATGGTTAGGGTTAGAGTTAGGGTTAGGTTTAGGGTTAGGGCTAGAGTTAGGGGAGAGTTAAGGGTTAGGTTTAGTTTTAGGGTTAGGGTTAGGCTTAGGTTTAAGGGGAAGTTTAGGTTAAGGATGAGGGTTCGAGTTAGGATTAGGCGTTTGGGTTAAGGTTAGGGTTAGGTTTAGGGTTAGGCTTAGCGATAGGGTTAGGTGTTTGGGTTAACGTTAGGGTCAGGTTTAGGGTTAGGGCTAGGGCTAGGGCTAGGGCTAGGGTGAAGTTTATGGGTGAGGGTTGTGCTTTGGTTTAGCGTTAGGGGTTAGGGTTAGGGTTAATGTTAGGAGTAAGTGTAGGGTTAAGTTTAGTTTTAGAGTGAGGGTTAGGGTTGGTTTGGGGGTTAAGTCACGGTTAGGTTAAGGGCTAGCTTAAGGTTAGAGATAGGGTTAGGTTAAGGGTTGGGTTAGGTTCAGATGTTAGGGTGAGGGTGAGTGCTAGGTTTCCATTTAAGCTGAGTGTGTAGGGTAAGTTTTAGGGTTAGGATTAGAGTTAAAGTTAGGGTCATGGTTAGGGTTAAGTTTCGGGTTAGGGTTAGGTTTATGGTTAGGATTAGGGTTAGGGTCAGGGTTAGGGGGAGATTTAGCGTTATGTTTAGTTTTAGCGTTAGGGTTTGGGTGAAGTTGATGTTAAGCGCGAGGGTTAGGGTTAGGGGTTAGGGTTCAGGTTAGGTTCAGGGTTAGGGTTAGGGTTAGGTTTAGGTTTGGGGTTAGGGTTAGGTTTAGTGTTAGTGTTAGTTTTGCTTAGGGTTAGGGTTTGAATGAATTTAGGGTAGGTTTAGGGTTATGGTTAGGGTGAAATTTTGGTTAAGGGTCAGGGTTCCGCTTAGGGTTAGGGTTAGAGTTAGGGTCAGTGGTTAGGGTTAAGTTTAGGTTTAGGGTTAGAGTTAGGTTTAGGGTTAGTTTTAGTTTGGGTTAGGATTAGGCTATGAATGAAGTTAGGGTAGGTTTAGGGTTATGGTTAGGGTGAAATTTTGTTTAAGGGTGAGGGTTCGGTTTAGGGTTAGGTTTAGAGTTAGGGTTGTGGTTAGGGTTAGGTTTAGGGTTAAGGTTAAGTTTAGGCTAAGGATTAGGGTTAGAGTTAGGGTTAGGTGTTAGTGTTTCGGTTAGCTTTAGCATAGGGTTGTATTTAGGGTTAAGTTTAGGGTTAGGGTAAGAGTTAGAGTTACATTTACCGTTAAGGTGAGGGTTTTGGGTAAGTGTTACGGTTAAGGTTCGGGTTAGGGCTACGGTTAGGGTTAGAGTTAGGGTTAGGGGTGAGGGTTAGGTTTAAGTTTATGGTAGGCTTAAAGATAGGGTTAAGCTTAGGTGAGGGTTAGGGTCAGGGTTAGGATTAGAATTAGGTTTAGGGCGAGGATTAGGGTCAGAGTTATTGTAAGGGTTAGGTTTAGGGTTACAGGTGGGCCAAGGTTAAGGTGAGGGTTAGGTTTAGGGGTAGGGTTAGGGTTAAAGTTAGGGTTAACTTTAGGTTAGGGATAGGGTGAAGTCTAACATAGGGTGAGGGTTAGGGTTATGGCTAAGGTTTGGGTTTGTTTTCAGGTTAGTGTTAAGGTTATGTTTCGGGTTAGGGTTAAGTTTAGGGGTTGTGTTGAGTTTTAGTGTTAGGGTTAGATTTTAGGTTAGTGTTTAGTGTTATGGCTAGGGTTAGGGTTAGGGTTGTGTTAGGCACTGTGGTTGGGGTGAGGGTTAGGTTTAGGGTTAGAGTTGGGTAGGGTTAGGATTATGGATATGGTACGGTGTTAGGGGTTAGAGGTGTAGTTTAGGGTTAGGGTTTGGGTTTGTGTGAGGGTTCCGGTTAGGCTTTGTGGTTCCGGTCATGGTTAGGGTTGGTTGAGGGTTGGGGTTAGGTTTATGATTAGGTTTCGGTTAGTGTTACAGTTAGGGTTAAGGTTTTGGTTAGGCTTTGGTGTTGGGGTTAGGGTTAGGTTTATCGTTAGGGTCAGGGGTTTCAGGTTAGTGTTAGGGTTAGGGTTTCGGATAGCATTAGGGTTAGGGTTGCGGGATTCGGTTAGGGTTTAGGGTGAGGGTTACCGTTAGTTTTATGCTTAAGCTGAGGGTTTAGGGTAAGTGTTATGATTAGGGTTAGAGTCAGAGTTAGGGTTAGGTCTACGGTTAGGGTTAGGTGTAGGGTAAGATTTAGGTTTAGGTCCAAGTTGAGGGTTAGAGTTAGTGTTCTATTTAGGGTCAAGGTTAGAGTTAGGGTTTGGGTAAGGGATAGGCTTAGAGTTAGGGAAAGTGTTAGGGGTTCGTGTGAGGGTTAGTGTTAGGTTTACATTAAGCTGATGTTTTAGGGTGTTATGGTTAGGGTTAGAGTTAGGGTTAGGTTTAGGGTTAGGGCTAGAGTTAGGGGAGAGTTAAGGGTTAGGTTTAGTTTTAGGGTTAGGGTTAGGCTTAGGTTTAAGGGGAAGTTTAGGTTAAGGATGAGGGTTCGAGTTAGGATTAGGCGTTTGGGTTAAGGTTAGGGTTAGGTTTAGGGTTAGGCTTAGCGATAGGGTTAGGTGTTTGGGTTAACGTTAGGGTCAGGTTTAGGGTTAGGGCTAGGGCTAGGGCTAGGGCTAGGGTGAAGTTTATGGGTGAGGGTTGTGCTTTGGTTTAGCGTTAGGGGTTAGGGTTAGGGTTAATGTTAGGAGTAAGTGTAGGGTTAAGTTTAGTTTTAGAGTGAGGGTTAGGGTTGGTTTGGGGGTTAAGTCACGGTTAGGTTAAGGGCTAGGTTAAGGTTAGAGATAGGGTTAGGTTAAGGGTTGGGTTAGGTTCAGATGTTAGGGTGAGGGTGAGTGCTAGGTTTCCATTTAAGCTGAGTGTGTAGGGTAAGTTTTAGGGTTAGGATTAGAGTTAAAGTTAGGGTCATGGTTAGGGTTAAGTTTCGAGTTAGGGTTAGGTTTATGGTTAGGATTAGGGTTAGGGTCAGGGTTAGGGGGAGATTTAGCGTTATGTTTAGTTTTAGCGTTAGGGTTTGGGTGAAGTTGATGTTAAGCGCGAGGGTTAGGGTTAGGGGTTAGGGTTCAGGTTAGGTTCAGGGTTAGGGTTAGGGTTAGGTTTAGGTTTGGGGTTAGGGTTAGGTTTAGTGTTAGTGTTAGTTTTGCTTAGGGTTAGGGTTTGAATGAATTTAGGGTAGGTTTAGGGTTATGGTTAGGGTGAAATTTTGGTTAAGGGTCAGGGTTCCGCTTAGGGTTAGGGTTAGAGTTAGGGTCAGTGGTTAGGGTTAAGTTTAGGTTTAGGGTTAGAGTTAGGTTTAGGGTTAGTTTTAGTTTGGGTTAGGATTAGGCTATGAATGAAGTTAGGGTAGGTTTAGGGTTATGGTTAGGGTGAAATTTTGTTTAAGGGTGAGGGTTCGGTTTAGGGTTAGGTTTAGAGTTAGGGTTGTGGTTAGGGTTAGGTTTAGGGTTAAGGTTAAGTTTAGGCTAAGGATTAGGGTTAGAGTTAGGGTTAGGTGTTAGTGTTTCGGTTAGCTTTAGCATAGGGTTGTATTTAGGGTTAAGTTTAGGGTTAGGGTAAGAGTTAGAGTTACATTTACCGTTAAGGTGAGGGTTTTGGGTAAGTGTTACGTTTAGGGTTAGGGTTAGGGCTACGGTTAGGGTTAGAGTTAGGGTTAGGGGTGAGGGTTAGGTTTAAGTTTATGGTAGGCTTAAAGATAGGGTTAAGCTTAGGTGCGGGTTAGGGTCAGGGTTAGGATTAGAATTAGGTTTAGGGCGAGGATTAGGGTCAGAGTTATTGTAAGGGTTAGGTTTAGGGTTACAGGTGGGCCAAGGTTAAGGTGAGGGTTAGGTTTAGGGGTAGGGTTAGGGTTAAAGTTAGGGTTAACTTTAGGTTAGGGATAGGGTGAAGTCTAACATAGGGTGAGGGTTAGGGTTATGGCTAAGGTTTGGGTTTGTTTTCAGGTTAGTGTTAAGGTTATGTTTCGGGTTAGGGTTAAGTTTAGGGGTTGTGTTGAGTTTTAGTGTTAGGGTTAGATTTTAGGTTAGTGTTTAGTGTTATGGCTAGGGTTAGGGTTAGGGTTGTGTTAGGCACTGTGGTTGGGGTGAGGGTTAGGTTTAGGGTTAGGGTTGGGTAGGGTTAGGATTATGGATATGGTACGGTGTTAGGGGTTAGAGGTGTAGTTTAGGGTTAGGGTTTGGGTTTGTGTGAGGGTTCCGGTTAGGCTTTGTGGTTCCGGTCATGGTTAGGGTTGGTTGAGGGTTGGGGTTAGGTTTATGATTAGGTTTCGGTTAGTGTTACAGTTAGGGTTAAGGTTTTGGTTAGGCTTTGGTGTTGGGGTTAGGGTTAGGTTTATCGTTAGGGTCAGGGGTTTCAGGTTAGTGTTAGGGTTAGGGTTTCGGATAGCATTAGGGTTAGGGTTGCGGGATTCGGTTAGGGTTTAGGGTGAGGGTTACCGTTAGTTTTATGCTTAAGCTGAGGGTTTAGGGTAAGTGTTATGATTAGGGTTAGAGTCAGAGTTAGGGTTAGGTCTACGGTTAGGGTTAGGTGTAGGGTAAGATTTAGGTTTAGGTCCAAGTTGAGGGTTAGAGTTAGTGTTCTATTTAGGGTCAAGGTTAGAGTTAGGGTTTGGGTAAGGGATAGGCTTAGAGTTAGGGAAAGTGTTAGGGGTTCGTGTGAGGGTTAGTGTTAGGTTTACATTAAGCTGATGTTTTAGGGTGTTATGGTTAGGGTTAGAGTTAGGGTTAGGTTTAGGGTTAGGGCTAGAGTTAGGGGAGAGTTAAGGGTTAGGTTTAGTTTTAGGGTTAGGGTTAGGCTTAGGTTTAAGGGGAAGTTTAGGTTAAGGATGAGGGTTCGAGTTAGGATTAGGCGTTTGGGTTAAGGTTAGGGTTAGGTTTAGGGTTAGGCTTAGCGATAGGGTTAGGTGTTTGGGTTAACGTTAGGGTCAGGTTTAGGGTTAGGGCTAGGGCTAGGGCTAGGGTGAAGTTTATGGGTGAGGGTTGTGCTTTGGTTTAGCGTTAGGGGTTAGGGTTAGGGTTAATGTTAGGAGTAAGTGTAGGGTTAAGTTTAGTTTTAGAGTGAGGGTTAGGGTTGGTTTGGGGGTTAAGTCACGGTTAGGTTAAGGGCTAGCTTAAGGTTAGAGATAGGGTTAGGTTAAGGGTTGGGTTAGGTTCAGATGTTAGGGTGAGGGTGAGTGCTAGGTTTCCATTTAAGCTGAGTGTGTAGGGTAAGTTTTAGGGTTAGGATTAGAGTTAAAGTTAGGGTCATGGTTAGGGTTAAGTTTCGGGTTAGGGTTAGGTTTATGGTTAGGATTAGGGTTAGGGTCAGGGTTAGGGGGAGATTTAGCGTTATGTTTAGTTTTAGCGTTAGGGTTTGGGTGAAGTTGATGTTAAGCGCGAGGGTTAGGGTTAGGGGTTAGGGCTCAGGTTAGGTTCAGGGTTAGGGTTAGGGTTAGGTTTAGGTTTGGGGTTAGGGTTAGGTTTAGTGTTAGTGTTAGTTTTGCTTAGGGTTAGGGTTTGAATGAATTTAGGGTAGGTTTAGGGTTATGGTTAGGGTGAAATTTTGGTTAAGGGTCAGGGTTCCGCTTAGGGTTAGGGTTAGAGTTAGGGTCAGTGGTTAGGGTTAAGTTTAGGTTTAGGGTTAGAGTTAGGTTTAGGGTTAGTTTTAGTTTGGGTTAGGATTAGGCTATGAATGAAGTTAGGGTAGGTTTAGGGTTATGGTTAGGGTGAAATTTTGTTTAAGGGTGAGGGTTCGGTTTAGGGTTAGGTTTAGAGTTAGGGTTGTGGTTAGGGTTAGGTTTAGGGTTAAGGTTAAGTTTAGGCTAAGGATTAGGGTTAGAGTTAGGGTTAGGTGTTAGTGTTTCGGTTAGCTTTAGCATAGGGTTGTATTTAGGGTTAAGTTTAGGGTTAGGGTAAGAGTTAGAGTTACATTTACCGTTAAGGTGAGGGTTTTGGGTAAGTGTTACGTTTAGGGTTAGGGTTAGGGCTACGGTTAGGGTTAGAGTTAGGGTTAGGGGTGAGGGTTAGGTTTAAGTTTATGGTAGGCTTAAAGATAGGGTTAAGCTTAGGTGCGGGTTAGGGTCAGGGTTAGGATTAGAATTAGGTTTAGGGCGAGGATTAGGGTCAGAGTTATTGTAAGGGTTAGGTTTAGGGTTACAGGTGGGCCAAGGTTAAGGTGAGGGTTAGGTTTAGGGGTAGGGTTAGGGTTAAAGTTAGGGTTAACTTTAGGTTAGGGATAGGGTGAAGTCTAACATAGGGTGAGGGTTAGGGTTATGGCTAAGGTTTGGGTTTGTTTTCAGGTTAGTGTTAAGGTTATGTTTCGGGTTAGGGTTAAGTTTAGGGGTTGTGTTGAGTTTTAGTGTTAGGGTTAGATTTTAGGTTAGTGTTTAGTGTTATGGCTAGGGTTAGGGTTAGGGTTGTGTTAGGCACTGTGGTTGGGGTGAGGGTTAGGTTTAGGGTTAGGGTTGGGTAGGGTTAGGATTATGGATATGGTACGGTGTTAGGGGTTAGAGGTGTAGTTTAGGGTTAGGGTTTGGGTTTGTGTGAGGGTTCCGGTTAGGCTTTGTGGTTCCGGTCATGGTTAGGGTTGGTTGAGGGTTGGGGTTAGGTTTATGATTAGGTTTCGGTTAGTGTTACAGTTAGGGTTAAGGTTTTGGTTAGGCTTTGGTGTTGGGGTTAGGGTTAGGTTTATCGTTAGGGTCAGGGGTTTCAGGTTAGTGTTAGGGTTAGGGTTTCGGATAGCATTAGGGTTAGGGTTGCGGGATTCGGTTAGGGTTTAGGGTGAGGGTTACCGTTAGTTTTATGCTTAAGCTGAGGGTTTAGGGTAAGTGTTATGATTAGGGTTAGAGTCAGAGTTAGGGTTAGGTCTACGGTTAGGGTTAGGTGTAGGGTAAGATTTAGGTTTAGGTCCAAGTTGAGGGTTAGAGTTAGTGTTCTATTTAGGGTCAAGGTTAGAGTTAGGGTTTGGGTAAGGGATAGGCTTAGAGTTAGGGAAAGTGTTAGGGGTTCGTGTGAGGGTTAGTGTTAGGTTTACATTAAGCTGATGTTTTAGGGTGTTATGGTTAGGGTTAGAGTTAGGGTTAGGTTTAGGGTTAGGGCTAGAGTTAGGGGAGAGTTAAGGGTTAGGTTTAGTTTTAGGGTTAGGGTTAGGCTTAGGTTTAAGGGGAAGTTTAGGTTAAGGATGAGGGTTCGAGTTAGGATTAGGCGTTTGGGTTAAGGTTAGGGTTAGGTTTAGGGTTAGGCTTAGCGATAGGGTTAGGTGTTTGGGTTAACGTTAGGGTCAGGTTTAGGGTTAGGGCTAGGGCTAGGGCTAGGGCTAGGGTGAAGTTTATGGGTGAGGGTTGTGCTTTGGTTTAGCGTTAGGGGTTAGGGTTAGGGTTAATGTTAGGAGTAAGTGTAGGGTTAAGTTTAGTTTTAGAGTGAGGGTTAGGGTTGGTTTGGGGGTTAAGTCACGGTTAGGTTAAGGGCTAGCTTAAGGTTAGAGATAGGGTTAGGTTAAGGGTTGGGTTAGGTTCAGATGTTAGGGTGAGGGTGAGTGCTAGGTTTCCATTTAAGCTGAGTGTGTAGGGTAAGTTTTAGGGTTAGGATTAGAGTTAAAGTTAGGGTCATGGTTAGGGTTAAGTTTCGGGTTAGGGTTAGGTTTATGGTTAGGATTAGGGTTAGGGTCAGGGTTAGGGGGAGATTTAGCGTTATGTTTAGTTTTAGCGTTAGGGTTTGGGTGAAGTTGACGTTAAGCGCGAGGGTTAGGGTTAGGGGTTAGGGTTCAGGTTAGGTTCAGGGTTAGGGTTAGGGTTAGGTTTAGGTTTGGGGTTAGGGTTAGGTTTAGTGTTAGTGTTAGTTTTGCTTAGGGTTAGGGTTTGAATGAATTTAGGGTAGGTTTAGGGTTATGGTTAGGGTGAAATTTTGGTTAAGGGTCAGGGTTCCGCTTAGGGTTAGGGTTAGAGTTAGGGTCAGTGGTTAGGGTTAAGTTTAGGTTTAGGGTTAGAGTTAGGTTTAGGGTTAGTTTTAGTTTGGGTTAGGATTAGGCTATGAATGAAGTTAGGGTAGGTTTAGGGTTATGGTTAGGGTGAAATTTTGTTTAAGGGTGAGGGTTCGGTTTAGGGTTAGGTTTAGAGTTAGGGTTGTGGTTAGGGTTAGGTTTAGGGTTAAGGTTAAGTTTAGGCTAAGGATTAGGGTTAGAGTTAGGGTTAGGTGTTAGTGTTTCGGTTAGCTTTAGCATAGGGTTGTATTTAGGGTTAAGTTTAGGGTTAGGGTAAGAGTTAGAGTTACATTTACCGTTAAGGTGAGGGTTTTGGGTAAGTGTTACGTTTAGGGTTAGGGTTAGGGCTACGGTTAGGGTTAGAGTTAGGGTTAGGGGTGAGGGTTAGGTTTAAGTTTATGGTAGGCTTAAAGATAGGGTTAAGCTTAGGTGCGGGTTAGGGTCAGGGTTAAGATTAGAATTAGGTTTAGGGCGAGGATTAGGGTCAGAGTTATTGTAAGGGTTAGGTTTAGGGTTACAGGTGGGCCAAGGTTAAGGTGAGGGTTAGGTTTAGGGGTAGGGTTAGGGTTAAAGTTAGGGTTAACTTTAGGTTAGGGATAGGGTGAAGTCTAACATAGGGTGAGGGTTAGGGTTATGGCTAAGGTTTGGGTTTGTTTTCAGGTTAGTGTTAAGGTTATGTTTCGGGTTAGGGTTAAGTTTAGGGGTTGTGTTGAGTTTTAGTGTTAGGGTTAGATTTTAGGTTAGTGTTTAGTGTTATGGCTAGGGTTAGGGTTAGGGTTGTGTTAGGCACTGTGGTTGGGGTGAGGGTTAGGTTTAGGGTTAGGGTTGGGTAGGGTTAGGATTATGGATATGGTACGGTGTTAGGGGTTAGAGGTGTAGTTTAGGGTTAGGGTTTGGGTTTGTGTGAGGGTTCCGGTTAGGCTTTGTGGTTCCGGTCATGGTTAGGGTTGGTTGAGGGTTGGGGTTAGGTTTATGATTAGGTTTCGGTTAGTGTTACAGTTAGGGTTAAGGTTTTGGTTAGGCTTTGGTGTTGGGGTTAGGGTTAGGTTTATCGTTAGGGTCAGGGGTTTCAGGTTAGTGTTAGGGTTAGGGTTTCGGATAGCATTAGGGTTAGGGTTGCGGGATTCGGTTAGGGTTTAGGGTGAGGGTTACCGTTAGTTTTATGCTTAAGCTGAGGGTTTAGGGTAAGTGTTATGATTAGGGTTAGAGTCAGAGTTAGGGTTAGGTCTACGGTTAGGGTTAGGTGTAGGGTAAGATTTAGGTTTAGGTCCAAGTTGAGGGTTAGAGTTAGTGTTCTATTTAGGGTCAAGGTTAGAGTTAGGGTTTGGGTAAGGGATAGGCTTAGAGTTAGGGAAAGTGTTAGGGGTTCGTGTGAGGGTTAGTGTTAGGTTTACATTAAGCTGATGTTTTAGGGTGTTATGGTTAGGGTTAGAGTTAGGGTTAGGTTTAGGGTTAGGGCTAGAGTTAGGGGAGAGTTAAGGGTTAGGTTTAGTTTTAGGGTTAGGGTTAGGCTTAGGTTTAAGGGGAAGTTTAGGTTAAGGATGAGGGTTCGAGTTAGGATTAGGCGTTTGGGTTAAGGTTAGGGTTAGGTTTAGGGTTAGGCTTAGCGATAGGGTTAGGTGTTTGGGTTAACGTTAGGGTCAGGTTTAGGGTTAGGGCTAGGGCTAGGGCTAGGGCTAGGGTGAAGTTTATGGGTGAGGGTTGTGCTTTGGTTTAGCGTTAGGGGTTAGGGTTAGGGTTAATGTTAGGAGTAAGTGTAGGGTTAAGTTTAGTTTTAGAGTGAGGGTTAGGGTTGGTTTGGGGGTTAAGTCACGGTTAGGTTAAGGGCTAGCTTAAGGTTAGAGATAGGGTTAGGTTAAGGGTTGGGTTAGGTTCAGATGTTAGGGTGAGGGTGAGTGCTAGGTTTCCATTTAAGCTGAGTGTGTAGGGTAAGTTTTAGGGTTAGGATTAGAGTTAAAGTTAGGGTCATGGTTAGGGTTAAGTTTCGGGTTAGGGTTAGGTTTATGGTTAGGATTAGGGTTAGGGTCAGGGTTAGGGGGAGATTTAGCGTTATGTTTAGTTTTAGCGTTAGGGTTTGGGTGAAGTTGATGTTAAGCGCGAGGGTTAGGGTTAGGGGTTAGGGTTCAGGTTAGGTTCAGGGTTAGGGTTAGGGTTAGGTTTAGGTTTGGGGTTAGGGTTAGGTTTAGTGTTAGTGTTAGTTTTGCTTAGGGTTAGGGTTTGAATGAATTTAGGGTAGGTTTAGGGTTATGGTTAGGGTGAAATTTTGGTTAAGGGTCAGGGTTCCGCTTAGGGTTAGGGTTAGAGTTAGGGTCAGTGGTTAGGGTTAAGTTTAGGTTTAGGGTTAGAGTTAGGTTTAGGGTTAGTTTTAGTTTGGGTTAGGATTAGGCTATGAATGAAGTTAGGGTAGGTTTAGGGTTATGGTTAGGGTGAAATTTTGTTTAAGGGTGAGGGTTCGGTTTAGGGTTAGGTTTAGAGTTAGGGTTGTGGTTAGGGTTAGGTTTAGGGTTAAGGTTAAGTTTAGGCTAAGGATTAGGGTTAGAGTTAGGGTTAGGTGTTAGTGTTTCGGTTAGCTTTAGCATAGGGTTGTATTTAGGGTTAAGTTTAGGGTTAGGGTAAGAGTTAGAGTTACATTTACCGTTAAGGTGAGGGTTTTGGGTAAGTGTTACGTTTAGGGTTAGGGTTAGGGCTACGGTTAGGGTTAGAGTTAGGGTTAGGGGTGAGGGTTAGGTTTAAGTTTATGGTAGGCTTAAAGATAGGGTTAAGCTTAGGTGAGGGTTAGGGTCAGGGTTAGGATTAGAATTAGGTTTAGGGCGAGGATTAGGGTCAGAGTTATTGTAAGGGTTAGGTTTAGGGTTACAGGTGGGCCAAGGTTAAGGTGAGGGTTAGGTTTAGGGGTAGGGTTAGGGTTAAAGTTAGGGTTAACTTTAGGTTAGGGATAGGGTGAAGTCTAACATAGGGTGAGGGTTAGGGTTATGGCTAAGGTTTGGGTTTGTTTTCAGGTTAGTGTTAAGGTTATGTTTCGGGTTAGGGTTAAGTTTAGGGGTTGTGTTGAGTTTTAGTGTTAGGGTTAGATTTTAGGTTAGTGTTTAGTGTTATGGCTAGGGTTAGGGTTAGGGTTGTGTTAGGCACTGTGGTTGGGGTGAGGGTTAGGTTTAGGGTTAGGGTTGGGTAGGGTTAGGATTATGGATATGGTACGGTGTTAGGGGTTAGAGGTGTAGTTTAGGGTTAGGGTTTGGGTTTGTGTGAGGGTTCCGGTTAGGCTTTGTGGTTCCGGTCATGGTTAGGGTTGGTTGAGGGTTGGGGTTAGGTTTATGATTAGGTTTCGGTTAGTGTTACAGTTAGGGTTAAGGTTTTGGTTAGGCTTTGGTGTTGGGGTTAGGGTTAGGTTTATCGTTAGGGTCAGGGGTTTCAGGTTAGTGTTAGGGTTAGGGTTTCGGATAGCATTAGGGTTAGGGTTGCGGGATTCGGTTAGGGTTTAGGGTGAGGGTTACCGTTAGTTTTATGCTTAAGCTGAGGGTTTAGGGTAAGTGTTATGATTAGGGTTAGAGTCAGAGTTAGGGTTAGGTCTACGGTTAGGGTTAGGTGTAGGGTAAGATTTAGGTTTAGGTCCAAGTTGAGGGTTAGAGTTAGTGTTCTATTTAGGGTCAAGGTTAGAGTTAGGGTTTGGGTAAGGGATAGGCTTAGAGTTAGGGAAAGTGTTAGGGGTTCGTGTGAGGGTTAGTGTTAGGTTTACATTAAGCTGATGTTTTAGGGTGTTATGGTTAGGGTTAGAGTTAGGGTTAGGTTTAGGGTTAGGGCTAGAGTTAGGGGAGAGTTAAGGGTTAGGTTTAGTTTTAGGGTTAGGGTTAGGCTTAGGTTTAAGGGGAAGTTTAGGTTAAGGATGAGGGTTCGAGTTAGGATTAGGCGTTTGGGTTAAGGTTAGGGTTAGGTTTAGGGTTAGGCTTAGCGATAGGGTTAGGTGTTTGGGTTAACGTTAGGGTCAGGTTTAGGGTTAGGGCTAGGGCTAGGGCTAGGGCTAGGGTGAAGTTTATGGGTGAGGGTTGTGCTTTGGTTTAGCGTTAGGGGTTAGGGTTAGGGTTAATGTTAGGAGTAAGTGTAGGGTTAAGTTTAGTTTTAGAGTGAGGGTTAGGGTTGGTTTGGGGGTTAAGTCACGGTTAGGTTAAGGGCTAGCTTAAGGTTAGAGATAGGGTTAGGTTAAGGGTTGGGTTAGGTTCAGATGTTAGGGTGAGGGTGAGTGCTAGGTTTCCATTTAAGCTGAGTGTGTAGGGTAAGTTTTAGGGTTAGGATTAGAGTTAAAGTTAGGGTCATGGTTAGGGTTAAGTTTCGGGTTAGGGTTAGGTTTATGGTTAGGATTAGGGTTAGGGTCAGGGTTAGGGGGAGATTTAGCGTTATGTTTAGTTTTAGCGTTAGGGTTTGGGTGAAGTTGATGTTAAGCGCGAGGGTTAGGGTTAGGGGTTAGGGTTCAGGTTAGGTTCAGGGTTAGGGTTAGGGTTAGGTTTAGGTTTGGGGTTAGGGTTAGGTTTAGTGTTAGTGTTAGTTTTGCTTAGGGTTAGGGTTTGAATGAATTTAGGGTAGGTTTAGGGTTATGGTTAGGGTGAAATTTTGGTTAAGGGTCAGGGTTCCGCTTAGGGTTAGGGTTAGAGTTAGGGTCAGTGGTTAGGGTTAAGTTTAGGTTTAGGGTTAGAGTTAGGGTTAGGGTTAGTTTTAGTTTGGGTTAGGATTAGGCTATGAATGAAGTTAGGGTAGGTTTAGGGTTATGGTTAGGGTGAAATTTTGTTTAAGGGTGAGGGTTCGGTTTAGGGTTAGGTTTAGAGTTAGGGTTGTGGTTAGGGTTAGGTTTAGGGTTAAGGTTAAGTTTAGGCTAAGGATTAGGGTTAGAGTTAGGGTTAGGTGTTAGTGTTTCGGTTAGCTTTAGCATAGGGTTGTATTTAGGGTTAAGTTTAGGGTTAGGGTAAGAGTTAGAGTTACATTTACCGTTAAGGTGAGGGTTTTGGGTAAGTGTTACGGTTAGGGATAGGGTTAGGGCTACGGTTAGGGTTAGAGTTAGGGTTAGGGGTGAGGGTTAGGTTTAAGTTTATGGTAGGCTTAAAGATAGGGTTAAGCTTAGGTGAGGGTTAGGGTCAGGGTTAGGATTAGAATTAGGTTTAGGGCGAGGATTAGGGTCAGAGTTATTGTAAGGGTTAGGTTTAGGGTTACAGGTGGGCCAAGGTTAAGGTGAGGGTTAGGTTTAGGGGTAGGGTTAGGGTTAAAGTTAGGGTTAACTTTAGGTTAGGGATAGGGTGAAGTCTAACATAGGGTGAGGGTTAGGGTTATGGCTAAGGTTTGGGTTTGTTTTCAGGTTAGTGTTAAGGTTATGTTTCGGGTTAGGGTTAAGTTTAGGGGTTGTGTTGAGTTTTAGTGTTAGGGTTAGATTTTAGGTTAGTGTTTAGTGTTATGGCTAGGGTTAGGGTTAGGGTTGTGTTAGGCACTGTGGTTGGGGTGAGGGTTAGGTTTAGGGTTAGGGTTGGGTAGGGTTAGGATTATGGATATGGTACGGTGTTAGGGGTTAGAGGTGTAGTTTAGGGTTAGGGTTTGGGTTTGTGTGAGGGTTCCGGTTAGGCTTTGTGGTTCCGGTCATGGTTAGGGTTGGTTGAGGGTTGGGGTTAGGTTTATGATTAGGTTTCGGTTAGTGTTACAGTTAGGGTTAAGGTTTTGGTTAGGCTTTGGTGTTGGGGTTAGGGTTAGGTTTATCGTTAGGGTCAGGGGTTTCAGGTTAGTGTTAGGGTTAGGGTTTCGGATAGCATTAGGGTTAGGGTTGCGGGATTCGGTTAGGGTTTAGGGTGAGGGTTACCGTTAGTTTTATGCTTAAGCTGAGGGTTTAGGGTAAGTGTTATGATTAGGGTTAGAGTCAGAGTTAGGGTTAGGTCTACGGTTAGGGTTAGGTGTAGGGTAAGATTTAGGTTTAGGTCCAAGTTGAGGGTTAGAGTTAGTGTTCTATTTAGGGTCAAGGTTAGAGTTAGGGTTTGGGTAAGGGATAGGCTTAGAGTTAGGGAAAGTGTTAGGGGTTCGTGTGAGGGTTAGTGTTAGGTTTACATTAAGCTGATGTTTTAGGGTGTTATGGTTAGGGTTAGAGTTAGGGTTAGGTTTAGGGTTAGGGCTAGAGTTAGGGGAGAGTTAAGGGTTAGGTTTAGTTTTAGGGTTAGGGTTAGGCTTAGGTTTAAGGGGAAGTTTAGGTTAAGGATGAGGGTTCGAGTTAGGATTAGGCGTTTGGGTTAAGGTTAGGGTTAGGTTTAGGGTTAGGCTTAGCGATAGGGTTAGGTGTTTGGGTTAACGTTAGGGTCAGGTTTAGGGTTAGGGCTAGGGCTAGGGCTAGGGCTAGGGTGAAGTTTATGGGTGAGGGTTGTGCTTTGGTTTAGCGTTAGGGGTTAGGGTTAGGGTTAATGTTAGGAGTAAGTGTAGGGTTAAGTTTAGTTTTAGAGTGAGGGTTAGGGTTGGTTTGGGGGTTAAGTCACGGTTAGGTTAAGGGCTAGCTTAAGGTTAGAGATAGGGTTAGGTTAAGGGTTGGGTTAGGTTCAGATGTTAGGGTGAGGGTGAGTGCTAGGTTTCCATTTAAGCTGAGTGTGTAGGGTAAGTTTTAGGGTTAGGATTAGAGTTAAAGTTAGGGTCATGGTTAGGGTTAAGTTTCGGGTTAGGGTTAGGTTTATGGTTAGGATTAGGGTTAGGGTCAGGGTTAGGGGGAGATTTAGCGTTATGTTTAGTTTTAGCGTTAGGGTTTGGGTGAAGTTGATGTTAAGCGCGAGGGTTAGGGTTAGGGGTTAGGGTTCAGGTTAGGTTCAGGGTTAGGGTTAGGGTTAGGTTTAGGTTTGGGGTTAGGGTTAGGTTTAGTGTTAGTGTTAGTTTTGCTTAGGGTTAGGGTTTGAATGAATTTAGGGTAGGTTTAGGGTTATGGTTAGGGTGAAATTTTGGTTAAGGGTCAGGGTTCCGCTTAGGGTTAGGGTTAGAGTTAGGGTCAGTGGTTAGGGTTAAGTTTAGGTTTAGGGTTAGAGTTAGGTTTAGGGTTAGTTTTAGTTTGGGTTAGGATTAGGCTATGAATGAAGTTAGGGTAGGTTTAGGGTTATGGTTAGGGTGAAATTTTGTTTAAGGGTGAGGGTTCGGTTTAGGGTTAGGTTTAGAGTTAGGGTTGTGGTTAGGGTTAGGTTTAGGGTTAAGGTTAAGTTTAGGCTAAGGATTAGGGTTAGAGTTAGGGTTAGGTGTTAGTGTTTCGGTTAGCTTTAGCATAGGGTTGTATTTAGGGTTAAGTTTAGGGTTAGGGTAAGAGTTAGAGTTACATTTACCGTTAAGGTGAGGGTTTTGGGTAAGTGTTACGGTTAGGGATAGGGTTAGGGCTACGGTTAGGGTTAGAGTTAGGGTTAGGGGTGAGGGTTAGGTTTAAGTTTATGGTAGGCTTAAAGATAGGGTTAAGCTTAGGTGAGGGTTAGGGTCAGGGTTAGGATTAGAATTAGGTTTAGGGCGAGGATTAGGGTCAGAGTTATTGTAAGGGTTAGGTTTAGGGTTACAGGTGGGCCAAGGTTAAGGTGAGGGTTAGGTTTAGGGGTAGGGTTAGGGTTAAAGTTAGGGTTAACTTTAGGTTAGGGATAGGGTGAAGTCTAACATAGGGTGAGGGTTAGGGTTATGGCTAAGGTTTGGGTTTGTTTTCAGGTTAGTGTTAAGGTTATGTTTCGGGTTAGGGTTAAGTTTAGGGGTTGTGTTGAGTTTTAGTGTTAGGGTTAGATTTTAGGTTAGTGTTTAGTGTTATGGCTAGGGTTAGGGTTAGGGTTGTGTTAGGCACTGTGGTTGGGGTGAGGGTTAGGTTTAGGGTTAGGGTTGGGTAGGGTTAGGATTATGGATATGGTACGGTGTTAGGGGTTAGAGGTGTAGTTTAGGGTTAGGGTTTGGGTTTGTGTGAGGGTTCCGGTTAGGCTTTGTGGTTCCGGTCATGGTTAGGGTTGGTTGAGGGTTGGGGTTAGGTTTATGATTAGGTTTCGGTTAGTGTTACAGTTAGGGTTAAGGTTTTGGTTAGGCTTTGGTGTTGGGGTTAGGGTTAGGTTTATCGTTAGGGTCAGGGGTTTCAGGTTAGTGTTAGGGTTAGGGTTTCGGATAGCATTAGGGTTAGGGTTGCGGGATTCGGTTAGGGTTTAGGGTGAGGGTTACCGTTAGTTTTATGCTTAAGCTGAGGGTTTAGGGTAAGTGTTATGATTAGGGTTAGAGTCAGAGTTAGGGTTAGGTCTACGGTTAGGGTTAGGTGTAGGGTAAGATTTAGGTTTAGGTCCAAGTTGAGGGTTAGAGTTAGTGTTCTATTTAGGGTCAAGGTTAGAGTTAGGGTTTGGGTAAGGGATAGGCTTAGAGTTAGGGAAAGTGTTAGGGGTTCGTGTGAGGGTTAGTGTTAGGTTTACATTAAGCTGATGTTTTAGGGTGTTATGGTTAGGGTTAGAGTTAGGGTTAGGTTTAGGGTTAGGGCTAGAGTTAGGGGAGAGTTAAGGGTTAGGTTTAGTTTTAGGGTTAGGGTTAGGCTTAGGTTTAAGGGGAAGTTTAGGTTAAGGATGAGGGTTCGAGTTAGGATTAGGCGTTTGGGTTAAGGTTAGGGTTAGGTTTAGGGTTAGGCTTAGCGATAGGGTTAGGTGTTTGGGTTAACGTTAGGGTCAGGTTTAGGGTTAGGGCTAGGGCTAGGGCTAGGGCTAGGGTGAAGTTTATGGGTGAGGGTTGTGCTTTGGTTTAGCGTTAGGGGTTAGGGTTAGGGTTAATGTTAGGAGTAAGTGTAGGGTTAAGTTTAGTTTTAGAGTGAGGGTTAGGGTTGGTTTGGGGGTTAAGTCACGGTTAGGTTAAGGGCTAGCTTAAGGTTAGAGATAGGGTTAGGTTAAGGGTTGGGTTAGGTTCAGATGTTAGGGTGAGGGTGAGTGCTAGGTTTCCATTTAAGCTGAGTGTGTAGGGTAAGTTTTAGGGTTAGGATTAGAGTTAAAGTTAGGGTCATGGTTAGGGTTAAGTTTCGGGTTAGGGTTAGGTTTATGGTTAGGATTAGGGTTAGGGTCAGGGTTAGGGGGAGATTTAGCGTTATGTTTAGTTTTAGCGTTAGGGTTTGGGTGAAGTTGATGTTAAGCGCGAGGGTTAGGGTTAGGGGTTAGGGTTCAGGTTAGGTTCAGGGTTAGGGTTAGGGTTAGGTTTAGGTTTGGGGTTAGGGTTAGGTTTAGTGTTAGTGTTAGTTTTGCTTAGGGTTAGGGTTTGAATGAATTTAGGGTAGGTTTAGGGTTATGGTTAGGGTGAAATTTTGGTTAAGGGTCAGGGTTCCGCTTAGGGTTAGGGTTAGAGTTAGGGTCAGTGGTTAGGGTTAAGTTTAGGTTTAGGGTTAGAGTTAGGTTTAGGGTTAGTTTTAGTTTGGGTTAGGATTAGGCTATGAATGAAGTTAGGGTAGGTTTAGGGTTATGGTTAGGGTGAAATTTTGTTTAAGGGTGAGGGTTCGGTTTAGGGTTAGGTTTAGAGTTAGGGTTGTGGTTAGGGTTAGGTTTAGGGTTAAGGTTAAGTTTAGGCTAAGGATTAGGGTTAGAGTTAGGGTTAGGTGTTAGTGTTTCGGTTAGCTTTAGCATAGGGTTGTATTTAGGGTTAAGTTTAGGGTTAGGGTAAGAGTTAGAGTTACATTTACCGTTAAGGTGAGGGTTTTGGGTAAGTGTTACGGTTAGGGATAGGGTTAGGGCTACGGTTAGGGTTAGAGTTAGGGTTAGGGGTGAGGGTTAGGTTTAAGTTTATGGTAGGCTTAAAGATAGGGTTAAGCTTAGGTGAGGGTTAGGGTCAGGGTTAGGATTAGAATTAGGTTTAGGGCGAGGATTAGGGTCAGAGTTATTGTAAGGGTTAGGTTTAGGGTTACAGGTGGGCCAAGGTTAAGGTGAGGGTTAGGTTTAGGGGTAGGGTTAGGGTTAAAGTTAGGGTTAACTTTAGGTTAGGGATAGGGTGAAGTCTAACATAGGGTGAGGGTTAGGGTTATGGCTAAGGTTTGGGTTTGTTTTCAGGTTAGTGTTAAGGTTATGTTTCGGGTTAGGGTTAAGTTTAGGGGTTGTGTTGAGTTTTAGTGTTAGGGTTAGATTTTAGGTTAGTGTTTAGTGTTATGGCTAGGGTTAGGGTTAGGGTTGTGTTAGGCACTGTGGTTGGGGTGAGGGTTAGGTTTAGGGTTAGGGTTGGGTAGGGTTAGGATTATGGATATGGTACGGTGTTAGGGGTTAGAGGTGTAGTTTAGGGTTAGGGTTTGGGTTTGTGTGAGGGTTCCGGTTAGGCTTTGTGGTTCCGGTCATGGTTAGGGTTGGTTGAGGGTTGGGGTTAGGTTTATGATTAGGTTTCGGTTAGTGTTACAGTTAGGGTTAAGGTTTTGGTTAGGCTTTGGTGTTGGGGTTAGGGTTAGGTTTATCGTTAGGGTCAGGGGTTTCAGGTTAGTGTTAGGGTTAGGGTTTCGGATAGCATTAGGGTTAGGGTTGCGGGATTCGGTTAGGGTTTAGGGTGAGGGTTACCGTTAGTTTTATGCTTAAGCTGAGGGTTTAGGGTAAGTGTTATGATTAGGGTTAGAGTCAGAGTTAGGGTTAGGTCTACGGTTAGGGTTAGGTGTAGGGTAAGATTTAGGTTTAGGTCCAAGTTGAGGGTTAGAGTTAGTGTTCTATTTAGGGTCAAGGTTAGAGTTAGGGTTTGGGTAAGGGATAGGCTTAGAGTTAGGGAAAGTGTTAGGGGTTCGTGTGAGGGTTAGTGTTAGGTTTACATTAAGCTGATGTTTTAGGGTGTTATGGTTAGGGTTAGAGTTAGGGTTAGGTTTAGGGTTAGGGCTAGAGTTAGGGGAGAGTTAAGGGTTAGGTTTAGTTTTAGGGTTAGGGTTAGGCTTAGGTTTAAGGGGAAGTTTAGGTTAAGGATGAGGGTTCGAGTTAGGATTAGGCGTTTGGGTTAAGGTTAGGGTTAGGTTTAGGGTTAGGCTTAGCGATAGGGTTAGGTGTTTGGGTTAACGTTAGGGTCAGGTTTAGGGTTAGGGCTAGGGCTAGGGCTAGGGCTAGGGTGAAGTTTATGGGTGAGGGTTGTGCTTTGGTTTAGCGTTAGGGGTTAGGGTTAGGGTTAATGTTAGGAGTAAGTGTAGGGTTAAGTTTAGTTTTAGAGTGAGGGTTAGGGTTGGTTTGGGGGTTAAGTCACGGTTAGGTTAAGGGCTAGCTTAAGGTTAGAGATAGGGTTAGGTTAAGGGTTGGGTTAGGTTCAGATGTTAGGGTGAGGGTGAGTGCTAGGTTTCCATTTAAGCTGAGTGTGTAGGGTAAGTTTTAGGGTTAGGATTAGAGTTAAAGTTAGGGTCATGGTTAGGGTTAAGTTTCGGGTTAGGGTTAGGTTTATGGTTAGGATTAGGGTTAGGGTCAGGGTTAGGGGGAGATTTAGCGTTATGTTTAGTTTTAGCGTTAGGGTTTGGGTGAAGTTGATGTTAAGCGCGAGGGTTAGGGTTAGGGGTTAGGGTTCAGGTTAGGTTCAGGGTTAGGGTTAGGGTTAGGTTTAGGTTTGGGGTTAGGGTTAGGTTTAGTGTTAGTGTTAGTTTTGCTTAGGGTTAGGGTTTGAATGAATTTAGGGTAGGTTTAGGGTTATGGTTAGGGTGAAATTTTGGTTAAGGGTCAGGGTTCCGCTTAGGGTTAGGGTTAGAGTTAGGGTCAGTGGTTAGGGTTAAGTTTAGGTTTAGGGTTAGAGTTAGGTTTAGGGTTAGTTTTAGTTTGGGTTAGGATTAGGCTATGAATGAAGTTAGGGTAGGTTTAGGGTTATGGTTAGGGTGAAATTTTGTTTAAGGGTGAGGGTTCGGTTTAGGGTTAGGTTTAGAGTTAGGGTTGTGGTTAGGGTTAGGTTTAGGGTTAAGGTTAAGTTTAGGCTAAGGATTAGGGTTAGAGTTAGGGTTAGGTGTTAGTGTTTCGGTTAGCTTTAGCATAGGGTTGTATTTAGGGTTAAGTTTAGGGTTAGGGTAAGAGTTAGAGTTACATTTACCGTTAAGGTGAGGGTTTTGGGTAAGTGTTACGGTTAGGGATAGGGTTAGGGCTACGGTTAGGGTTAGAGTTAGGGTTAGGGGTGAGGGTTAGGTTTAAGTTTATGGTAGGCTTAAAGATAGGGTTAAGCTTAGGTGAGGGTTAGGGTCAGGGTTAGGATTAGAATTAGGTTTAGGGCGAGGATTAGGGTCAGAGTTATTGTAAGGGTTAGGTTTAGGGTTACAGGTGGGCCAAGGTTAAGGTGAGGGTTAGGTTTAGGGGTAGGGTTAGGGTTAAAGTTAGGGTTAACTTTAGGTTAGGGATAGGGTGAAGTCTAACATAGGGTGAGGGTTAGGGTTATGGCTAAGGTTTGGGTTTGTTTTCAGGTTAGTGTTAAGGTTATGTTTCGGGTTAGGGTTAAGTTTAGGGGTTGTGTTGAGTTTTAGTGTTAGGGTTAGATTTTAGGTCAGTGTTTAGTGTTATGGCTAGGGTTAGGGTTAGGGTTGTGTTAGGCACTGTGGTTGGGGTGAGGGTTAGGTTTAGGGTTAGGGTTGGGTAGGGTTAGGATTATGGATATGGTACGGTGTTAGGGGTTAGAGGTGTAGTTTAGGGTTAGGGTTTGGGTTTGTGTGAGGGTTCCGGTTAGGCTTTGTGGTTCCGGTCATGGTTAGGGTTGGTTGAGGGTTGGGGTTAGGTTTATGATTAGGTTTCGGTTAGTGTTACAGTTAGGGTTAAGGTTTTGGTTAGGCTTTGGTGTTGGGGTTAGGGTTAGGTTTATCGTTAGGGTCAGGGGTTTCAGGTTAGTGTTAGGGTTAGGGTTTCGGATAGCATTAGGGTTAGGGTTGCGGGATTCGGTTAGGGTTTAGGGTGAGGGTTACCGTTAGTTTTATGCTTAAGCTGAGGGTTTAGGGTAAGTGTTATGATTAGGGTTAGAGTCAGAGTTAGGGTTAGGTCTACGGTTAGGGTTAGGTGTAGGGTAAGATTTAGGTTTAGGTCCAAGTTGAGGGTTAGAGTTAGTGTTCTATTTAGGGTCAAGGTTAGAGTTAGGGTTTGGGTAAGGGATAGGCTTAGAGTTAGGGAAAGTGTTAGGGGTTCGTGTGAGGGTTAGTGTTAGGTTTACATTAAGCTGATGTTTTAGGGTGTTATGGTTAGGGTTAGAGTTAGGGTTAGGTTTAGGGTTAGGGCTAGAGTTAGGGGAGAGTTAAGGGTTAGGTTTAGTTTTAGGGTTAGGGTTAGGCTTAGGTTTAAGGGGAAGTTTAGGTTAAGGATGAGGGTTCGAGTTAGGATTAGGCGTTTGGGTTAAGGTTAGGGTTAGGTTTAGGGTTAGGCTTAGCGATAGGGTTAGGTGTTTGGGTTAACGTTAGGGTCAGGTTTAGGGTTAGGGCTAGGGCTAGGGCTAGGGCTAGGGTGAAGTTTATGGGTGAGGGTTGTGCTTTGGTTTAGCGTTAGGGGTTAGGGTTAGGGTTAATGTTAGGAGTAAGTGTAGGGTTAAGTTTAGTTTTAGAGTGAGGGTTAGGGTTGGTTTGGGGGTTAAGTCACGGTTAGGTTAAGGGCTAGCTTAAGGTTAGAGATAGGGTTAGGTTAAGGGTTGGGTTAGGTTCAGATGTTAGGGTGAGGGTGAGTGCTAGGTTTCCATTTAAGCTGAGTGTGTAGGGTAAGTTTTAGGGTTAGGATTAGAGTTAAAGTTAGGGTCATGGTTAGGGTTAAGTTTCGGGTTAGGGTTAGGTTTATGGTTAGGATTAGGGTTAGGGTCAGGGTTAGGGGGAGATTTAGCGTTATGTTTAGTTTTAGCGTTAGGGTTTGGGTGAAGTTGATGTTAAGCGCGAGGGTTAGGGTTAGGGGTTAGGGTTCAGGTTAGGTTCAGGGTTAGGGTTAGGGTTAGGTTTAGGTTTGGGGTTAGGGTTAGGTTTAGTGTTAGTGTTAGTTTTGCTTAGGGTTAGGGTTTGAATGAATTTAGGGTAGGTTTAGGGTTATGGTTAGGGTGAAATTTTGGTTAAGGGTCAGGGTTCCGCTTAGGGTTAGGGTTAGAGTTAGGGTCAGTGGTTAGGGTTAAGTTTAGGTTTAGGGTTAGAGTTAGGTTTAGGGTTAGTTTTAGTTTGGGTTAGGATTAGGCTATGAATGAAGTTAGGGTAGGTTTAGGGTTATGGTTAGGGTGAAATTTTGTTTAAGGGTGAGGGTTCGGTTTAGGGTTAGGTTTAGAGTTAGGGTTGTGGTTAGGGTTAGGTTTAGGGTTAAGGTTAAGTTTAGGCTAAGGATTAGGGTTAGAGTTAGGGTTAGGTGTTAGTGTTTCGGTTAGCTTTAGCATAGGGTTGTATTTAGGGTTAAGTTTAGGGTTAGGGTAAGAGTTAGAGTTACATTTACCGTTAAGGTGAGGGTTTTGGGTAAGTGTTACGGTTAGGGATAGGGTTAGGGCTACGGTTAGGGTTAGAGTTAGGGTTAGGGGTGAGGGTTAGGTTTAAGTTTATGGTAGGCTTAAAGATAGGGTTAAGCTTAGGTGAGGGTTAGGGTCAGGGTTAGGATTAGAATTAGGTTTAGGGCGAGGATTAGGGTCAGAGTTATTGTAAGGGTTAGGTTTAGGGTTACAGGTGGGCCAAGGTTAAGGTGAGGGTTAGGTTTAGGGGTAGGGTTAGGGTTAAAGTTAGGGTTAACTTTAGGTTAGGGATAGGGTGAAGTCTAACATAGGGTGAGGGTTAGGGTTATGGCTAAGGTTTGGGTTTGTTTTCAGGTTAGTGTTAAGGTTATGTTTCGGGTTAGGGTTAAGTTTAGGGGTTGTGTTGAGTTTTAGTGTTAGGGTTAGATTTTAGGTCAGTGTTTAGTGTTATGGCTAGGGTTAGGGTTAGGGTTGTGTTAGGCACTGTGGTTGGGGTGAGGGTTAGGTTTAGGGTTAGGGTTGGGTAGGGTTAGGATTATGGATATGGTACGGTGTTAGGGGTTAGAGGTGTAGTTTAGGGTTAGGGTTTGGGTTTGTGTGAGGGTTCCGGTTAGGCTTTGTGGTTCCGGTCATGGTTAGGGTTGGTTGAGGGTTGGGGTTAGGTTTATGATTAGGTTTCGGTTAGTGTTACAGTTAGGGTTAAGGTTTTGGTTAGGCTTTGGTGTTGGGGTTAGGGTTAGGTTTATCGTTAGGGTCAGGGGTTTCAGGTTAGTGTTAGGGTTAGGGTTTCGGATAGCATTAGGGTTAGGGTTGCGGGATTCGGTTAGGGTTTAGGGTGAGGGTTACCGTTAGTTTTATGCTTAAGCTGAGGGTTTAGGGTAAGTGTTATGATTAGGGTTAGAGTCAGAGTTAGGGTTAGGTCTACGGTTAGGGTTAGGTGTAGGGTAAGATTTAGGTTTAGGTCCAAGTTGAGGGTTAGAGTTAGTGTTCTATTTAGGGTCAAGGTTAGAGTTAGGGTTTGGGTAAGGGATAGGCTTAGAGTTAGGGAAAGTGTTAGGGGTTCGTGTGAGGGTTAGTGTTAGGTTTACATTAAGCTGATGTTTTAGGGTGTTATGGTTAGGGTTAGAGTTAGGGTTAGGTTTAGGGTTAGGGCTAGAGTTAGGGGAGAGTTAAGGGTTAGGTTTAGTTTTAGGGTTAGGGTTAGGCTTAGGTTTAAGGGGAAGTTTAGGTTAAGGATGAGGGTTCGAGTTAGGATTAGGCGTTTGGGTTAAGGTTAGGGTTAGGTTTAGGGTTAGGCTTAGCGATAGGGTTAGGTGTTTGGGTTAACGTTAGGGTCAGGTTTAGGGTTAGGGCTAGGGCTAGGGCTAGGGCTAGGGTGAAGTTTATGGGTGAGGGTTGTGCTTTGGTTTAGCGTTAGGGGTTAGGGTTAGGGTTAATGTTAGGAGTAAGTGTAGGGTTAAGTTTAGTTTTAGAGTGAGGGTTAGGGTTGGTTTGGGGGTTAAGTCACGGTTAGGTTAAGGGCTAGGTTAAGGTTAGAGATAGGGTTAGGTTAAGGGTTGGGTTAGGTTCAGATGTTAGGGTGAGGGTGAGTGCTAGGTTTCCATTTAAGCTGAGTGTGTAGGGTAAGTTTTAGGGTTAGGATTAGAGTTAAAGTTAGGGTCATGGTTAGGGTTAAGTTTCGGGTTAGGGTTAGGTTTATGGTTAGGATTAGGGTTAGGGTCAGGGTTAGGGGGAGATTTAGCGTTATGTTTAGTTTTAGCGTTAGGGTTTGGGTGAAGTTGATGTTAAGCGCGAGGGTTAGGGTTAGGGGTTAGGGCTCAGGTTAGGTTCAGGGTTAGGGTTAGGGTTAGGTTTAGGTTTGGGGTTAGGGTTAGGTTTAGTGTTAGTGTTAGTTTTGCTTAGGGTTAGGGTTTGAATGAATTTAGGGTAGGTTTAGGGTTATGGTTAGGGTGAAATTTTGGTTAAGGGTCAGGGTTCCGCTTAGGGTTAGGGTTAGAGTTAGGGTCAGTGGTTAGGGTTAAGTTTAGGTTTAGGGTTAGAGTTAGGTTTAGGGTTAGTTTTAGTTTGGGTTAGGATTAGGCTATGAATGAAGTTAGGGTAGGTTTAGGGTTATGGTTAGGGTGAAATTTTGTTTAAGGGTGAGGGTTCGGTTTAGGGTTAGGTTTAGAGTTAGGGTTGTGGTTAGGGTTAGGTTTAGGGTTAAGGTTAAGTTTAGGCTAAGGATTAGGGTTAGAGTTAGGGTTAGGTGTTAGTGTTTCGGTTAGCTTTAGCATAGGGTTGTATTTAGGGTTAAGTTTAGGGTTAGGGTAAGAGTTAGAGTTACATTTACCGTTAAGGTGAGGGTTTTGGGTAAGTGTTACGGTTAGGGATAGGGTTAGGGCTACGGTTAGGGTTAGAGTTAGGGTTAGGGGTGAGGGTTAGGTTTAAGTTTATGGTAGGCTTAAAGATAGGGTTAAGCTTAGGTGAGGGTTAGGGTCAGGGTTAGGATTAGAATTAGGTTTAGGGCGAGGATTAGGGTCAGAGTTATTGTAAGGGTTAGGTTTAGGGTTACAGGTGGGCCAAGGTTAAGGTGAGGGTTAGGTTTAGGGGTAGGGTTAGGGTTAAAGTTAGGGTTAACTTTAGGTTAGGGATAGGGTGAAGTCTAACATAGGGTGAGGGTTAGGGTTATGGCTAAGGTTTGGGTTTGTTTTCAGGTTAGTGTTAAGGTTATGTTTCGGGTTAGGGTTAAGTTTAGGGGTTGTGTTGAGTTTTAGTGTTAGGGTTAGATTTTAGGTTAGTGTTTAGTGTTATGGCTAGGGTTAGGGTTAGGGTTGTGTTAGGCACTGTGGTTGGGGTGAGGGTTAGGTTTAGGGTTAGGGTTGGGTAGGGTTAGGATTATGGATATGGTACGGTGTTAGGGGTTAGAGGTGTAGTTTAGGGTTAGGGTTTGGGTTTGTGTGAGGGTTCCGGTTAGGCTTTGTGGTTCCGGTCATGGTTAGGGTTGGTTGAGGGTTGGGGTTAGGTTTATGATTAGGTTTCGGTTAGTGTTACAGTTAGGGTTAAGGTTTTGGTTAGGCTTTGGTGTTGGGGTTAGGGTTAGGTTTATCGTTAGGGTCAGGGGTTTCAGGTTAGTGTTAGGGTTAGGGTTTCGGATAGCATTAGGGTTAGGGTTGCGGGATTCGGTTAGGGTTTAGGGTGAGGGTTACCGTTAGTTTTATGCTTAAGCTGAGGGTTTAGGGTAAGTGTTATGATTAGGGTTAGAGTCAGAGTTAGGGTTAGGTCTACGGTTAGGGTTAGGTGTAGGGTAAGATTTAGGTTTAGGTCCAAGTTGAGGGTTAGAGTTAGTGTTCTATTTAGGGTCAAGGTTAGAGTTAGGGTTTGGGTAAGGGATAGGCTTAGAGTTAGGGAAAGTGTTAGGGGTTCGTGTGAGGGTTAGTGTTAGGTTTACATTAAGCTGATGTTTTAGGGTGTTATGGTTAGGGTTAGAGTTAGGGTTAGGTTTAGGGTTAGGGCTAGAGTTAGGGGAGAGTTAAGGGTTAGGTTTAGTTTTAGGGTTAGGGTTAGGCTTAGGTTTAAGGGGAAGTTTAGGTTAAGGATGAGGGTTCGAGTTAGGATTAGGCGTTTGGGTTAAGGTTAGGGTTAGGTTTAGGGTTAGGCTTAGCGATAGGGTTAGGTGTTTGGGTTAACGTTAGGGTCAGGTTTAGGGTTAGGGCTAGGGCTAGGGCTAGGGCTAGGGTGAAGTTTATGGGTGAGGGTTGTGCTTTGGTTTAGCGTTAGGGGTTAGGGTTAGGGTTAATGTTAGGAGTAAGTGTAGGGTTAAGTTTAGTTTTAGAGTGAGGGTTAGGGTTGGTTTGGGGGTTAAGTCACGGTTAGGTTAAGGGCTAGCTTAAGGTTAGAGATAGGGTTAGGTTAAGGGTTGGGTTAGGTTCAGATGTTAGGGTGAGGGTGAGTGCTAGGTTTCCATTTAAGCTGAGTGTGTAGGGTAAGTTTTAGGGTTAGGATTAGAGTTAAAGTTAGGGTCATGGTTAGGGTTAAGTTTCGGGTTAGGGTTAGGTTTATGGTTAGGATTAGGGTTAGGGTCAGGGTTAGGGGGAGATTTAGCGTTATGTTTAGTTTTAGCGTTAGGGTTTGGGTGAAGTTGATGTTAAGCGCGAGGGTTAGGGTTAGGGGTTAGGGTTCAGGTTAGGTTCAGGGTTAGGGTTAGGGTTAGGTTTAGGTTTGGGGTTAGGGTTAGGTTTAGTGTTAGTGTTAGTTTTGCTTAGGGTTAGGGTTTGAATGAATTTAGGGTAGGTTTAGGGTTATGGTTAGGGTGAAATTTTGGTTAAGGGTCAGGGTTCCGCTTAGGGTTAGGGTTAGAGTTAGGGTCAGTGGTTAGGGTTAAGTTTAGGTTTAGGGTTAGAGTTAGGTTTAGGGTTAGTTTTAGTTTGGGTTAGGATTAGGCTATGAATGAAGTTAGGGTAGGTTTAGGGTTATGGTTAGGGTGAAATTTTGTTTAAGGGTGAGGGTTCGGTTTAGGGTTAGGTTTAGAGTTAGGGTTGTGGTTAGGGTTAGGTTTAGGGTTAAGGTTAAGTTTAGGCTAAGGATTAGGGTTAGAGTTAGGGTTAGGTGTTAGTGTTTCGGTTAGCTTTAGCATAGGGTTGTATTTAGGGTTAAGTTTAGGGTTAGGGTAAGAGTTAGAGTTACATTTACCGTTAAGGTGAGGGTTTTGGGTAAGTGTTACGGTTAGGGATAGGGTTAGGGCTACGGTTAGGGTTAGAGTTAGGGTTAGGGGTGAGGGTTAGGTTTAAGTTTATGGTAGGCTTAAAGATAGGGTTAAGCTTAGGTGAGGGTTAGGGTCAGGGTTAGGATTAGAATTAGGTTTAGGGCGAGGATTAGGGTCAGAGTTATTGTAAGGGTTAGGTTTAGGGTTACAGGTGGGCCAAGGTTAAGGTGAGGGTTAGGTTTAGGGGTAGGGTTAGGGTTAAAGTTAGGGTTAACTTTAGGTTAGGGATAGGGTGAAGTCTAACATAGGGTGAGGGTTAGGGTTATGGCTAAGGTTTGGGTTTGTTTTCAGGTTAGTGTTAAGGTTATGTTTCGGGTTAGGGTTAAGTTTAGGGGTTGTGTTGAGTTTTAGTGTTAGGGTTAGATTTTAGGTTAGTGTTTAGTGTTATGGCTAGGGTTAGGGTTAGGGTTGTGTTAGGCACTGTGGTTGGGGTGAGGGTTAGGTTTAGGGTTAGGGTTGGGTAGGGTTAGGATTATGGATATGGTACGGTGTTAGGGGTTAGAGGTGTAGTTTAGGGTTAGGGTTTGGGTTTGTGTGAGGGTTCCGGTTAGGCTTTGTGGTTCCGGTCATGGTTAGGGTTGGTTGAGGGTTGGGGTTAGGTTTATGATTAGGTTTCGGTTAGTGTTACAGTTAGGGTTAAGGTTTTGGTTAGGCTTTGGTGTTGGGGTTAGGGTTAGGTTTATCGTTAGGGTCAGGGGTTTCAGGTTAGTGTTAGGGTTAGGGTTTCGGATAGCATTAGGGTTAGGGTTGCGGGATTCGGTTAGGGTTTAGGGTGAGGGTTACCGTTAGTTTTATGCTTAAGCTGAGGGTTTAGGGTAAGTGTTATGATTAGGGTTAGAGTCAGAGTTAGGGTTAGGTCTACGGTTAGGGTTAGGTGTAGGGTAAGATTTAGGTTTAGGTCCAAGTTGAGGGTTAGAGTTAGTGTTCTATTTAGGGTCAAGGTTAGAGTTAGGGTTTGGGTAAGGGATAGGCTTAGAGTTAGGGAAAGTGTTAGGGGTTCGTGTGAGGGTTAGTGTTAGGTTTACATTAAGCTGATGTTTTAGGGTGTTATGGTTAGGGTTAGAGTTAGGGTTAGGTTTAGGGTTAGGGCTAGAGTTAGGGGAGAGTTAAGGGTTAGGTTTAGTTTTAGGGTTAGGGTTAGGCTTAGGTTTAAGGGGAAGTTTAGGTTAAGGATGAGGGTTCGAGTTAGGATTAGGCGTTTGGGTTAAGGTTAGGGTTAGGTTTAGGGTTAGGCTTAGCGATAGGGTTAGGTGTTTGGGTTAACGTTAGGGTCAGGTTTAGGGTTAGGGCTAGGGCTAGGGCTAGGGCTAGGGTGAAGTTTATGGGTGAGGGTTGTGCTTTGGTTTAGCGTTAGGGGTTAGGGTTAGGGTTAATGTTAGGAGTAAGTGTAGGGTTAAGTTTAGTTTTAGAGTGAGGGTTAGGGTTGGTTTGGGGGTTAAGTCACGGTTAGGTTAAGGGCTAGCTTAAGGTTAGAGATAGGGTTAGGTTAAGGGTTGGGTTAGGTTCAGATGTTAGGGTGAGGGTGAGTGCTAGGTTTCCATTTAAGCTGAGTGTGTAGGGTAAGTTTTAGGGTTAGGATTAGAGTTAAAGTTAGGGTCATGGTTAGGGTTAAGTTTCGGGTTAGGGTTAGGTTTATGGTTAGGATTAGGGTTAGGGTCAGGGTTAGGGGGAGATTTAGCGTTATGTTTAGTTTTAGCGTTAGGGTTTGGGTGAAGTTGATGTTAAGCGCGAGGGTTAGGGTTAGGGGTTAGGGTTCAGGTTAGGTTCAGGGTTAGGGTTAGGGTTAGGTTTAGGTTTGGGGTTAGGGTTAGGTTTAGTGTTAGTGTTAGTTTTGCTTAGGGTTAGGGTTTGAATGAATTTAGGGTAGGTTTAGGGTTATGGTTAGGGTGAAATTTTGGTTAAGGGTCAGGGTTCCGCTTAGGGTTAGGGTTAGAGTTAGGGTCAGTGGTTAGGGTTAAGTTTAGGTTTAGGGTTAGAGTTAGGTTTAGGGTTAGTTTTAGTTTGGGTTAGGATTAGGCTATGAATGAAGTTAGGGTAGGTTTAGGGTTATGGTTAGGGTGAAATTTTGTTTAAGGGTGAGGGTTCGGTTTAGGGTTAGGTTTAGAGTTAGGGTTGTGGTTAGGGTTAGGTTTAGGGTTAAGGTTAAGTTTAGGCTAAGGATTAGGGTTAGAGTTAGGGTTAGGTGTTAGTGTTTCGGTTAGCTTTAGCATAGGGTTGTATTTAGGGTTAAGTTTAGGGTTAGGGTAAGAGTTAGAGTTACATTTACCGTTAAGGTGAGGGTTTTGGGTAAGTGTTACGGTTAGGGATAGGGTTAGGGCTACGGTTAGGGTTAGAGTTAGGGTTAGGGGTGAGGGTTAGGTTTAAGTTTATGGTAGGCTTAAAGATAGGGTTAAGCTTAGGTGAGGGTTAGGGTCAGGGTTAGGATTAGAATTAGGTTTAGGGCGAGGATTAGGGTCAGAGTTATTGTAAGGGTTAGGTTTAGGGTTACAGGTGGGCCAAGGTTAAGGTGAGGGTTAGGTTTAGGGGTAGGGTTAGGGTTAAAGTTAGGGTTAACTTTAGGTTAGGGATAGGGTGAAGTCTAACATAGGGTGAGGGTTAGGGTTATGGCTAAGGTTTGGGTTTGTTTTCAGGTTAGTGTTAAGGTTATGTTTCGGGTTAGGGTTAAGTTTAGGGGTTGTGTTGAGTTTTAGTGTTAGGGTTAGATTTTAGGTCAGTGTTTAGTGTTATGGCTAGGGTTAGGGTTAGGGTTGTGTTAGGCACTGTGGTTGGGGTGAGGGTTAGGTTTAGGGTTAGGGTTGGGTAGGGTTAGGATTATGGATATGGTACGGTGTTAGGGGTTAGAGGTGTAGTTTAGGGTTAGGGTTTGGGTTTGTGTGAGGGTTCCGGTTAGGCTTTGTGGTTCCGGTCATGGTTAGGGTTGGTTGAGGGTTGGGGTTAGGTTTATGATTAGGTTTCGGTTAGTGTTACAGTTAGGGTTAAGGTTTTGGTTAGGCTTTGGTGTTGGGGTTAGGGTTAGGTTTATCGTTAGGGTCAGGGGTTTCAGGTTAGTGTTAGGGTTAGGGTTTCGGATAGCATTAGGGTTAGGGTTGCGGGATTCGGTTAGGGTTTAGGGTGAGGGTTACCGTTAGTTTTATGCTTAAGCTGAGGGTTTAGGGTAAGTGTTATGATTAGGGTTAGAGTCAGAGTTAGGGTTAGGTCTACGGTTAGGGTTAGGTGTAGGGTAAGATTTAGGTTTAGGTCCAAGTTGAGGGTTAGAGTTAGTGTTCTATTTAGGGTCAAGGTTAGAGTTAGGGTTTGGGTAAGGGATAGGCTTAGAGTTAGGGAAAGTGTTAGGGGTTCGTGTGAGGGTTAGTGTTAGGTTTACATTAAGCTGATGTTTTAGGGTGTTATGGTTAGGGTTAGAGTTAGGGTTAGGTTTAGGGTTAGGGCTAGAGTTAGGGGAGAGTTAAGGGTTAGGTTTAGTTTTAGGGTTAGGGTTAGGCTTAGGTTTAAGGGGAAGTTTAGGTTAAGGATGAGGGTTCGAGTTAGGATTAGGCGTTTGGGTTAAGGTTAGGGTTAGGTTTAGGGTTAGGCTTAGCGATAGGGTTAGGTGTTTGGGTTAACGTTAGGGTCAGGTTTAGGGTTAGGGCTAGGGCTAGGGCTAGGGCTAGGGTGAAGTTTATGGGTGAGGGTTGTGCTTTGGTTTAGCGTTAGGGGTTAGGGTTAGGGTTAATGTTAGGAGTAAGTGTAGGGTTAAGTTTAGTTTTAGAGTGAGGGTTAGGGTTGGTTTGGGGGTTAAGTCACGGTTAGGTTAAGGGCTAGCTTAAGGTTAGAGATAGGGTTAGGTTAAGGGTTGGGTTAGGTTCAGATGTTAGGGTGAGGGTGAGTGCTAGGTTTCCATTTAAGCTGAGTGTGTAGGGTAAGTTTTAGGGTTAGGATTAGAGTTAAAGTTAGGGTCATGGTTAGGGTTAAGTTTCGGGTTAGGGTTAGGTTTATGGTTAGGATTAGGGTTAGGGTCAGGGTTAGGGGGAGATTTAGCGTTATGTTTAGTTTTAGCGTTAGGGTTTGGGTGAAGTTGATGTTAAGCGCGAGGGTTAGGGTTAGGGGTTAGGGCTCAGGTTAGGTTCAGGGTTAGGGTTAGGGTTAGGTTTAGGTTTGGGGTTAGGGTTAGGTTTAGTGTTAGTGTTAGTTTTGCTTAGGGTTAGGGTTTGAATGAATTTAGGGTAGGTTTAGGGTTATGGTTAGGGTGAAATTTTGGTTAAGGGTCAGGGTTCCGCTTAGGGTTAGGGTTAGAGTTAGGGTCAGTGGTTAGGGTTAAGTTTAGGTTTAGGGTTAGAGTTAGGGTTAGGGTTAGTTTTAGTTTGGGTTAGGATTAGGCTATGAATGAAGTTAGGGTAGGTTTAGGGTTATGGTTAGGGTGAAATTTTGTTTAAGGGTGAGGGTTCGGTTTAGGGTTAGGTTTAGAGTTAGGGTTGTGGTTAGGGTTAGGTTTAGGGTTAAGGTTAAGTTTAGGCTAAGGATTAGGGTTAGAGTTAGGGTTAGGTGTTAGTGTTTCGGTTAGCTTTAGCATAGGGTTGTATTTAGGGTTAAGTTTAGGGTTAGGGTAAGAGTTAGAGTTACATTTACCGTTAAGGTGAGGGTTTTGGGTAAGTGTTACGGTTAGGGATAGGGTTAGGGCTACGGTTAGGGTTAGAGTTAGGGTTAGGGGTGAGGGTTAGGTTTAAGTTTATGGTAGGCTTAAAGATAGGGTTAAGCTTAGGTGAGGGTTAGGGTCAGGGTTAGGATTAGAATTAGGTTTAGGGCGAGGATTAGGGTCAGAGTTATTGTAAGGGTTAGGTTTAGGGTTACAGGTGGGCCAAGGTTAAGGTGAGGGTTAGGTTTAGGGGTAGGGTTAGGGTTAAAGTTAGGGTTAACTTTAGGTTAGGGATAGGGTGAAGTCTAACATAGGGTGAGGGTTAGGGTTATGGCTAAGGTTTGGGTTTGTTTTCAGGTTAGTGTTAAGGTTATGTTTCGGGTTAGGGTTAAGTTTAGGGGTTGTGTTGAGTTTTAGTGTTAGGGTTAGATTTTAGGTTAGTGTTTAGTGTTATGGCTAGGGTTAGGGTTAGGGTTGTGTTAGGCACTGTGGTTGGGGTGAGGGTTAGGTTTAGGGTTAGGGTTGGGTAGGGTTAGGATTATGGATATGGTACGGTGTTAGGGGTTAGAGGTGTAGTTTAGGGTTAGGGTTTGGGTTTGTGTGAGGGTTCCGGTTAGGCTTTGTGGTTCCGGTCATGGTTAGGGTTGGTTGAGGGTTGGGGTTAGGTTTATGATTAGGTTTCGGTTAGTGTTACAGTTAGGGTTAAGGTTTTGGTTAGGCTTTGGTGTTGGGGTTAGGGTTAGGTTTATCGTTAGGGTCAGGGGTTTCAGGTTAGTGTTAGGGTTAGGGTTTCGGATAGCATTAGGGTTAGGGTTGCGGGATTCGGTTAGGGTTTAGGGTGAGGGTTACCGTTAGTTTTATGCTTAAGCTGAGGGTTTAGGGTAAGTGTTATGATTAGGGTTAGAGTCAGAGTTAGGGTTAGGTCTACGGTTAGGGTTAGGTGTAGGGTAAGATTTAGGTTTAGGTCCAAGTTGAGGGTTAGAGTTAGTGTTCTATTTAGGGTCAAGGTTAGAGTTAGGGTTTGGGTAAGGGATAGGCTTAGAGTTAGGGAAAGTGTTAGGGGTTCGTGTGAGGGTTAGTGTTAGGTTTACATTAAGCTGATGTTTTAGGGTGTTATGGTTAGGGTTAGAGTTAGGGTTAGGTTTAGGGTTAGGGCTAGAGTTAGGGGAGAGTTAAGGGTTAGGTTTAGTTTTAGGGTTAGGGTTAGGCTTAGGTTTAAGGGGAAGTTTAGGTTAAGGATGAGGGTTCGAGTTAGGATTAGGCGTTTGGGTTAAGGTTAGGGTTAGGTTTAGGGTTAGGCTTAGCGATAGGGTTAGGTGTTTGGGTTAACGTTAGGGTCAGGTTTAGGGTTAGGGCTAGGGCTAGGGCTAGGGCTAGGGTGAAGTTTATGGGTGAGGGTTGTGCTTTGGTTTAGCGTTAGGGGTTAGGGTTAGGGTTAATGTTAGGAGTAAGTGTAGGGTTAAGTTTAGTTTTAGAGTGAGGGTTAGGGTTGGTTTGGGGGTTAAGTCACGGTTAGGTTAAGGGCTAGCTTAAGGTTAGAGATAGGGTTAGGTTAAGGGTTGGGTTAGGTTCAGATGTTAGGGTGAGGGTGAGTGCTAGGTTTCCATTTAAGCTGAGTGTGTAGGGTAAGTTTTAGGGTTAGGATTAGAGTTAAAGTTAGGGTCATGGTTAGGGTTAAGTTTCGGGTTAGGGTTAGGTTTATGGTTAGGATTAGGGTTAGGGTCAGGGTTAGGGGGAGATTTAGCGTTATGTTTAGTTTTAGCGTTAGGGTTTGGGTGAAGTTGATGTTAAGCGCGAGGGTTAGGGTTAGGGGTTAGGGCTCAGGTTAGGTTCAGGGTTAGGGTTAGGGTTAGGTTTAGGTTTGGGGTTAGGGTTAGGTTTAGTGTTAGTGTTAGTTTTGCTTAGGGTTAGGGTTTGAATGAATTTAGGGTAGGTTTAGGGTTATGGTTAGGGTGAAATTTTGGTTAAGGGTCAGGGTTCCGCTTAGGGTTAGGGTTAGAGTTAGGGTCAGTGGTTAGGGTTAAGTTTAGGTTTAGGGTTAGAGTTAGGGTTAGGGTTAGTTTTAGTTTGGGTTAGGATTAGGCTATGAATGAAGTTAGGGTAGGTTTAGGGTTATGGTTAGGGTGAAATTTTGTTTAAGGGTGAGGGTTCGGTTTAGGGTTAGGTTTAGAGTTAGGGTTGTGGTTAGGGTTAGGTTTAGGGTTAAGGTTAAGTTTAGGCTAAGGATTAGGGTTAGAGTTAGGGTTAGGTGTTAGTGTTTCGGTTAGCTTTAGCATAGGGTTGTATTTAGGGTTAAGTTTAGGGTTAGGGTAAGAGTTAGAGTTACATTTACCGTTAAGGTGAGGGTTTTGGGTAAGTGTTACGGTTAGGGATAGGGTTAGGGCTACGGTTAGGGTTAGAGTTAGGGTTAGGGGTGAGGGTTAGGTTTAAGTTTATGGTAGGCTTAAAGATAGGGTTAAGCTTAGGTGAGGGTTAGGGTCAGGGTTAGGATTAGAATTAGGTTTAGGGCGAGGATTAGGGTCAGAGTTATTGTAAGGGTTAGGTTTAGGGTTACAGGTGGGCCAAGGTTAAGGTGAGGGTTAGGTTTAGGGGTAGGGTTAGGGTTAAAGTTAGGGTTAACTTTAGGTTAGGGATAGGGTGAAGTCTAACATAGGGTGAGGGTTAGGGTTATGGCTAAGGTTTGGGTTTGTTTTCAGGTTAGTGTTAAGGTTATGTTTCGGGTTAGGGTTAAGTTTAGGGGTTGTGTTGAGTTTTAGTGTTAGGGTTAGATTTTAGGTTAGTGTTTAGTGTTATGGCTAGGGTTAGGGTTAGGGTTGTGTTAGGCACTGTGGTTGGGGTGAGGGTTAGGTTTAGGGTTAGGGTTGGGTAGGGTTAGGATTATGGATATGGTACGGTGTTAGGGGTTAGAGGTGTAGTTTAGGGTTAGGGTTTGGGTTTGTGTGAGGGTTCCGGTTAGGCTTTGTGGTTCCGGTCATGGTTAGGGTTGGTTGAGGGTTGGGGTTAGGTTTATGATTAGGTTTCGGTTAGTGTTACAGTTAGGGTTAAGGTTTTGGTTAGGCTTTGGTGTTGGGGTTAGGGTTAGGTTTATCGTTAGGGTCAGGGGTTTCAGGTTAGTGTTAGGGTTAGGGTTTCGGATAGCATTAGGGTTAGGGTTGCGGGATTCGGTTAGGGTTTAGGGTGAGGGTTACCGTTAGTTTTATGCTTAAGCTGAGGGTTTAGGGTAAGTGTTATGATTAGGGTTAGAGTCAGAGTTAGGGTTAGGTCTACGGTTAGGGTTAGGTGTAGGGTAAGATTTAGGTTTAGGTCCAAGTTGAGGGTTAGAGTTAGTGTTCTATTTAGGGTCAAGGTTAGAGTTAGGGTTTGGGTAAGGGATAGGCTTAGAGTTAGGGAAAGTGTTAGGGGTTCGTGTGAGGGTTAGTGTTAGGTTTACATTAAGCTGATGTTTTAGGGTGTTATGGTTAGGGTTAGAGTTAGGGTTAGGTTTAGGGTTAGGGCTAGAGTTAGGGGAGAGTTAAGGGTTAGGTTTAGTTTTAGGGTTAGGGTTAGGCTTAGGTTTAAGGGGAAGTTTAGGTTAAGGATGAGGGTTCGAGTTAGGATTAGGCGTTTGGGTTAAGGTTAGGGTTAGGTTTAGGGTTAGGCTTAGCGATAGGGTTAGGTGTTTGGGTTAACGTTAGGGTCAGGTTTAGGGTTAGGGCTAGGGCTAGGGCTAGGGCTAGGGTGAAGTTTATGGGTGAGGGTTGTGCTTTGGTTTAGCGTTAGGGGTTAGGGTTAGGGTTAATGTTAGGAGTAAGTGTAGGGTTAAGTTTAGTTTTAGAGTGAGGGTTAGGGTTGGTTTGGGGGTTAAGTCACGGTTAGGTTAAGGGCTAGCTTAAGGTTAGAGATAGGGTTAGGTTAAGGGTTGGGTTAGGTTCAGATGTTAGGGTGAGGGTGAGTGCTAGGTTTCCATTTAAGCTGAGTGTGTAGGGTAAGTTTTAGGGTTAGGATTAGAGTTAAAGTTAGGGTCATGGTTAGGGTTAAGTTTCGGGTTAGGGTTAGGTTTATGGTTAGGATTAGGGTTAGGGTCAGGGTTAGGGGGAGATTTAGCGTTATGTTTAGTTTTAGCGTTAGGGTTTGGGTGAAGTTGATGTTAAGCGCGAGGGTTAGGGTTAGGGGTTAGGGTTCAGGTTAGGTTCAGGGTTAGGGTTAGGGTTAGGTTTAGGTTTGGGGTTAGGGTTAGGTTTAGTGTTAGTGTTAGTTTTGCTTAGGGTTAGGGTTTGAATGAATTTAGGGTAGGTTTAGGGTTATGGTTAGGGTGAAATTTTGGTTAAGGGTCAGGGTTCCGCTTAGGGTTAGGGTTAGAGTTAGGGTCAGTGGTTAGGGTTAAGTTTAGGTTTAGGGTTAGAGTTAGGTTTAGGGTTAGTTTTAGTTTGGGTTAGGATTAGGCTATGAATGAAGTTAGGGTAGGTTTAGGGTTATGGTTAGGGTGAAATTTTGTTTAAGGGTGAGGGTTCGGTTTAGGGTTAGGTTTAGAGTTAGGGTTGTGGTTAGGGTTAGGTTTAGGATTAAGGTTAAGTTTAGGCTAAGGATTAGGGTTAGAGTTAGGGTTAGGTGTTAGTGTTTCGGTTAGCTTTAGCATAGGGTTGTATTTAGGGTTAAGTTTAGGGTTAGGGTAAGAGTTAGAGTTACATTTACCGTTAAGGTGAGGGTTTTGGGTAAGTGTTACGGTTAGGGATAGGGTTAGGGCTACGGTTAGGGTTAGAGTTAGGGTTAGGGGTGAGGGTTAGGTTTAAGTTTATGGTAGGCTTAAAGATAGGGTTAAGCTTAGGTGAGGGTTAGGGTCAGGGTTAGGATTAGAATTAGGTTTAGGGCGAGGATTAGGGTCAGAGTTATTGTAAGGGTTAGGTTTAGGGTTACAGGTGGGCCAAGGTTAAGGTGAGGGTTAGGTTTAGGGGTAGGGTTAGGGTTAAAGTTAGGGTTAACTTTAGGTTAGGGATAGGGTGAAGTCTAACATAGGGTGAGGGTTAGGGTTATGGCTAAGGTTTGGGTTTGTTTTCAGGTTAGTGTTAAGGTTATGTTTCGGGTTAGGGTTAAGTTTAGGGGTTGTGTTGAGTTTTAGTGTTAGGGTTAGATTTTAGGTTAGTGTTTAGTGTTATGGCTAGGGTTAGGGTTAGGGTTGTGTTAGGCACTGTGGTTGGGGTGAGGGTTAGGTTTAGGGTTAGGGTTGGGTAGGGTTAGGATTATGGATATGGTACGGTGTTAGGGGTTAGAGGTGTAGTTTAGGGTTAGGGTTTGGGTTTGTGTGAGGGTTCCGGTTAGGCTTTGTGGTTCCGGTCATGGTTAGGGTTGGTTGAGGGTTGGGGTTAGGTTTATGATTAGGTTTCGGTTAGTGTTACAGTTAGGGTTAAGGTTTTGGTTAGGCTTTGGTGTTGGGGTTAGGGTTAGGTTTATCGTTAGGGTCAGGGGTTTCAGGTTAGTGTTAGGGTTAGGGTTTCGGATAGCATTAGGGTTAGGGTTGCGGGATTCGGTTAGGGTTTAGGGTGAGGGTTACCGTTAGTTTTATGCTTAAGCTGAGGGTTTAGGGTAAGTGTTATGATTAGGGTTAGAGTCAGAGTTAGGGTTAGGTCTACGGTTAGGGTTAGGTGTAGGGTAAGATTTAGGTTTAGGTCCAAGTTGAGGGTTAGAGTTAGTGTTCTATTTAGGGTCAAGGTTAGAGTTAGGGTTTGGGTAAGGGATAGGCTTAGAGTTAGGGAAAGTGTTAGGGGTTCGTGTGAGGGTTAGTGTTAGGTTTACATTAAGCTGATGTTTTAGGGTGTTATGGTTAGGGTTAGAGTTAGGGTTAGGTTTAGGGTTAGGGCTAGAGTTAGGGGAGAGTTAAGGGTTAGGTTTAGTTTTAGGGTTAGGGTTAGGCTTAGGTTTAAGGGGAAGTTTAGGTTAAGGATGAGGGTTCGAGTTAGGATTAGGCGTTTGGGTTAAGGTTAGGGTTAGGTTTAGGGTTAGGCTTAGCGATAGGGTTAGGTGTTTGGGTTAACGTTAGGGTCAGGTTTAGGGTTAGGGCTAGGGCTAGGGCTAGGGCTAGGGTGAAGTTTATGGGTGAGGGTTGTGCTTTGGTTTAGCGTTAGGGGTTAGGGTTAGGGTTAATGTTAGGAGTAAGTGTAGGGTTAAGTTTAGTTTTAGAGTGAGGGTTAGGGTTGGTTTGGGGGTTAAGTCACGGTTAGGTTAAGGGCTAGCTTAAGGTTAGAGATAGGGTTAGGTTAAGGGTTGGGTTAGGTTCAGATGTTAGGGTGAGGGTGAGTGCTAGGTTTCCATTTAAGCTGAGTGTGTAGGGTAAGTTTTAGGGTTAGGATTAGAGTTAAAGTTAGGGTCATGGTTAGGGTTAAGTTTCGGGTTAGGGTTAGGTTTATGGTTAGGATTAGGGTTAGGGTCAGGGTTAGGGGGAGATTTAGCGTTATGTTTAGTTTTAGCGTTAGGGTTTGGGTGAAGTTGATGTTAAGCGCGAGGGTTAGGGTTAGGGGTTAGGGTTCAGGTTAGGTTCAGGGTTAGGGTTAGGGTTAGGTTTAGGTTTGGGGTTAGGGTTAGGTTTAGTGTTAGTGTTAGTTTTGCTTAGGGTTAGGGTTTGAATGAATTTAGGGTAGGTTTAGGGTTATGGTTAGGGTGAAATTTTGGTTAAGGGTCAGGGTTCCGCTTAGGGTTAGGGTTAGAGTTAGGGTCAGTGGTTAGGGTTAAGTTTAGGTTTAGGGTTAGAGTTAGGTTTAGGGTTAGTTTTAGTTTGGGTTAGGATTAGGCTATGAATGAAGTTAGGGTAGGTTTAGGGTTATGGTTAGGGTGAAATTTTGTTTAAGGGTGAGGGTTCGGTTTAGGGTTAGGTTTAGAGTTAGGGTTGTGGTTAGGGTTAGGTTTAGGGTTAAGGTTAAGTTTAGGCTAAGGATTAGGGTTAGAGTTAGGGTTAGGTGTTAGTGTTTCGGTTAGCTTTAGCATAGGGTTGTATTTAGGGTTAAGTTTAGGGTTAGGGTAAGAGTTAGAGTTACATTTACCGTTAAGGTGAGGGTTTTGGGTAAGTGTTACGGTTAGGGATAGGGTTAGGGCTACGGTTAGGGTTAGAGTTAGGGTTAGGGGTGAGGGTTAGGTTTAAGTTTATGGTAGGCTTAAAGATAGGGTTAAGCTTAGGTGAGGGTTAGGGTCAGGGTTAGGATTAGAATTAGGTTTAGGGCGAGGATTAGGGTCAGAGTTATTGTAAGGGTTAGGTTTAGGGTTACAGGTGGGCCAAGGTTAAGGTTAGGGTTAGGTTTAGGGGTAGGGTTAGGGTTAAAGTTAGGGTTAACTTTAGGTTAGGGATAGGGTGAAGTCTAACATAGGGTGAGGGTTAGGGTTATGGCTAAGGTTTGGGTTTGTTTTCAGGTTAGTGTTAAGGTTATGTTTCGGGTTAGGGTTAAGTTTAGGGGTTGTGTTGAGTTTTAGTGTTAGGGTTAGATTTTAGGTTAGTGTTTAGTGTTATGGCTAGGGTTAGGGTTAGGGTTGTGTTAGGCACTGTGGTTGGGGTGAGGGTTAGGTTTAGGGTTAGGGTTGGGTAGGGTTAGGATTATGGATATGGTACGGTGTTAGGGGTTAGAGGTGTAGTTTAGGGTTAGGGTTTGGGTTTGTGTGAGGGTTCCGGTTAGGCTTTGTGGTTCCGGTCATGGTTAGGGTTGGTTGAGGGTTGGGGTTAGGTTTATGATTAGGTTTCGGTTAGTGTTACAGTTAGGGTTAAGGTTTTGGTTAGGCTTTGGTGTTGGGGTTAGGGTTAGGTTTATCGTTAGGGTCAGGGGTTTCAGGTTAGTGTTAGGGTTAGGGTTTCGGATAGCATTAGGGTTAGGGTTGCGGGATTCGGTTAGGGTTTAGGGTGAGGGTTACCGTTAGTTTTATGCTTAAGCTGAGGGTTTAGGGTAAGTGTTATGATTAGGGTTAGAGTCAGAGTTAGGGTTAGGTCTACGGTTAGGGTTAGGTGTAGGGTAAGATTTAGGTTTAGGTCCAAGTTGAGGGTTAGAGTTAGTGTTCTATTTAGGGTCAAGGTTAGAGTTAGGGTTTGGGTAAGGGATAGGCTTAGAGTTAGGGAAAGTGTTAGGGGTTCGTGTGAGGGTTAGTGTTAGGTTTACATTAAGCTGATGTTTTAGGGTGTTATGGTTAGGGTTAGAGTTAGGGTTAGGTTTAGGGTTAGGGCTAGAGTTAGGGGAGAGTTAAGGGTTAGGTTTAGTTTTAGGGTTAGGGTTAGGCTTAGGTTTAAGGGGAAGTTTAGGTTAAGGATGAGGGTTCGAGTTAGGATTAGGCGTTTGGGTTAAGGTTAGGGTTAGGTTTAGGGTTAGGCTTAGCGATAGGGTTAGGTGTTTGGGTTAACGTTAGGGTCAGGTTTAGGGTTAGGGCTAGGGCTAGGGCTAGGGCTAGGGTGAAGTTTATGGGTGAGGGTTGTGCTTTGGTTTAGCGTTAGGGGTTAGGGTTAGGGTTAATGTTAGGAGTAAGTGTAGGGTTAAGTTTAGTTTTAGAGTGAGGGTTAGGGTTGGTTTGGGGGTTAAGTCACGGTTAGGTTAAGGGCTAGCTTAAGGTTAGAGATAGGGTTAGGTTAAGGGTTGGGTTAGGTTCAGATGTTAGGGTGAGGGTGAGTGCTAGGTTTCCATTTAAGCTGAGTGTGTAGGGTAAGTTTTAGGGTTAGGATTAGAGTTAAAGTTAGGGTCATGGTTAGGGTTAAGTTTCGGGTTAGGGTTAGGTTTATGGTTAGGATTAGGGTTAGGGTCAGGGTTAGGGGGAGATTTAGCGTTATGTTTAGTTTTAGCGTTAGGGTTTGGGTGAAGTTGATGTTAAGCGCGAGGGTTAGGGTTAGGGGTTAGGGTTCAGGTTAGGTTCAGGGTTAGGGTTAGGGTTAGGTTTAGGTTTGGGGTTAGGGTTAGGTTTAGTGTTAGTGTTAGTTTTGCTTAGGGTTAGGGTTTGAATGAATTTAGGGTAGGTTTAGGGTTATGGTTAGGGTGAAATTTTGGTTAAGGGTCAGGGTTCCGCTTAGGGTTAGGGTTAGAGTTAGGGTCAGTGGTTAGGGTTAAGTTTAGGTTTAGGGTTAGAGTTAGGTTTAGGGTTAGTTTTAGTTTGGGTTAGGATTAGGCTATGAATGAAGTTAGGGTAGGTTTAGGGTTATGGTTAGGGTGAAATTTTGTTTAAGGGTGAGGGTTCGGTTTAGGGTTAGGTTTAGAGTTAGGGTTGTGGTTAGGGTTAGGTTTAGGGTTAAGGTTAAGTTTAGGCTAAGGATTAGGGTTAGAGTTAGGGTTAGGTGTTAGTGTTTCGGTTAGCTTTAGCATAGGGTTGTATTTAGGGTTAAGTTTAGGGTTAGGGTAAGAGTTAGAGTTACATTTACCGTTAAGGTGAGGGTTTTGGGTAAGTGTTACGGTTAGGGATAGGGTTAGGGCTACGGTTAGGGTTAGAGTTAGGGTTAGGGGTGAGGGTTAGGTTTAAGTTTATGGTAGGCTTAAAGATAGGGTTAAGCTTAGGTGAGGGTTAGGGTCAGGGTTAGGATTAGAATTAGGTTTAGGGCGAGGATTAGGGTCAGAGTTATTGTAAGGGTTAGGTTTAGGGTTACAGGTGGGCCAAGGTTAAGGTTAGGGTTAGGTTTAGGGGTAGGGTTAGGGTTAAAGTTAGGGTTAACTTTAGGTTAGGGATAGGGTGAAGTCTAACATAGGGTGAGGGTTAGGGTTATGGCTAAGGTTTGGGTTTGTTTTCAGGTTAGTGTTAAGGTTATGTTTCGGGTTAGGGTTAAGTTTAGGGGTTGTGTTGAGTTTTAGTGTTAGGGTTAGATTTTAGGTTAGTGTTTAGTGTTATGGCTAGGGTTAGGGTTAGGGTTGTGTTAGGCACTGTGGTTGGGGTGAGGGTTAGGTTTAGGGTTAGGGTTGGGTAGGGTTAGGATTATGGATATGGTACGGTGTTAGGGGTTAGAGGTGTAGTTTAGGGTTAGGGTTTGGGTTTGTGTGAGGGTTCCGGTTAGGCTTTGTGGTTCCGGTCATGGTTAGGGTTGGTTGAGGGTTGGGGTTAGGTTTATGATTAGGTTTCGGTTAGTGTTACAGTTAGGGTTAAGGTTTTGGTTAGGCTTTGGTGTTGGGGTTAGGGTTAGGTTTATCGTTAGGGTCAGGGGTTTCAGGTTAGTGTTAGGGTTAGGGTTTCGGATAGCATTAGGGTTAGGGTTGCAGGATTCGGTTAGGGTTTAGGGTGAGGGTTACCGTTAGTTTTATGCTTAAGCTGAGGGTTTAGGGTAAGTGTTATGATTAGGGTTAGAGTCAGAGTTAGGGTTAGGTCTACGGTTAGGGTTAGGTGTAGGGTAAGATTTAGGTTTAGGTCCAAGTTGAGGGTTAGAGTTAGTGTTCTATTTAGGGTCAAGGTTAGAGTTAGGGTTTGGGTAAGGGATAGGCTTAGAGTTAGGGAAAGTGTTAGGGGTTCGTGTGAGGGTTAGTGTTAGGTTTACATTAAGCTGATGTTTTAGGGTGTTATGGTTAGGGTTAGAGTTAGGGTTAGGTTTAGGGTTAGGGCTAGAGTTAGGGGAGAGTTAAGGGTTAGGTTTAGTTTTAGGGTTAGGGTTAGGCTTAGGTTTAAGGGGAAGTTTAGGTTAAGGATGAGGGTTCGAGTTAGGATTAGGCGTTTGGGTTAAGGTTAGGGTTAGGTTTAGGGTTAGGCTTAGCGATAGGGTTAGGTGTTTGGGTTAACGTTAGGGTCAGGTTTAGGGTTAGGGCTAGGGCTAGGGCTAGGGCTAGGGTGAAGTTTATGGGTGAGGGTTGTGCTTTGGTTTAGCGTTAGGGGTTAGGGTTAGGGTTAATGTTAGGAGTAAGTGTAGGGTTAAGTTTAGTTTTAGAGTGAGGGTTAGGGTTGGTTTGGGGGTTAAGTCACGGTTAGGTTAAGGGCTAGCTTAAGGTTAGAGATAGGGTTAGGTTAAGGGTTGGGTTAGGTTCAGATGTTAGGGTGAGGGTGAGTGCTAGGTTTCCATTTAAGCTGAGTGTGTAGGGTAAGTTTTAGGGTTAGGATTAGAGTTAAAGTTAGGGTCATGGTTAGGGTTAAGTTTCGGGTTAGGGTTAGGTTTATGGTTAGGATTAGGGTTAGGGTCAGGGTTAGGGGGAGATTTAGCGTTATGTTTAGTTTTAGCGTTAGGGTTTGGGTGAAGTTGATGTTAAGCGCGAGGGTTAGGGTTAGGGGTTAGGGTTCAGGTTAGGTTCAGGGTTAGGGTTAGGGTTAGGTTTAGGTTTGGGGTTAGGGTTAGGTTTAGTGTTAGTGTTAGTTTTGCTTAGGGTTAGGGTTTGAATGAATTTAGGGTAGGTTTAGGGTTATGGTTAGGGTGAAATTTTGGTTAAGGGTCAGGGTTCCGCTTAGGGTTAGGGTTAGAGTTAGGGTCAGTGGTTAGGGTTAAGTTTAGGTTTAGGGTTAGAGTTAGGTTTAGGGTTAGTTTTAGTTTGGGTTAGGATTAGGCTATGAATGAAGTTAGGGTAGGTTTAGGGTTATGGTTAGGGTGAAATTTTGTTTAAGGGTGAGGGTTCGGTTTAGGGTTAGGTTTAGAGTTAGGGTTGTGGTTAGGGTTAGGTTTAGGGTTAAGGTTAAGTTTAGGCTAAGGATTAGGGTTAGAGTTAGGGTTAGGTGTTAGTGTTTCGGTTAGCTTTAGCATAGGGTTGTATTTAGGGTTAAGTTTAGGGTTAGGGTAAGAGTTAGAGTTACATTTACCGTTAAGGTGAGGGTTTTGGGTAAGTGTTACGGTTAGGGATAGGGTTAGGGCTACGGTTAGGGTTAGAGTTAGGGTTAGGGGTGAGGGTTAGGTTTAAGTTTATGGTAGGCTTAAAGATAGGGTTAAGCTTAGGTGAGGGTTAGGGTCAGGGTTAGGATTAGAATTAGGTTTAGGGCGAGGATTAGGGTCAGAGTTATTGTAAGGGTTAGGTTTAGGGTTACAGGTGGGCCAAGGTTAAGGTTAGGGTTAGGTTTAGGGGTAGGGTTAGGGTTAAAGTTAGGGTTAACTTTAGGTTAGGGATAGGGTGAAGTCTAACATAGGGTGAGGGTTAGGGTTATGGCTAAGGTTTGGGTTTGTTTTCAGGTTAGTGTTAAGGTTATGTTTCGGGTTAGGGTTAAGTTTAGGGGTTGTGTTGAGTTTTAGTGTTAGGGTTAGATTTTAGGTTAGTGTTTAGTGTTATGGCTAGGGTTAGGGTTAGGGTTGTGTTAGGCACTGTGGTTGGGGTGAGGGTTAGGTTTAGGGTTAGGGTTGGGTAGGGTTAGGATTATGGATATGGTACGGTGTTAGGGGTTAGAGGTGTAGTTTAGGGTTAGGGTTTGGGTTTGTGTGAGGGTTCCGGTTAGGCTTTGTGGTTCCGGTCATGGTTAGGGTTGGTTGAGGGTTGGGGTTAGGTTTATGATTAGGTTTCGGTTAGTGTTACAGTTAGGGTTAAGGTTTTGGTTAGGCTTTGGTGTTGGGGTTAGGGTTAGGTTTATCGTTAGGGTCAGGGGTTTCAGGTTAGTGTTAGGGTTAGGGTTTCGGATAGCATTAGGGTTAGGGTTGCAGGATTCGGTTAGGGTTTAGGGTGAGGGTTACCGTTAGTTTTATGCTTAAGCTGAGGGTTTAGGGTAAGTGTTATGATTAGGGTTAGAGTCAGAGTTAGGGTTAGGTCTACGGTTAGGGTTAGGTGTAGGGTAAGATTTAGGTTTAGGTCCAAGTTGAGGGTTAGAGTTAGTGTTCTATTTAGGGTCAAGGTTAGAGTTAGGGTTTGGGTAAGGGATAGGCTTAGAGTTAGGGAAAGTGTTAGGGGTTCGTGTGAGGGTTAGTGTTAGGTTTACATTAAGCTGATGTTTTAGGGTGTTATGGTTAGGGTTAGAGTTAGGGTTAGGTTTAGGGTTAGGGCTAGAGTTAGGGGAGAGTTAAGGGTTAGGTTTAGTTTTAGGGTTAGGGTTAGGCTTAGGTTTAAGGGGAAGTTTAGGTTAAGGATGAGGGTTCGAGTTAGGATTAGGCGTTTGGGTTAAGGTTAGGGTTAGGTTTAGGGTTAGGCTTAGCGATAGGGTTAGGTGTTTGGGTTAACGTTAGGGTCAGGTTTAGGGTTAGGGCTAGGGCTAGGGCTAGGGCTAGGGTGAAGTTTATGGGTGAGGGTTGTGCTTTGGTTTAGCGTTAGGGGTTAGGGTTAGGGTTAATGTTAGGAGTAAGTGTAGGGTTAAGTTTAGTTTTAGAGTGAGGGTTAGGGTTGGTTTGGGGGTTAAGTCACGGTTAGGTTAAGGGCTAGCTTAAGGTTAGAGATAGGGTTAGGTTAAGGGTTGGGTTAGGTTCAGATGTTAGGGTGAGGGTGAGTGCTAGGTTTCCATTTAAGCTGAGTGTGTAGGGTAAGTTTTAGGGTTAGGATTAGAGTTAAAGTTAGGGTCATGGTTAGGGTTAAGTTTCGGGTTAGGGTTAGGTTTATGGTTAGGATTAGGGTTAGGGTCAGGGTTAGGGGGAGATTTAGCGTTATGTTTAGTTTTAGCGTTAGGGTTTGGGTGAAGTTGATGTTAAGCGCGAGGGTTAGGGTTAGGGGTTAGGGTTCAGGTTAGGTTCAGGGTTAGGGTTAGGGTTAGGTTTAGGTTTGGGGTTAGGGTTAGGTTTAGTGTTAGTGTTAGTTTTGCTTAGGGTTAGGGTTTGAATGAATTTAGGGTAGGTTTAGGGTTATGGTTAGGGTGAAATTTTGGTTAAGGGTCAGGGTTCCGCTTAGGGTTAGGGTTAGAGTTAGGGTCAGTGGTTAGGGTTAAGTTTAGGTTTAGGGTTAGAGTTAGGTTTAGGGTTAGTTTTAGTTTGGGTTAGGATTAGGCTATGAATGAAGTTAGGGTAGGTTTAGGGTTATGGTTAGGGTGAAATTTTGTTTAAGGGTGAGGGTTCGGTTTAGGGTTAGGTTTAGAGTTAGGGTTGTGGTTAGGGTTAGGTTTAGGGTTAAGGTTAAGTTTAGGCTAAGGATTAGGGTTAGAGTTAGGGTTAGGTGTTAGTGTTTCGGTTAGCTTTAGCATAGGGTTGTATTTAGGGTTAAGTTTAGGGTTAGGGTAAGAGTTAGAGTTACATTTACCGTTAAGGTGAGGGTTTTGGGTAAGTGTTACGGTTAGGGATAGGGTTAGGGCTACGGTTAGGGTTAGAGTTAGGGTTAGGGGTGAGGGTTAGGTTTAAGTTTATGGTAGGCTTAAAGATAGGGTTAAGCTTAGGTGAGGGTTAGGGTCAGGGTTAGGATTAGAATTAGGTTTAGGGCGAGGATTAGGGTCAGAGTTATTGTAAGGGTTAGGTTTAGGGTTACAGGTGGGCCAAGGTTAAGGTTAGGGTTAGGTTTAGGGGTAGGGTTAGGGTTAAAGTTAGGGTTAACTTTAGGTTAGGGATAGGGTGAAGTCTAACATAGGGTGAGGGTTAGGGTTATGGCTAAGGTTTGGGTTTGTTTTCAGGTTAGTGTTAAGGTTATGTTTCGGGTTAGGGTTAAGTTTAGGGGTTGTGTTGAGTTTTAGTGTTAGGGTTAGATTTTAGGTTAGTGTTTAGTGTTATGGCTAGGGTTAGGGTTAGGGTTGTGTTAGGCACTGTGGTTGGGGTGAGGGTTAGGTTTAGGGTTAGGGTTGGGTAGGGTTAGGATTATGGATATGGTACGGTGTTAGGGGTTAGAGGTGTAGTTTAGGGTTAGGGTTTGGGTTTGTGTGAGGGTTCCGGTTAGGCTTTGTGGTTCCGGTCAGGGTTAGGGTTGGTTGAGGGTTGGGGTTAGGTTTATGATTAGGTTTCGGTTAGTGTTACAGTTAGGGTTAAGGTTTTGGTTAGGCTTTGGTGTTGGGGTTAGGGTTAGGTTTATCGTTAGGGTCAGGGGTTTCAGGTTAGTGTTAGGGTTAGGGTTTCGGATAGCATTAGGGTTAGGGTTGCAGGATTCGGTTAGGGTTTAGGGTGAGGGTTACCGTTAGTTTTATGCTTAAGCTGAGGGTTTAGGGTAAGTGTTATGATTAGGGTTAGAGTCAGAGTTAGGGTTAGGTCTACGGTTAGGGTTAGGTGTAGGGTAAGATTTAGGTTTAGGTCCAAGCTGAGGGTTAGAGTTAGTGTTCTATTTAGGGTCAAGGTTAGAGTTAGGGTTTGGGTAAGGGATAGGCTTAGAGTTAGGGAAAGTGTTAGGGGTTCGTGTGAGGGTTAGTGTTAGGTTTACATTAAGCTGATGTTTTAGGGTGTTATGGTTAGGGTTAGAGTTAGGGTTAGGTTTAGGGTTAGGGCTAGAGTTAGGGGAGAGTTAAGGGTTAGGTTTAGTTTTAGGGTTAGGGTTAGGCTTAGGTTTAAGGGGAAGTTTAGGTTAAGGATGAGGGTTCGAGTTAGGATTAGGCGTTTGGGTTAAGGTTAGGGTTAGGTTTAGGGTTAGGCTTAGCGATAGGGTTAGGTGTTTGGGTTAACGTTAGGGTCAGGTTTAGGGTTAGGGCTAGGGCTAGGGCTAGGGCTAGGGTGAAGTTTATGGGTGAGGGTTGTGCTTTGGTTTAGCGTTAGGGGTTAGGGTTAGGGTTAATGTTAGGAGTAAGTGTAGGGTTAAGTTTAGTTTTAGAGTGAGGGTTAGGGTTGGTTTGGGGGTTAAGTCACGGTTAGGTTAAGGGCTAGCTTAAGGTTAGAGATAGGGTTAGGTTAAGGGTTGGGTTAGGTTCAGATGTTAGGGTGAGGGTGAGTGCTAGGTTTCCATTTAAGCTGAGTGTGTAGGGTAAGTTTTAGGGTTAGGATTAGAGTTAAAGTTAGGGTCATGGTTAGGGTTAAGTTTCGGGTTAGGGTTAGGTTTATGGTTAGGATTAGGGTTAGGGTCAGGGTTAGGGGGAGATTTAGCGTTATGTTTAGTTTTAGCGTTAGGGTTTGGGTGAAGTTGATGTTAAGCGCGAGGGTTAGGGTTAGGGGTTAGGGCTCAGGTTAGGTTCAGGGTTAGGGTTAGGGTTAGGTTTAGGTTTGGGGTTAGGGTTAGGTTTAGTGTTAGTGTTAGTTTTGCTTAGGGTTAGGGTTTGAATGAATTTAGGGTAGGTTTAGGGTTATGGTTAGGGTGAAATTTTGGTTAAGGGTCAGGGTTCCGCTTAGGGTTAGGGTTAGAGTTAGGGTCAGTGGTTAGGGTTAAGTTTAGGTTTAGGGTTAGAGTTAGGGTTAGGGTTAGTTTTAGTTTGGGTTAGGATTAGGCTATGAATGAAGTTAGGGTAGGTTTAGGGTTATGGTTAGGGTGAAATTTTGTTTAAGGGTGAGGGTTCGGTTTAGGGTTAGGTTTAGAGTTAGGGTTGTGGTTAGGGTTAGGTTTAGGGTTAAGGTTAAGTTTAGGCTAAGGATTAGGGTTAGAGTTAGGGTTAGGTGTTAGTGTTTCGGTTAGCTTTAGCATAGGGTTGTATTTAGGGTTAAGTTTAGGGTTAGGGTAAGAGTTAGAGTTACATTTACCGTTAAGGTGAGGGTTTTGGGTAAGTGTTACGTTTAGGGTTAGGGTTAGGGCTACGGTTAGGGTTAGAGTTAGGGTTAGGGGTGAGGGTTAGGTTTAAGTTTATGGTAGGCTTAAAGATAGGGTTAAGCTTAGGTGCGGGTTAGGGTCAGGGTTAGGATTAGAATTAGGTTTAGGGCGAGGATTAGGGTCAGAGTTATTGTAAGGGTTAGGTTTAGGGTTACAGGTGGGCCAAGGTTAAGGTGAGGGTTAGGTTTAGGGGTAGGGTTAGGGTTAAAGTTAGGGTTAACTTTAGGTTAGGGATAGGGTGAAGTCTAACATAGGGTGAGGGTTAGGGTTATGGCTAAGGTTTGGGTTTGTTTTCAGGTTAGTGTTAAGGTTATGTTTCGGGTTAGGGTTAAGTTTAGGGGTTGTGTTGAGTTTTAGTGTTAGGGTTAGATTTTAGGTTAGTGTTTAGTGTTATGGCTAGGGTTAGGGTTAGGGTTGTGTTAGGCACTGTGGTTGGGGTGAGGGTTAGGTTTAGGGTTAGGGTTGGGTAGGGTTAGGATTATGGATATGGTACGGTGTTAGGGGTTAGAGGTGTAGTTTAGGGTTAGGGTTTGGGTTTGTGTGAGGGTTCCGGTTAGGCTTTGTGGTTCCGGTCATGGTTAGGGTTGGTTGAGGGTTGGGGTTAGGTTTATGATTAGGTTTCGGTTAGTGTTACAGTTAGGGTTAAGGTTTTGGTTAGGCTTTGGTGTTGGGGTTAGGGTTAGGTTTATCGTTAGGGTCAGGGGTTTCAGGTTAGTGTTAGGGTTAGGGTTTCGGATAGCATTAGGGTTAGGGTTGCGGGATTCGGTTAGGGTTTAGGGTGAGGGTTACCGTTAGTTTTATGCTTAAGCTGAGGGTTTAGGGTAAGTGTTATGATTAGGGTTAGAGTCAGAGTTAGGGTTAGGTCTACGGTTAGGGTTAGGTGTAGGGTAAGATTTAGGTTTAGGTCCAAGTTGAGGGTTAGAGTTAGTGTTCTATTTAGGGTCAAGGTTAGAGTTAGGGTTTGGGTAAGGGATAGGCTTAGAGTTAGGGAAAGTGTTAGGGGTTCGTGTGAGGGTTAGTGTTAGGTTTACATTAAGCTGATGTTTTAGGGTGTTATGGTTAGGGTTAGAGTTAGGGTTAGGTTTAGGGTTAGGGCTAGAGTTAGGGGAGAGTTAAGGGTTAGGTTTAGTTTTAGGGTTAGGGTTAGGCTTAGGTTTAAGGGGAAGTTTAGGTTAAGGATGAGGGTTCGAGTTAGGATTAGGCGTTTGGGTTAAGGTTAGGGTTAGGTTTAGGGTTAGGCTTAGCGATAGGGTTAGGTGTTTGGGTTAACGTTAGGGTCAGGTTTAGGGTTAGGGCTAGGGCTAGGGCTAGGGCTAGGGTGAAGTTTATGGGTGAGGGTTGTGCTTTGGTTTAGCGTTAGGGGTTAGGGTTAGGGTTAATGTTAGGAGTAAGTGTAGGGTTAAGTTTAGTTTTAGAGTGAGGGTTAGGGTTGGTTTGGGGGTTAAGTCACGGTTAGGTTAAGGGCTAGCTTAAGGTTAGAGATAGGGTTAGGTTAAGGGTTGGGTTAGGTTCAGATGTTAGGGTGAGGGTGAGTGCTAGGTTTCCATTTAAGCTGAGTGTGTAGGGTAAGTTTTAGGGTTAGGATTAGAGTTAAAGTTAGGGTCATGGTTAGGGTTAAGTTTCGGGTTAGGGTTAGGTTTATGGTTAGGATTAGGGTTAGGGTCAGGGTTAGGGGGAGATTTAGCGTTATGTTTAGTTTTAGCGTTAGGGTTTGGGTGAAGTTGATGTTAAGCGCGAGGGTTAGGGTTAGGGGTTAGGGTTCAGGTTAGGTTCAGGGTTAGGGTTAGGGTTAGGTTTAGGTTTGGGGTTAGGGTTAGGTTTAGTGTTAGTGTTAGTTTTGCTTAGGGTTAGGGTTTGAATGAATTTAGGGTAGGTTTAGGGTTATGGTTAGGGTGAAATTTTGGTTAAGGGTCAGGGTTCCGCTTAGGGTTAGGGTTAGAGTTAGGGTCAGTGGTTAGGGTTAAGTTTAGGTTTAGGGTTAGAGTTAGGTTTAGGGTTAGTTTTAGTTTGGGTTAGGATTAGGCTATGAATGAAGTTAGGGTAGGTTTAGGGTTATGGTTAGGGTGAAATTTTGTTTAAGGGTGAGGGTTCGGTTTAGGGTTAGGTTTAGAGTTAGGGTTGTGGTTAGGGTTAGGTTTAGGGTTAAGGTTAAGTTTAGGCTAAGGATTAGGGTTAGAGTTAGGGTTAGGTGTTAGTGTTTCGGTTAGCTTTAGCATAGGGTTGTATTTAGGGTTAAGTTTAGGGTTAGGGTAAGAGTTAGAGTTACATTTACCGTTAAGGTGAGGGTTTTGGGTAAGTGTTACGGTTAGGGATAGGGTTAGGGCTACGGTTAGGGTTAGAGTTAGGGTTAGGGGTGAGGGTTAGGTTTAAGTTTAGGTTAAAATTTTTTTTTTTAGGTTTATGTTTGGGGATGCGATTCGGGGTTAAGGTGAGGGTTGGGGTTAGGGTGAGGGTTAGGTTTACAGTTAAGGTGAGGGTTTAGGGTAATTGTTATGTTTAGTGTTAGAGTTAGGGTTAGGGGAAGTTTCAGTTAATAGTGAGGGTTACTGCTAAGTTTAGAGTTAGGGTAAGTTTAGTGTTAGTGTTAGGGTTAAGGTCGGGGTCAGGTTAGGGTTAAGGCTAGGTTTACGGTAAAGGGTAGGGCTAGGTTACGGTTAGGTTTAGAGTTAGAGTTAGCGTAGGGTTTAGAGTTATGGTCATGGTCAGGTTTAGAGTTATTGTTAGGGTTAGGGTAGAGTTAAGGTTAGGGTTAAGTTTCAGGTTAGAGAAAGGGTTAGGTTTATGTCTGGGTTAAGGGTAGGTGTAGGATGCAGGGTAGAGTTAGGGTTAGGGAAAGGGTTAGGGGTTCGTGTGAGGGTTAGTGTTAGGTTTACATTAAGCTGATGTTTTAGTGTGTTACGGTTAGGGTTAGGGTTAGCGTTAAGTTTAGGTTTAGGGCTAGAGTTAGGGGATAGTTAAGGGTTAGCTTTAGTTTTAGGGTTAGGGTTAGGCTTAGGTTTAGGGTGAAGTTTAGGTTAAGGATGAGGGTTAGGGTTAGGGTTAGGGTTAGGCGTTTGGGTTAAGGGTAGGGTTAGGTTTAGGGTTAGGCTTAGGGTTGGGGTTAGGTGTTTGGGTTAATGTTAGAGTCAGGTTTAGGGTTAGAGTTAGGGTTCGGTTTAGGGTTAGGGCTACGGCTAGTTTAAAGTTTAATTTAAGGGTGAGGGTTGAGCTTAGGGTTAGCGTTAGGTGTTAGTGTTTAGGTTAGGATTAAGTTTAGGTTAAGGTTAGGTTTAGATTTAGGGTTAGGGTTAGTGTTAAGGTTAAGTCATGGTTAGGTTTAGGGCTATTTGAAGGTTACAGATAGGGTTTGGTTAAGGGTTGGGGTTAGGTTTAGATGTTAGTGTGAGGGTTAGTGCTAGGTTTCCATTTAAGCTGAGTGTGTAGGGTAAATTTTAGGGTTAGAAATAGGGTTAGAGTTAGAGTTAGGGTCAGAGTTAGATTAAAGTTTAGGGTTAGGGTTACGTTTATGGTTATGGTCAGGGTTTTGGGATAATTAGTGTTATGTTTAGTTTTAGGGTTAGGGTTACGGTGAAGTTTATTTTGAGCAAGAGGGTTAGGGTTAGGGGTTTAGTTTCAGCTTAGAGTCAGGGTTAGGGTTAGGTTTAGGGTTAGGGTTAGGTGTAGTGTTATTTCAGTTTTGCTTAGGGTTCGGGTTTGAATGAAGTTAGGGTAGGCTTAGCATTATGGTTAGGGTGAAATTTTGGTTAAGGGTGAATGTTCGGCTTAGGGTTAGGGTTAGATTTAGGGTCAGTGGTTAGGGTTAGGTTTAGGGTTAAGGTTAGGTTTAGGCTAAGGATTAGGGTTAGAGTTAGCGTTAAGGGTTAGTGTTTCATTTAGGTTTAGGGTAGGGTTATAATTAGGGTTAAGTTTAGGGTTAGGGTAAGAGTTACAGTTACATTTACAGTTAGGGGGAGGGTTTTGGGTAAGTGTTAGAGTTAAGGTTAGGGTTAGGGTTAGAGTTAGGGTTAGGGGTTAGGGTTAGGTTTAAGTTTATGGTAGGCTTAAAGATAGGGTTAAGGTTAGGTTAGGGTTAGGGTCAGAGTCAGGATTAGAATTAGGTTTAGGGTGAGGATTAGGGTCAGAGTTATTGTAAGGGTTATGTTTCGGGTTACAGGTGGGCCAGGGTTAACTTTAGGGTTAAGTTTAGGGGTAAGGTTAGGGTTAAAGTTAGGGTGAGCTTTAGGTTAGGGATAGGGTGAAGTTTAAGATAGGGTGAGCGTTAGGGTTATGGCTAAGGTTTGGGTTTGTTTTCAGGTTAGTTTTAAGGTTACGTTTAGGCTTAGGGATAAGTTCAGGGATTGTGTTTAGTTTAGGGTTAGGGTTAGATTTAAGGTTAGGGTTAAGTTTAGTGTTACGGTTAGGGTTAGGGTTATTGTTGTGTTAGGCATTGTGGTTGGGATGAGGGTTAGGTTTAGGGTTAGGGTTGGGTAGGGTTAGGATTATGGTTATGGTAAGGTGTTAGGGGTTAGAGGTGTAGTTTAGGGTTAGAGTTTGCGTGAGGGTTCCGATTAGGCATTGTGGTTGTCATCATCAGTAGGTTTGGTTTAGGGTTAGGGTTATGTTTATGATTAGGTTTCGGGTTAGTGTTAGAGTTAGGGTTAAGATTTTTGCTAGGCTTTGGTGTTGGGGTTAGGGTTTAAATTAGGGTTAGGGTTATCGTTAGGGCTCAGGGGTTTCAGGTTAGTGTTAGGGTTAGGGTTAGCATTAGGGTTAGCGTTGGGTTATACGGTTAGGGGTTAGGGTGAGGGTTATTGTTAGTTTTACAGTTAAAGTGAGGGTTTAGGGTAAGTGTTATGATTAGGGTTAGAGTTAGAGTTAGGGTTAGGTTTAGGGTTAGGGTTAGGTGTAATGTAAGATTTAGGTTTAGGTCCAAGTTGAGGGTTTAGACTTAGTGTTCTATTTAGGGTCAAGGTTAGACTTAGGGTTAGGGTTCGGTTTAGGTCTAGGGTTAGGATTAAGTTTAAGGTTAGGTTCAGGGCTATTGTAAGTGTTCGGTTTAGGGTTACAGATGGGCTAGCGTTATTGTTCGAGTTAGGTTTAAGGTTAGGGTTTGGGTTAGGTTTAGGTTTAGGGTTGAGGTTGTGGTTAGTGTTTGGATGAAGTTCAGGATAGGGTGAGGGTGATTTTTATGGTTAGGGCTAGGTTTGGGTTTGTGTTCAGGTTAGTGTTAAGGTTAGGTTCAGGGTTCGGGTTAGAGTTAGGCGTTATGTTTAGGGTTAGCGTTAGGTTAGGTTTAGAGTTAGTGTGAAGTTTAGGTTAAGGGTGAGGGTAATGATAAGGTTTAGTATTATAGATGGTGTTAGACGTTAGGTTTAGGGTGTTAGGGTTAGGTTTATGGTTAGGGTAGGGTTAAGTTTAGGGTTAATATTAGGGTTAGGGTTAGATTTGTTTTACTGTTCGTATTAGGGTTAGGGTTAGGGATAAGGTTGGGGATAGCGTTAGGTTTAGGGTTGGGGATACGGTTAAGGATTAGGGTGAGGGTTAGGGTTAGGTTTACAGTTAAGTTGAGGGTTTAGGTTAATTGTTATGGTTAGGGTTAGAGTTAGAGTTAAGTTTAGGGTTAGGGTGAAGTTTCAGTTAATAGTCAGGGTTGGGGTTAAGGTTAGAGTAGGGTTAAGGTTAGTGTTAGTGTTAGGTATAGAGTTAGGGTTCGGGTAGGGTAAGGTTAGGGTTAAGGCTAGGTTTACATTAAAGTGTAGGGCTAGGTTAGGGTTACTTTTGGAGTTAGTGTAGTGTTTTCGGTTATGTTTAGGGTCAGTTTTAGATTTACTGTTAGGGTTAGGGTAGAGTTAAGGTTAGGGTTAAGTTTAGGGTTAGTGAAGGGTTAAGTTTAGGTCTGGATTAGGGTTAGGATGCAGGATAGGGTCATGGTTAGGGAAAGGTTTAGGGGGTCTTGTGAGTCTTAGTGTTAATTTTACATTAAGCTGATGTTTTAGGGTGTTACGGTTAGGGTTAGGGTTAGGTTTAGGTTTAGGGCTAGAGTTAGGGGATAGTTAAGCGTTAGCTTTAGTTTTAGAGTTAGGGTTAGGCTCTGGTTAGGGTGAAGTTTAGGTTAAGGATGAGGGTTAGGGTTAGGCGTTTGGATTAAGTTTAGGGTTAGGTTTATTGTTAGGCTTAGTGTTAGGTTTAGGTGTTTGGGTTAATGCCAGGGTCATGTTTAGGTTTAGGGTTAGGGCTACGGCTAGGTTAAAGCTTAATTTAAGGGTGAGAGTTGAGCTTAGGGTTAGAGTTAGGGGTTAGGGTTAAGGTTAGGATTAAGTTTAGGTTTAGAGTTAGGATTAGGGTTGGTGTTAGGGTTAAATCATGGTTAAGTTTAGGGCTTGGTTAAGGTTAGAAATACGGTCAGGTTAAGCGTTGGGATTAGGTTTAGATGTTAGTGTGAGGGTTAGTGGTTGGTTTGCATTTAAGCTGAGTGTTTAGGGAAAGTTTTAGGGTTAGGATTAGGGTTAGAGTTAGAGTTAGGGTCAGGGTTAGTGTTCAGTTTAGGGTTAGGGTTAGGTTTATTGTTAGGATTAGGGTTAGGGTTAGGATTATGGTTATGGTAAGGTGTTAGGGGTTAGAGGTGTAGTTTAGGGTTAGGGTTTGGGTGAGGGTTCCTGTTAGGAATTGTGGTTCTGGTCATGGTTATGTTTGGTTTAGGGTTAGGGTTAGGTTTATGATTAGGTTTCAGGTTAGTGTTAGAGTTAGGGTGAGAGTTAGGGTTAAGGTTTGGGTTAGGCTTTGGTGTTAGGGGTTAGGGTTTGGGTTAGGGTTAGGGTTAACTTTAGGGCTCAGGGGTTTCAGGTTAGTTTTAGGGTTAGTGATAGCTTTAGGGTTATCGTTGGGGGTTAGGTTAGGGTTACGGTTAGTTTTACAGTTAAGGTGAGGGTTTAGGGTAAGTATTATGTTTAGGGTTAGAGTTAGAGTTAGGGTTAGGTTTAGGTGTAGGGCAAGATTCAGGTTTAGGCTCAAGTTTAGGGTTGGAGTTAGTGTTCTATTTAGGGTCAAGGTTAGAGTTAGGGTTAAGATTAGGTCTAGGATTAGTATTAGGTTAAGGGTTAGTTTCCGGTCTATTGGAAGGCTTAGGTTTAGGGTTACAGGTGGACTAGCGTTATGGTTAGAGCTAGGTTTAAGGTTAGGGTTTGGATTAGCTTTAGGTTTAGGGTACCGTTAGGGTTAGGGTTTGGATGAAGTTTAGGATAGGGTGAGGGTTATTTTTATGGTTAGGGCTAGAGTTTGGGTTTGTGTTCAGGTTAGTGTTAAGGTTAGGTTTAGGGTTCGGGTTAGGGTTAGGGCTAGTTGAGGGTTAGGGTTAGGTTTAGGTTTAGGGTTAGTGTGAAGTTTAGGTTAAGGGTGAGGGTTAGGATAAGGTTCACGATTAGGGTTAGGATTATGGTTAGTGTTAGAGGGTAGGTTTAGGGTGTTAGGGTTATGTTTATGGTTAGGGTAGGGTTAAGTTTAGGGTTAGGGTTAGTGTTAGGGTTAGGGATAGCTTTAGGTTTATGGTTCAGGATACGGTTCAGGGTTAGGGTGAGCGTAGGTTTTATGGTGAGGTTTAGGTTTACAGTTAAGGTGAGGGTTTAGGGTAATTGTTATGGTTAGGTTTAGAGTTAGTGTTAGGGTTAGGGTGAAGTTTCAGTTAATAGTGAGGGTTACGGTTAAGGTTAGGGTTAGGGTAAGGTTAGTGTTACGGTTAGGGTTAGGGTAAGGTTAGTGTTAAGGTTAGGGTTAAGGTAGGGGTAAGGTTAGGGTTAAGGCTAGGTTTTTTTACGGTGAACGGTAGGGGTAGTTTAGGGTTAGGGTTTGGTTTAGAGTTATAGTTAGTTGTAGGGTTTACTGTTAGGGTTAGGGTCAAGTTGAGAGTTATTGTTAGGTTTAGATTAGTTAAGGTTAGGGTTAAGTTTAGGGTTAGGGTAAGTGTTAGGTTTAGGTCAGGGTTACGATTCGGATGAGGGATAGGGTTAGAGTTAGGGAAAGGGTTAGGGGTTCGTGTGAGGGTTAGTGTTAGGTTTACATTAAGCTGATGTTTAAGGGTGTTACATTTAGGATTAGGGTTAGAGTTAGGGTTATGGTAAGGGTTAGGTTTAGAGTTAGGGGATAGTTTAGGGTTAGGTTTTGTTTTAGGTTTAGGGTTATTCTTAGGTTTAGGGTGACGTTTAGGTTAAGGATGAGGGTTAGGGTTAGGTTTTGGTGTTTGGGTTAAGTTTAGGGTTAGGTTTAGGTTAGGCTTAGTGTTAGGTTTAGGGTTAAGTGTTGGGTTACTCTTAGGGTCAGGTTTAAGTTTAGGTTTAGGGTTAGGGTTAGTGTTTGGTTTAGTGTTAGGGTTAGGGTGAAGTTTAAGTTAAGGGTGAAGGTTGAGCTTAGGGTTAGCCTTAGGGTTTAGGGTTAAGGTTAAGGTTAGGATGAGGTTTAGGGTTAAGGTTAGGTTTAGAGTTAGGGTTAGGGTTAGTGTTAGGGTTAAGTCATGGTTAGGTTCAGGGCTAGGTGAAGGTTATAGATAGGGTTGGGTTAAGGGTTGGGGTTAGGTTTAGATGTTAGGGTGAGGGTTAGTGCTAGGTTTCCATTGGAGCTGAGTGTGTAGGGTAAGTTTTAGGGTTAAGGTTAGGGTTAGAGTTAGAGTTAGGGTCAGGGTTAGGTTTAAGCTTAGGGTTAGGTTTATGGTTAGGATTAGGGTTAGGGTCAGTGTTAGGGGAGATTTAGTGTTACGTTTAGTTTTATGGTTAGAGTTAGGGTGAAGTTTATGTTAAGCGTGAGGTTTAGGTTTAGGGGTTAGGGTACAAGTTAGGGTCAGGGTTTGGGTTAAGTGTAGGTTTAGGGTTAGGTTTAGGGTTAGTGTTAGTTTTGGTTAGGATTAGGCTTTGAATGACGTTAGGGTAGGTTTAGGGTTATGGTTAGTGTGAAATTTTGGTTAAGGGTGAGGGTTCGTTTTAGGGTTAGGGTTAGTGGTTAGGGTTAGGTTTAGGGTTAAGGTTAGGTTTAGGCTAAGTATTAGTGTTAGAGTTAGGGTTAGGGGTTATTGTTTCAGTTAGGTTTTGGGTAGGGCTATATTTAGGGTTAAGCTCAGGGTTAGGGTTTGGTTTGTGTTAGGCATTGTGGTTGGGGTGAGTTTTATTTTTAGGGATAGGCTTGGGTAGGTTTCGGATTATGGTTATGGTAAAGTGTTAGGGGTTAGAGGTGTAGTTTAGGGTTAGGGTTTGGGTGAGGGTTCCAGTTAGGCATTGTGTTTCTGATCATGGTTAGGTTTGGTTTAGGGTTAGGTTTATGATTAGGCTTAAGGTTAGTGTTAGTGTTAGGGTGACAGGTTTAAGGTTTGGGTTAGGCATTGGTGTTAGGGGTTAGGGTTTGGGTTAGGTTTAGGGTTATCGTTAGGGCTTAGGGGTTCAGGTTAGTGTTAGGGATAGGGATAGCATTAGGGTTAGGGTGGGGGGATACGGTTAGGTGTTAGGTTGAGGGTTGCAGTTAGTTTTACAGTTAAGGTGATGGTTTAGGGTAAGTGTTATGATTAAAGGTTAGAGTTAGAGTTAGGGTGAAGTTTAGGTTTAGGTTTAGGGTTAGGTGTAGGGTAAGATTTAGGTTTAGTTTCAGGTTTAGGGTTAGAGTAAGTTGTCTATTTAGGGTCAATTTCACACTTAGGTCTAGGGTTAGGATTAGGTGTACAGTTAGGATTAGGTTTAGGGTTAGGTTCAGGGCTATTGTGTTAGGTTTAGGGTTACAGATGGACTAGAGTTATTTTTGGAGTTAGGGTTAAGGTTAGGGTTTGGGCTAGGTGTAGGTTTTTGCGTTAAGCTTAGGGTTAGGGTTTGGATGAAGTTTAGGATAGGGTGTGGGTTATTTTTAGGGTTGGAGCTAGAGTTTGGGTTTGTGTTCAGGTTAGTGTTAAGGTTAGGTTTAGGGTTCGGGTTAGGGTTTTGGGTTATGGTTAGGGTTTTGGGTTATGTTTAGGGTTAGGTTTAGGGTTAGGGTTAGTGTGAAGTTTAGGTTAAGGGTGAGGGTGAGGATAAAGGTTAAGATTCGGGTTGGTATTATAGTTTGTGTTAGAGGTTAGGTTTAGGGTGTTAGTTTTAGGTTTATGTTTAGGGTAGGGTTAAGTTTAGGGTTAATATTAGGGTTTGGGTGAGATTAGGATTACTGTTCGTATTAGGGTTAGGGTAAGGGATAAGTAAAGGGATAGCATTAGGTTTAGGGTTTGGGATACGGTTAGGGGTTAGGGTTCGGCTTAGTGTTAGGGTTAGGGTGTAGTTTAAGGATGAGGGTTGAGTTTAGGGTTAGGGGTTAGGGTTCGGATTAAGGTTAGGATTAGGTTTAGGGTCAAAGTTAGTTTTAGGGATAGGATTAGGGTAAGTGTTAGGTTTAAGTCATGTTTAGGCTTAGGGTTAGGTTATGGATACAGACAGGGTTAGGTTAAGGGTTGGGGTGAGGTTTAGATGTTAAGGTGAGGGTTAGTGCTAGGTTCCTTTCAAGGTGAGTGTATAGGGTAAGTTTTAAGGTTAGGATTAGGGTTAGAGTTACAGTCAGGGTTAGGGTTAAATTTAGGGTTAATGTTAGGTTTATGGTTAGGATTAGGGTTAGGGTCATGGATGGGGAGATTTAGTGTTATGTTTAGATTTTGGTTAGGGTTAGGGTGAAGTTTATGTTAAACGTGAGGGTTAGGGTTCAGGTTAGGGTCAGGGTTAGGGTTAAGTTTAGGTTTAGGTTTAGGGTTAGTTTTAGTTTTGCTTAGTTCTAGGGTTTGAATGAAGTTAGGGTAGGTTTACGGTTATGGTTAAGGTGAAATTTTGGTTAAGGGTGAGGGTTCGGTTTACAGTTAGGGTTAGAGTTAGGGTTGGTGGTTAGGGTTAGGTTTATGGTTAAGGTTAGTTTTAGGCTAAGGATTAGGCATAGAGTTAGAGTTAGGGGTTAGTGTTTCAATTAGGTTTAGGGTAGGGTTATATTTAGGGTTAAGTTTAGGGTTATAGTATGAGTTAGAGTTACTATTACGGTAAAGGTGAGAGTTTTGGGTGTTACGTTTAGTGTTAGGGATAGGGCTAGGGTTAGGGTTAAAGTTAGGATTAGGGGTTAGGGTTAGGTTTAAGTTTAAGGTAGGGTTAAAGTTAGTGTTAAGGTCAGGTTAGGTTTAGGTTCAGGGTTAGGATTAGGATAAGGTTTAGGGTTAGTGTTAGGGTCAGAGTTACGGTAAGTGTTACGTTTATGGTTGCAGTTGGTCAAGGTTAATTTTAGGGTTAGGTTTAGGTGTAGGGTAAGGTTTAAACTTAGGTTTAGCTTTAGGGTAGGGATAGAGTGAAGTTTAAGATGGAGTGAGGGTTACGGTTAGGGTTATGGCTACGGTTTGGTTTAGTTTTCAGGTTAGTGTTAAGGTTATGTTTAGGCTTAGGTTGAAGTTATGGGTATTGTTTCATTTTAGAGTTAGGGTTAAGTTTTTTTTAAGTTCAGTGTTAGGTTTAGGGTTAGGGTTACAGTTTGTGTTAGGCATTGGGGCTGGGGTGAGGGTTAGGTTTAGGGTTAGGATTGGGTAGCGTTAGGATTATGGTTATGGTAAGGTGTTAGGGGATAGAGGTGTAGTTTAGGGTTAGGGTTTGGGTGAGAATTCCAGTTAGGAATTGTGGTTCTGGTCATGGTTACGTTTGGTTTAGGGTTAGGGTTAGGTGGTTTCACAATCGCTTAGATCTAAGACAATGTAGTTGCTCCTCTGGAAGGATAAATGCACTGCGATGTAGTTTTTCAGAAGAAGCCTTGCGTTTGCAGGCGCAAATTAGGAATTCGTTGCAGGAAAGAGAAAGGAAAAAAGTTTCTCACCTTATGCCTGCTTCGCTCAGAGGACTGGATGAAGTCAGGGAGTTCTCCCTTTCACTGAGAAACATGCAGGCTGCTGTTGCTTGTGCACTCTATTAGGAGAAAATAGTCTGAAGTTACACACTTTGAACTGTGGAAAGGCACCGGGGTTTCTTAGGATTTCCCCAGGCGCTTTGTTTTCCCTGGGCCAAAATGAGCTTTCAGAATAGCTTAACGCTAACACCGCATACTCATTCCATTTCCAGAACACGACTACCGCAAGGCAGGTCTCTCTAACCCTAACCCTAACCCGAAACCTAAGCCTAGCCCTAATCCTAACCCTAAGCCTGACCCTAACATTAACCCAAACACCTAACCCTAATACTAACCTTACCCCTCATCCTTAACCTAAACTTCAACCTAAAACTAAACTTAACACTATGAAACTTAACACTATACATAAAACGAAATTAACCCTAAACTATCCCCTAACTCTAGCCCTAACCCTAAACCTAACCCAAACTCTAAGCCTAACCCTGAACGTATCACCCTAAAATGTCAGGTTAACTGAAAACCTAACACTAACCCTCACACGAACCCCTAACACTTTCCCCAACCGTAACCCTATCCCTAATGCTAACCCTAACCCTGACATAAACCTAACCCTTACCCTAATCCTAAACTTAACCCTAACCTTAACTCTACTCTAAACCTAACAATAACTCTAAACCTGAACCTAACCCTAACCCTAAACCCTAGCACGAACTCTAACTCTAAACCTAACCCTAACCCTAACCTAGCACTACCCTTTGCAGTAAACCTAGCCTTAACCCGAATCTTAACCCAACACCAAACCTAAACATAAACCTAACCCTAACACTAACCTTACACCTAACCCTAACCCTTACTATTAACTGAAACTTCACCCAAACCCTAACCCTAACTCTAATCCTAACCATAACAATTACCATAATCCTCACCTTAAGTGTAAACCTAACCGTAACCTGCACCTTAACCCTTAACTATATCGCCAAACCTAAACCTAACGCTATCCCCAACCTTATCCCTAATCCTAAGCCTAATAAGAACAGTAACACTAATGTAACACTAACCCTAATATTAACCCTAAACTCAACCGCACCCTAACCATAAACCTAACCCTAACACCCTAAACCTAACGTCTAACACCATCTATAATCCTAACCCTCACCCTTAACCTAAACTTCACACTAACGCTAAACCTAAACCTAACGCTAGCCCTAAACATAACGCCTAACCCTAATCCGAACCCTAAACCTAACCTTAACACTAACCTGAACACAAACCAAACTCTAGCCCTAACCATAAAAATAACCCTTACCCTATCCTGAACTTCATCCAAACACTAATCCTAACCTTAACCATAAACCTAAAGCTAACCCAAACCCTAACCTTAAACGTAACTCTAACAACGCTAGTCCATCTGTAACCCTAAACCTAAGCCTTACAATAGCCCTGAACCTAACACTTTACCTATTCCTAATCCTAACCGTAGACCTAATCCTAACCCAAACCCTAACTCTAACCTTGACACTAAATAGAACACTAACTCTAACCCTAAACCTGGACGTAAAACTGAATCTAACCCTACACCTAATCCTAACCCTAAACGTAATCTTAACTCTAACCCTAATCATAACACTTACCCTAAACCCTCAACTGTAAAACGAGCCGTAACCCTCACCCTAACCCTTAACCGTATCTCCCAACCCTGACCGTAATGCTATTCCTAACCCTAACCCTAACACTAACCTGAAACCCCTGAGCCCTAACGATAACCTTAACCCTAACCCCTAACACGAAAGCCTAATCCAAACCTTAACCCTAAATCTAACACTAACCTGAAACCTAATCATAAACCTAACCATGACCAGAACCACAATGCCTAACCGGAACCCTCACCCAAACTCTAACCCTAATCTACACCTCTAACCCCTAACACCTTACCATAACCATGATCCTAAGCCTACCCAACCCTAACCCTAAACCTAACCTACACCCCAACCACAAGGCCTAACACAAATTGTAACCTTAACTGTAACACTTAACACGAACCTAAAATCTAACCTTAACCCTAAAACTAAACAGAGCCCATAAACTTCACCCTAAACCTAAACATAACCTTAACACTAACCTGAAAACTAAACCAAACCTTACCCATAACCCTCACTCTATCTTAAACTTCACCCTATGTCTAACCTAAAGCTAACCATAACGTTAACTCTAACCCTACCCCTAAACCTAACCCTAACCTTAACCTTGGCCAAACTGCAACCCTAAACCTAACCCTTACAATAACTCTGACCCTAAGTCTCACACTAAACCTCATCCTAATCCTAACCCTGACCGTAACTCTAAACTAACCTTCACCTAACTTTAACCCTACCCTAAACTTAAACCTAACCCTAACCCATAACCCTAACTCTAACCCCTAACCCTAACTCTAACCCTAATCCTTAGCCTAAACCTAACCTTAACCCTAAAACTAACCCTAACCACTAACTCTAACCCTAACCCTAAACCGAACCCTCACCCTTAACCAAAATTTCGCCCTAACCATAACCCTAAACCTACGCTAACTTCATTCAAAACCTAACTCTAACCAAATCTAAAACTAACCCTAAACCCAAACCTAAACCTAACCCTAAACGTAAACATAACCCTAACCCTGACCATAACCTGAACTCTAACCTTAACCCCTAACCCTAAACCTCATGCTTAACATAAACTTTACCCCAACCCTAACCCTAAAATTAAAAAAAAAACTAAACACTAAATCTCCCCCTAACCCTGACCTTAACCCTAATCCTAAGCATAACCCTAACCCTAACCCGAACTCTAACCCTAACCGTAACACCCTAAAACATCATTTTAATTGTAAACCTAACACTAACCCTCACACGAACCCCTAACCCTTTCCCCAACCCTAAACATATCCCTAATCCTAGCCCTACCCCTGACCTAAACGTAACCCTTACCCTAACCCTAAAGTTAACCCTAACCTTAACTCCACCCTAACCCTAACCCTAAACCTAACAATAACTCTAAACTTGACCCTAACCCTAACCCTTAATGTTAGCACTAATTCTAACTCTAAACCTAACCCTAACCTAGCACTACCCTTTACCATAAACATAGCCTTAACAGTAATCTTACCCCTACCCTAACTCTAACCCTAAACCTAACCCTAACACTAACCTTAACCCTAACTCTAACCTTAACCCTGACCCTCACTATTAACTGAAACTTCACCCTAAACCTAACCCTAACTCTAACACTAACCCTAACCATAACAATTAACCTAAACCCTCTCCTTAATGGTAAACCTAACACTAACAGTCACCTTAACCCTTAAATGTATCCCCAACCCTAAACCTAACGCTGTCCCCAACCTTATCCCTAACCCTAACTCTAACATGAACAGTAACCCTAATCTAACCCTAACCCTAACATTAACCCTAAATTTAAGCCTAACCAAACCATAAACCAAACCCTAACACCCTAAACCTAACGTCTAACACTATCTATAATCCTAACCCTAATCCTAACCCTGATCCTAACACTCACACTTAACCTGAACTTCACACTAACCCTAACCCTAAACCTAACCCTAACCCGAAACATAACCCCTAACCCTAATCCAAACCCTAAACCTAACCTTAACACTAACTGAAGAGAAACCCAAACTCTAGCCCAAACCATAAAAATAACCCTCACCCTAGCCTAATCTTCATCCAAACCCTAACCCTAAACTTAACCCTAAACCTAACCTAAACCCTTACCTTAAACCTAACTCTAACCATAACGCGAGTCCATTTTTAACCCTAAACCTAACCCTTACAATAGCCCTGAACCTAATCTTAACCCTAAATATAATCCCAAACCTAACCCTAACCCTAACTCTAACCTTGACCCTAAATAGAACACTAACTCTAACCCTAAACCTGGACGTAAACCTAAATCTAACCCTAACAGTAAACCTAAACCTAACTCTAACCCTAATCATAACACTTACCCTAAACCCTAACCTTAACTGTAAAACTAACTGTAAACCTCATCAAAACCCCTAACGGTATCCTCAACCCTAACCCTAATGCTATCCCTAACCCTCACATTAATCTGAAACCCCTGAGCCCTAACGATAACCCTAACCCTGACCCAAAACCTAACTCCTAACACCAAAGCCTAACCCAAACTTTAACCCTAACTCTCACCCTAACTCTAACACTAACCCGAAACATAATAATAAAACTAACCCTAACCCTAAACCAAACCTAACCATGACCAGAACCACTATGCCTAACCAGAACTCTCACGTAAACCCTAACCCTAAATTACACCTCTAACCCCTAACACCTTACCATAACCATAATCTTAACCCTACCCAACCCGAACCCTAAACCTAACCCTCACCCCAACCACAAAGCCTAATACAAACCGTAAACCTAACCCTAACTGTAACACTAAACTTAACCCTAACCTAAATTCTAACCCTAAACCTAAAACTAAACAGAACCCATAAACTTAACCCTAACCCTAAAGATAACCTTAACACTAACCTGAAAACAAACCCAAACCGTAGTCATATCCCTAACCCTCACCCTATCTTAAACCTCACCCTATCCCTAACCTAAAGCTAACCCTAACTTTAACCCTAACCCTACCCATAAACCTAACCCTAACCTTAACCTTGGCCCACCTGTAACCCTAAACCTAACCCTTATAATAACTCTGACCCTAACCCTCGCCCTAAACCTAACCCTAATTGTAACCCTGACCCTAACCCTAACCTAACCTTAACCCTAACTTTAAGCCTACCATAAACTTAAACCTAACCCTAACCCCTAACCCTAACTCTAACCCTAACCCTAGCCCTACCTTAACCATAATCCTAACACTTACCCAAAACCCTCACCTTAACTGTAATCATAACTCTCACACTTACCATAACACTAAACTTAACCCTAATTATAACCCTATCCTAAACCTAACTGAAACACTAAACCCTAACACTAATTCTAACCCTAATCCTCAGCCTAAACCGCACCTTAACCCTAAACCTACCCTAACCGCTAACCCTAACCCTAAACCGAACCCTCACCCTTAACCAAAATTTAACCCTAACCATTACCTTTTTTTTTTATTACCTTAAACCTACCCTACTTCATTCAAAACCCAACCCTAACCAAAAGTAAAACTAACACTAAACCTAACCATAACCCTAAACCTAAATTTAAACCTACCCCTAACCTTAACCCTGACCCGAATCTGAACCCTAACCCCTAACCCTAAACCTCACGCTTAACATAAACTTCAAACTAACCCTAACCCTGACTCTAAACATAACACTAAATCTCCCCTGACCCAGACCCTAACCCTAATCCTAACCAGAAACCTAAACCTAACCCTAAACTTAACCCTAACCCTGAAACTAACTCTAACCCTAATCCTAACCCTAAAACTTACTCTACGCACTCAGCTTAAATGGAAATCTAGCACTAACCCTCACCCTAACATCTAAACCTAACCCCAAACCTTAACCTAACCCTATCTCTAACCTTAACCTAGCCCTAAACCTAACCATGACTTAACCGGAACACTTACACTAACCCTAACACTAAACCTAACCTTAACCCTAAAATTAATCCTAACCTTAATCCTAAACCTAATCCCTAACGTTACCCCTAAGATGAACCCTCACACTTAACTTAAACTTCCCCCTAACCCCAACCCCAACCCAAACCCTACCCCAACCCTAAACCTAAAGCTAAACCTGACCCTACTATTAACCCAAACACCTAACCCTAAAACTAAACCTAACCCTAACCTTAACCCAAACACTAACCCTAACCCTCATCCTTACCTAAGCTTCACCCTAAACCTAAACCTAACCTGATCCTAACCTTAAACCACCTAACCCTAACACTAACCCTAACCCTCATCCTTAACCTAAGCTTCACCCTAAACCTAAGCCTAACCCTAAGCCTAAAACTAAACCTAACCCTAAACTCTCCCATAACTCTAGTCCTAAACCTAAACCTAACCCTAACTATAACCTTAACCCTAAACGTAACACCCTAAAACATCAGCTTAACAGTAAACCTAACACTAACCCTCACACAAACCCCTAACCCTTTCCCTAACCCTAACCTTATCTCTCATCGTAACCCTAACCCTGACCTAAACCTAACCCTAAGCATAACCGAAGCATTAACGCTACGCTAAACTTAACCCTAAACCTAACAATAACTCTAAACCTGACCCGAACCCTAACCCTAAACCCTAGCACTAACTCTAACTCTAAACCTAACCCTAACTTAGCCTTACCCTTTACCGTAAACCTAGCCTTAACCCTAACCTTACCCTTACCCCAACCCTAAGCCTAACCCTAACACTAACCTTAACCCTAACTATAACCTTAACCCTAACCCTCACTACTAACTGAAAATTCACAATAACCCTAACCGTAACCCTAACTCTAACCCTAACCATAACAATTACCCTAAACCCTGACCTTAACTGTAAACCTAACCCTAACCCTCAAGCTAACTCTTAACCGTATTCCCAACCCGAAACCTAATGCTACCCCCAACCTTATCCCTAACCCTAACCCTGAACGTACAGTAACCCTAACCGAACCCTAACCCTAACATTAGCCCTAAACTTAACGATACACTAACAATAAACCTAACCTTAACTCCCTAAACCTAACGACTAACACTATCTATACTCCTAACCCTCACCCTTAACCTAAACTTTACACTAACCTTAAACTAAATCTAACCCTAACCCTAAACATAACCCCTTAACCAAACCCGAACCCTAACTTAACCTTAACACTTACATGAACACAAACCCAAACTCTAGCCCTAACCATAAAAATAACCCTCACCCTATCCTAAACTTCATCCAAACCCGAACCTTAACTGTAAACCTAAACCTAACCAAAACCCTAACCTTAAACCTACCTCTAACCGTAACGCTAGTCAATCTGTAACCCTAAACCTAACCCTTACAATAGCCCTGAACCTAACCCTAAACCTAATCCTAGCCCTAGACATAATCCTAACCCTAACCCTAACTCTAACCTTGACCCTAAAGAGAACACTAACTCTAACCCTAAACCTGGACCCAAACCTAAACATTGCCCTACACCTAACACTAACCCTAAACCTAACTCTAACTCTAACCCTAATCATAACACATCCTACACCATCACCTTAACTGCAAAACTACTAACCGTAACCCTCACCCTAACCCCTAACCATATCCCCCAATCCTAACCCTAATGCTATCCCTAACCTTAACCCTAAAACTAAACTGAAACCCCTGAGCCCTAACGATAACCCAAACCCAAACCAAAGCCTAACCCAAACCTTAACCCTAACTCTCACCCTAACTCTAACACTAACCCAAAACCTAATCATAAACCTAACCCTAACTCTAAACCAAACCTAACTATGACCAGAAAAACAATTCCTAACCGGAACCCTCACCCTAAATTTAACCTTAACTTTAACTTTACCCTAACCATAACAAAAACTCTAAACCTAACCCTACCCCTTACCCTAAACCCTAGCACTAGCTCTAACTCTAAACACAACCCTAACCCTAACCCAGCCCAACCCTTTACCATAAACCTAGTCTTAACCATAACCTTACCCCTACCCTAACCCTAACCCTAAACCTAACACTAACCTTAACCCTAACTCTAATCTTAACCCTAACCTTACCCTAACCCTCACTATTAACTGAAACTTTACCCTAACCCTAACCCAAACTCTAACTCGAATCCTAACTATAACACTTACCCTAAACCCTCACCTGAACTGTAAACCTAACCCTAACCCTCACCCTAACCCCCACCCTGACCCTAACCCCTAACCGTATCCCCAACCCTAAACCTAATGCTATCCCTAACCCTATCCCTAAACCAAACACGAACATTAACGCTAATCTAACCTTAACTCTAACATTAACCCTAAACTTAACCCTACCCTAACCATAAACCTAACCCTAACATCCTAAATCTAACCTCTAACACTAACAATAATCCTAACCCTAATCCTAACCCTTATCCTAACCCTCACCCTTAACCTAAACTTCACACTAACCCTAAACCAAAACGTAACCCTAACCCTAAACATAACCCCTAACCCTAACCCGAACCCTAAAGCTAACCTTAATGCTAACATGAACACAAACCCAAACTCCAGCCCTAACCATAAAAATAACCCTCACCCTATCCTAAACTTCATCCAAACACTAACCCTAACCTTAACTGTAAACCTAAACCTAACCCAAACCCTAAACTTAAACCTAACCCTAATCAGAATGCTAGTCCACCTGTAACTCTAAACCTAAGCCTTACAATAGCCCTGAACCTAACCCCCAAACTAATCCTAATCCTAACCCTAGACCTAATCCTAACCCTAACCCTAAATCTAACCTTGACCCTAAATAGAACACTCTCACCCTGAACCTGAAACTAAACCTAAATCTTACCCTACACCTAACCCTAATCGTAAACCCAATCCTAACTCTAACTCTAACTCTAACCCTAATCATAACACTTACACTAAACCCTCAACTTAACTGTAAAACTAACCGTAACCCTCACCCTAACCCCTAACAGTATCCACGAACCCTAACCCTAATGCTATGCCTAACCTTAACCCTAACACTAACCTGAAACCCCTGAGCCCTAACGATAACCCTAACCCTAACCCAACCAAAACCTAACCCAAACCTTAACCCTAACTCTCACCCTAACTCTAACACTAACCCGAAACCTAACCATAAACCTAACCATAACCCTAAACCAAACCTAACCATGACCAGAGCCACAATTCCTAACCGGAACCCTCATCCAAACCCTAACCCTCAACTACACCTCTAACCCCTAACACCTTACCATAACCCTAATCCTAAACCTTATCCTAACCCTCACCCTTAACCTAAACTTCACACTAACCCTAAAACAAAGCGTAACCCGAACCCTAAACCTAACTTTAACACTAAACTGAACACAAAACCAAGCTCTAGCCCTAACCATAAAAATAACCCTCACCCGATCCTAAACTTCATCCAAACCCTAACCCTAACCTTAACCGTAAACCTAAACCTAACCCAAACCCTAACCTTAAACCTAACACTAACTATAACACTAGTCCACCTGTAACTCTAAACCTAAGCCTTATACTAGCCCTGAACCTAACCCTAAAACTAATCCTAATCCTAACCTTAGACCTAATCCTAACCCCAACTCTAACCTTGACCCAAAATAGAACACTAACTCTCACCCTGAACCTGACACTAAACCTAAATCTTACCCTACACCTAACTCTAACCCTAAAACTAACCCTAACTGTAACCCTAATCATAACACTTACACTAAACCCTCACCTTAACTGTAAAACTAACCATAACCCTCACCTTAACCCCTAACAGTATCCCCCAACCCTAACCCTAATGCTATCCCTAACCCTAGCCCTAACACTAACCTGAACCTCTAAGTGCTAACGATAATCCTAACCCTAACCAAAACCTAACCCCTGACACCAAAGCCTAACCCTAACTATCACCCTAACTCTAACACTAACCAGAAACCGAATCATAAACCTAACCCTAACTCTAAACCAAACCTAAGCTTCACCAGAAACACAATGCTTAACCAGAACCCTCACCCAAACCCTAACCCTAAACTACACCTCTAACCCCTAACACCTTACCATAACCATAATTCTCAGTCTACCCAACCCTAACACTAAACCTAAACCTAACTCCAACCACAACACCTAACCCAAACCGTAACCATAACCCAAACTGTAACACTAAACTTAAAACTTACATAAGATCTAACCCAATCCCTAAAACTAAACAGAACCCGAAAATTTAACCCTAACCCTAAACATAACCTTAACACTAACCTGAAAACTAACCCAAACCTCAGCCATAACCCTAACCCTAACCGTCACCCTATCTTAAACTTCACCCTATCCCTAACCTAAAGCTAACCCTAACTTTAACCCTAATCCTAACACTAAACCTAACCCTACCCTTAACCTTGGCCACCTGTAACCGTACACCTAAACTTTACAATAACTCTGACCCTAAATCTCACCCTAAACCTAATCCTAAACCTAACCCTGAACCTAACCCTAACCTAACCTTAACCCTAACTTTAACCCTACCGTAAACTGAAACCTAACCCTAAACCCTAACCCTAACCTTAACCCTGACCTAATCCTAACCTGTACCCTAACTCTGAACTTAACACTAACCTTAACTCTACCTTAACCCTAACCTTAACAATAACTCTAAACCTGAACCTAACCTTAACCCTAAACCCTAGCACTAAATCTAACTCTAAATCTAACCCTAACCTAGCCCTACCCTTTACCGTAAACCAAGCCTTAACCCTAAACTTACCCCTACCCTAAACCTAACCCTAACACTAACCCTGACTATTAACTGAAACTTCACCCTAAACACAAGCCTAATTCTAACTCTAACCCTAACCATAACAATTAACCTAAACCATCACCTTAAATGTAAACCTAAACATAACCCTCACCCTAATCCTTAACCATACCCCCAACCCTAAACCTAACGCTATCTATCCCTCACATTATCCCTAACCCTAACCCTAACACGAACAGTAACCCTAATCTAACGCTAACCCTAACATTATCCCTAAACTTAACCCTTCCCTAACCATAAACCTAACGCTAACACTCTAAACCTAACCTCTAACACTAACTATAATCCTAACCCTAATCCAAAACCTTATCCTAACCCTCACCCTTAACCTAAAATTCACACTAACCCTAAACTTAAACCTAATCTAAACATAACCACTAACCCTAACCTGAACCCTAAACCTAACCTTAGCACTAACCTGAACACAAACCCAAAGTCTAGCCCTAACCCTAAAAATAACCCTCACTCTATCCTAAACATCAACCAAACCCTAACACTAACCTTAGTCCTAAACCTAAACCTAACCCAAAACCTAACATTAAATCTAACACTAACCATAATGCTAGTCCACCTGTAACACTAAACCTAACGCTTAAAATACCCCTGAACCTAACCCTAAACCTAATCCTAACCCTAGACCTAAACCTAACCCTAACCCGAACTCTAACCTTGACCCTAAATAGAACACTAACTCTAACCCTAAACATGAACCTAATCCTAAATCTTACCCTACACCTAATCCTAACCGTAAACCTAGCACTAACTCTATGTCTAACCCTAATCAGAACACTTACCCTAAACCCTTACCTTAACTGTAAAACTAACCGTAACCCTCACTCTAACCCCTAACTGTATCCCCCAACCCTAAGCCTAATGCTATCCCTAACCCTAACACTAACACAAACCTGAACCCCTAAGCCCTAATGATAACCCTAACTCTAACCCAAAACCTAACCAATAACACCAAAGCCTAACCCAAACCTTAAACGTAACTCTCACCCTAACTCTAACACTAGCCCTAAACCTAATCATAAACCTAACCCTAAACCAAACCTAAACATGACCAGAACCACAATGCCTAACCGGAACCCTCACCCAAACCCTAACCCTAAACTACACCTCTAACCCCTAACACCTTACCGTAACCATAATCCTAACCCTACCTTACACTAACCCTTAACCTAACCCTCACCCCCAGCACAACGCCTAACACAAAATGTAACCCTAACCCTAACAGTAACACTAAACTTAACCCTAACCTAAAATCTAACCCTAACCCTAAAACTAAATGGAACCCAGAAACTTAACCCTAACACGAAACACAACCTTAACACTAACCTGAAAACTAACCCAAACATTAGCCATAACCATAACCTTAACCCTCACCCTAACTTAAACTTCACCCTATCCCTAACCTAAAGCTCACCCTAACTCTAAACCTATCGCTACCCCTAAACCTAACCCTAACCTTAACCTTGGCCCACCTGTAACCCTAAAACTAACCCTTACAATAACTCTGACCCTAAACCTCACCCTAAACCTAATCCTAAACCTAACCCTAACCTTAACCCTAACTCTAACCTTGACACTAGATAGAACACTAACTCTAACCCTGAATCTGAACCTCAACCTAAATCTTACCCTACACCTAACCCTAACCCTAAACCCAATCCTAACTCTAACTCTAACCCTAAACATAACACTTACCCTAAACCCTCACCTTAACTGTAAAACTAACCATAACCCTCAACTTAACCCCTAACCGTATCCCCCAATCCTAACCCTAATGCTATCCCTAACAATAACCCTAACACTAACCTGAACCCCTAAGCCCTAACGATAACCCTAACCCTAACCCAAACCCTAACCCCTAACACCAAAGCCTAACACAAACGTTAACCTTAACTCTCATCCTAACTCTAACACTAACCCGAAACCTAATCATAAACCTAACCCTAATCCTAAACCAAACCTAACCATGACCAGAACCACAATGACTAACCAGAACCCTCACCCAAACCCTAACCCTAAACTAAACTCTAACACCTAACACCTTACCATAACCATAATCCTAACCCTACCCAACCCAAACCCTAAACCTAACCCTCACCCCAACCACAACACCTAACACAAACTGTGACCCTAATCCTAACCGTAACACTAAACTTAACCCTAACCTAAAATCTAACCCTAACCCTAAAACTAAACAGAACCCATAAACTTAACCCTAAGACTAAACATAACCTTAACACTAACCTGAGAACAAAACCTATCCTTAGCCATAACCCTAACCCTCACCCTATCTTAAACTTTACCCTATCCCTAACCTAAAGCTCACCCTAACTTTAACACTAATCCTACCCCTAAATCTAACCTTAACCTTAACCTTGGCCCACCTGTAATACAATAAAACCTAACCCTTACAATACCTCTGACCCTAACCCTCACCCTTACCCTAACCCTAACCCTAAACCTAACCCTAACCCTAAACCTAACCCTCACCCTTAACCCAAACTTCACACTAACCCTAAACCTAAATGTAACCCTAACCCCAAACATAACCCCTAACCCTACTCCGAACCCTAAACCTAACCTTAACACTAACCTGAACACAAACCCAAACTCTAGCCCTAACCCTAAAAATAACCCTCACCCTATCCTAAACTTCATCCAAACCCTAACCCTAACCATAACCCTCAATCTAAACCTAACACAAACCTTAAACTTAAACCTAACTCTAACCATAACGCTAGACCACTTGTAACCCTAAACCTAACCCTTACAATAGCCCTGAACCTAACCATAACACTTACCCAAAATCCTTACCCAAACCCTAAACCGAAGCCTAATCCGAAGCCTAACCTGAACCCTAACCCTAACCCGAACCCTAAACCCAAACCCTATCACTAGCCCTAGCCCTAGGACCTAGCCCAAGTCCTAGCCCTAGCCCTAGTCCTAACCCTAACACTAACCCGAACCCTAAACATTAACCCTAACCCCAAACCCTAAAACTAACCATAAACCATAACCCTAAACCTTAACCCTAAGCTTAACCCAAAACCCTAACACTAACCCTAAACTCTAGCCCTAAAACCCTAGCCCTAACACCAAGCCTTAGCCCTAGCCCTAACGCTAACCCTAACCCTAAACATAACCCTGACCCTAAACCCTAAATCCTAACCCTAAACCTAACCCTGACCCTAACCCCAACCCTGACCCATTCCCTGATGCTAAGCCTAAACCCTGACAATGACCGTAAACACTGACAATGACCCTAACTCTGACCCTAAACCTGGACCCTGATGCTAAACACTGACCCTCACCCTAAACTCTAACACTAAACACTAAACCCTAACCCCTAGCCCTAACCCGTAGCCCTAACCTTACCTCTAACCCTAACCCCTAAACCCTAACCATAAAAACAAACCCTAAACCTAACCCTGACCCTAACCCCTAACCCTGACCCTGACCCTAAACCATGACCATGACCCTAATACTGACCATGACCCTAACCCTGACCCTAAACCCTGACCCTAAACCCTGACCCTGACACTAAACACTGACCCTGACCCTAAACTCTAACACTCAACCCTAAAACCTAACCTTAACCCCTAAACCCAATCCCTAAACATAACCCTAACACTAAACTAAACCCTAAACCCTAACCCAAACCCTAACCTATGTAGGGAGTGAAGAGGTGAGAGGGACTAGGCTGGGCCTGTGAAGGGAGTCAGGAGTTGAGATAGACCATGCAGGGCACTGTATAGGGAGTGAGAGACCAGGCAGGGCACTGTATAGGGAATAAGATGGTGGGACAAAAGAGACAGAAACCTGTGTAGGAAGTGAAGAGCTGAGAGACTAGAGAGAGTCCTTTGTAGGGACTGAGGAGGTGGGTGAGACCAGGCAGGGCCCTGAGTAGGGAGTGAGGAGGTGGGAGAGACCAGGCCCCTGTATAGGGAGGGAGGAGATGGAAGAGACCAGGCAGGGACAGGTGTAGGAAGTGAGGAGGTGGGAGGGACCAGGAAGGGCCCTGTGTAGGGAGTGAGGATGTGGAAGAGAACTGTGTAGGGAGTAAGGAGGTGGGAGGGACCAGGCAGAGACCTTTACAGGGATGGAGGAGGTGGGAGAGAACAGGCAGGGCCCTGAGTAGGGAGTGAGGAGGTGGGAGCAACCAGGCAGGGCTCTGTCTAGGGAGTGAGGAGGTGGGAGAGACTAGGCAGAGATATGCATAGGGAGTGAGGAGGTGAGAGAGACCAGGTAGGATGCTGTGCAAAGAGTGAGGATGTAGGAGAGACTAGGCAGGGCCCTGTGTAGGGAGTGAGAATGTGCGAGGGACCAGGCAGGGCCCTGTGTAAAGAGTGAGGATGTAGGAGAGGCCAGGCAGAGACCTGTGTAGGGAGTGAGGAGGTGGGAGAGAATAGGCAGAAACGTGTGTAGGGAGGGAGAAGATGGTAGACAGCAGGTAGGGCCCTCTGCAGGAAGTGAAGAGGTGGGAGAACCATTCAGAGACCTGCATAGGGAGTGAGGAGATGGGAGAGACCAGACAGGGACCTCTGTAGGGAGTGAGTTGGCCAGAGATCAGGCATGTCCCTGTATGGAGTAAAGATACGGGAGAGACCAGGCAGGGCCCTGTGAAGGGAGTTAGGAGGTGGGAAAGAACAGGCAGAGAAGAGTGTAGGGAGTGAGGAGGTGGGACAGACCAGGCAGGGCCCTGTGTAGGGAGTAAAGAAGAGGGAGAACCAGGCAGAGCCCTGTATAGGGAGTGAGGTTGTGCGAGAGTCCAGGCACGGCCCTGTGTAAGGAGTGATGAGGTGGGAGAGACAAAGCAGGATGCTGGGCAGGGTGTGATGGGTAGGGAGCATCCAGGCAGGGCCCTGTGTAGGGAGTGAGGTGTTGGGAGAGACCACGCAGGTCCTGTGTAGGGAGTGAGGATGTGGGAGAAACAGGCCAGGCTTTTGTGCAGGAAGTGAGGAGATGGGAGACACCAGGCAGGGCCCTGTATAGGGAGTGAGGAGATGGGAGAGAACAAGCACAGCCCTGTTTAGGGAGTGAGGAGAAAGGAGATAACAGCCAGAAACACAGTGCAGGGACTGAGGCGATGGGAGAGATAAGGCAGGACCCTGTGTAGGGAGTGAGGATGTGGGAGAAACCAGGCAGGGCCCTGTAGAGAGTAAGGAGTTGGAGAGACCAGGCAGGGCCTTGTTTAGGGAGTGAGAAGGTGGGAGAGACCATCAGGGCCCTGTGTAGGGAGTGAGCAGTTGGGAGAGACCACCCAGGTACCTGAGTAGGGAGTCAGGAAGTGGGAGAGATCAGGCAGGGCCCTGTGGAGGGAGTAAGGAGGTGGAGAGACCAGGCAGTGGCTTGTTTAGGGAGTGAGCAGGTGCGAGAGAACATCAGGGCCCTGTGTAGTGAGTGAGGAGGAGGGAGAAAACAGGCTAACACCTGTGTATGTAATAAGGAGGTGGGAAAGACCACCCAGAGACCTGTGTAGGGATTGAGGAATGGGAGAGAAAAGGCAGAGAACTGTGTAGGGAGTGAGGAGGTAGGAGAGACCAGGCAGGGCCCTGTGTAGGGAGTGAAGAGGTGGGAGAACCAGGCAGAGTCCTGCATAGGGAGTGAGAAGGTGGGAGAGGACAGGCAGAGCCCTGCGTAGGCAGTGAGGAGTAGGGATTGACTAGGCAGGACCCTGTGTAGGGTGTGAGGAGGTGGGAGATTCCAGGCAGGACCCTTTGTAGGGAGTGAGGTGTTGGGAGAGACCAGGCAGAGTCTTCTGTAGGGAGTGAGGATGTGGGAGAGAACAGGCAGGGCCCTGTGCAGGGCCTGAGGAGGTTAGAAATACCAGGCAGGGCTCTGAATAGGGAGAGAGGAGGTGGGAGAGAACAGGCAGGGAACTGTCTAGGGATTGAAGAGGTGGGAGAGAACAGGCAGAGACCTTGTAGGGAATGAGGAGGTGGGAGAAACCGTGCAGAGACCTGTGTAGGGATGGAGAAGGTGGGAGGGACCAGTTAGGGCCCTGTGTATGTAGTCAGGATGTGAGAGAGAGGAGGCAGGGCCCTCTGTGCATTGAGGATGTGGGAGAGGCCAGGCAGGGCTCTGTCTATGGATTAAGGAGGTGGGAGAGGCCAGGCAGGGCTCTGTTTAGGGAGTGAGGAGGTGGGAGAGACCAGGCAGAGACCTGCATAGGGAGTAAGAAGGTGAGAGAGACCAGGTAGGATGCTGTGTAAAGAGTGAGGATGTAGGAGAGACTAGGCAGGGCCTTGTGTAGGGAGTAAGGAGGTGGAGAGACCAGGCAGGGTCTTGTTTAGAGAGTGAGGAGGTGGGAGAGACCAGGCAGGGACCTGTGCAAGGAGTGAGGAGATGGGAGAAAACAGGCACAGCCATGTGTAGGGAGTGAGGAGGTGGAAGAGACCAGCCAGGGCCCAGTGAAGGGAGTGAGGAGGTGGGAGGTAAGAAGCAGAAAACAGTGTAGGGAGTGAGGAGGTGGGAGATACAAGACTGGACCCTAAGTAGGGAGTGAGGATGAGGGAGAACCCAAGCAGGGAGCTGAGTAGGGAGTAAAGTGTTGAAAAGACCAGGCAGGGCCCTGTTTAGGGAGTGAGAAGGTGGGAGAGACCATCAGGGCCCTGTTTAGGGAGTGAGGAGGTGGGAGAGACCAGGCAGGGCCCTGAGTAGGGAGAGAGGAGGTGGGAGAGAACAGGCAGGGCCCTGTGTACAGAGTGAGTAGGTGGGAGAGAACAGGCAGGGCTCTGTGTAAGGAGTGATGAGTTGGGAGAGGCCAGGCAGGGCCCTGTGTAGGGAGTGAGGAAGTGGGAGAGGCCAGGCAGAGACCTGTGTAGAGAGTGAGGAGGAGGGACAGACCAGGCAGGGCCCTGTGTAGGGAGTGAGGAGGTGGGAGATAACAGGCAGTGCCCTGTGCAAGAAGTGAGGAGGTGGGAGAAACCAGGCAGACACCTGTGTAGGGAGTGAGGAGCTGGGAGAGACCCGTGTATGGAGTGAGGAGTTTGGAGAGAACAGGCGGCACCCTGTGTAGGCAGTCAGGATCTGAGAGAAGCCAGCTTAGGGCCCTGTATAAGGATTGAAGAGGTGGCAGATGAGGCAGGGCCCTGTTTAGGGAGTGAGGATGTGGGAGAGGAGGCAGAACCCTGTATAGGGATTGAGGATATGGGAGATAACCGGCAGAGACCTGTGTAGGGAGTGAGGAGGTGGGAGAGACCAGGCAGGGACCTGTGTAGGTCCTGAGGAGGTGGGAGAGACCAGGCAGGGTCCTGTGTAGGGAGTGAGGAGGTAGAAGAGATCATCAGGGCCCTGTGCAGGGAGTGAGGAGGTGGAAGAGACTAGGGAGGGCCCTGTGTAGGGAGTGAGGAGGTGGGAGAAACAAGCCAGGTTTTTGTGTAGGAAGTGAGGAGATGGGAGACACCAGGCAGGGCCCTGTATAGGGAGTGAGGAGCTGGAGAGACCAGGCAGGGCCTTGTTTAGGGAGTGAGAAGGTGGGAGAGACCATCAGTGCCCTGGGTAGGGAGGGAAGGGGTGTGAGAAACCAGTCCGGGCCCTGTGTAGGGAGTGAGGAGGTGGGAGAGACCTTTAGGGCCCTGTGTAGGGAGCAAGAAGGTGAGACAGAACAGGCAAGGCCCTGTATACAGATTGAGGAGTTGGGAGAGACCACCCAGATACCTGAGTAGGGAGTCAGGAGGTTTGAGAGATCAGGCAGAGCCCTGCGTAGGAAGTGAGGAGATGGAAGAGATCTGCAGGGAGCTGTATAGGGAGGGAGCAGGTGGGAGAGACCAGGCAGGGCCCTGTGGAGGGAGTAAGGAGGTGGAGAGACCAGGCAGTGGCTTGTTTAGGGATTGAGCAGGTGCAAGAGAACATCAGGGTCCTGTGTAGTGAGTGAGGAGGAGGGAGAAAACAGGCTAACCCCTGTGTATGTAGTAAGGAGGTGGCAAAGACCACCCAGAGACCTGTGTAGGGATTGAGGAATGGGAGAGAAAAGGCAGAGAACTGTGTAGGGAGTGAAGAGGTAGGAGAGACCAGGCAGAGTCCTGCATAGGGAGTGCGAAGGTGGGAGAGGACAGGCAGAGCCCTTCGTAGGGAGTGAGGAGCTGGGATTGACTAAGCAGGACCCTGTGTAGGGTGTGAGGAGGCGGGAGATTCCAGGCAGGGCCCTTTGTAGGGAGTGAGGTGTTGGAAGAGACCAGGGAGAGTCCTGTGTAGGGAGTGAGGATGTGGGAGAGACCAGGCAGGGCCCTGTGTAGGGCCTGAGTAGGTTAGAAATACCAGGCAGGGCTCTGAGTAGGGAGAGAGGAGGTGGGAGAGAACAGGCAGGGCCCTGTCTAGGGATTGTAGAGGTGGGAGAGAACAGGCAGAGACCCTTGTAGGGAATGAGGAGGTGGGAGAAACCATGCAGAGACCTGTGTAGGGATGGAGAAGGTGGGAGGTACCAGTTAGGGCACTGTGTATGTAGTCAGGATGTGAGAGAGGAGGCAGGGCCCTGTGTGCATTGAGGATGTGGGAGAGGCCAGGCAGGGCTCTGTCTAGGGAGTGAGGAGGTGGGAGAGGCCAGGCAGGGACCTCTGTAGGGAGTTAGGCATTAGGAGAGACCAGGCAGGGCCCTGTGTAGGGAGCGAGGAGGTGGGAGAGACCAGGCAGAGACATACATAGGGAGTGAGGAGGTGAGAGAGACCAGGTAGGATGCTGTGTAAAGAGTGAGGATGTAGGAGAGACCAGGCAGGGCCCTGTGTAGGGAGTGAGGAGGTGGGAGAGGCCAGGCAGGGCCCTGTGTAAGGAATGAGGAGGTGGGAGGGAGAAGTCGGAGACCTGTGTAGGAATGAGGAAATGGCAGAGACTAGGCAGGGCCCTGTCTAGGGAGTGAGGAGTTGGAAGAGACCACGCAGAGACCTGTGTACTGAGTCAGGAGGTGGGAAGGAACAGGCAGGACTCTGTGTAGCAAATGAGGGTGTGAGAGATAATAGGCAGAAACTTGTGTAAGGAGTGAGAAGATGGAAGACAGTCGGCAGGGCCCTGTGTAGGGAGTAAAGAGGTGGGAGAACCATTCAGAGACCTGAATAGGGAGTGAGGAGTTGGGAGAGACCAGGCAGGGCTCTGTATAAGGAATGAGGAGGCCAGAGATCAGGCAGGTCCCTTTGTATGGAGTAAGGATGTGGGAGAGACCAGCCAGGGCCCTGTGCAGGAAGTGAGGAGGTAGGAGAGAATAGGCAGGGCCTGGTGTAGGGAGTGAGGAGGTAGGAGAGACCAGGCAGGGCCTGTTGTAGGAAGTGAGGAGGTGGGCGAGACCAGGCAGGGCCCTGTGTAGGAAGTGAGGAAGTGGGAAAGAACAGGCAGAAACCTGTGTATGGAGTGAGAAGATGGGAGACAGGAGACAGGGCCCTGTGTAGGGAGTGAAGAGGTGGGAGAACAAGGCAGAGTCCTGCATAGAGAGTGAGGAGGTGGGAGAGGACAGGCAGAGCCCTGCATAGGGAGTGAGGAAGTGGGAGAGACAAGGCAGGGCTCTGTGTAAGGAGTGATGAGGTGGAAGAGACTAGGCAGGACCCTGCTAGGGGTTATTGATATTGTAAGGGTTAGGTTTAGGGTTAGGGTAGGGGTAAGGTTAGGGTTAAGGCTAGGTTTACTGTAAAGGGTAGGGCCAGGTTAGGGTTAGGGTTAGGTTTAGAGTTAGAGTTAGTGCTATGGTTTAGGGTTAGGTTCAGGTTTAGAGTTATTGTTAAGTTTAGGGTTAGGGTAGAGTTAAAGTTAGGGTAAAGTTTAAGGTTAGGGTAAGGATTAAGTTTAGGTCAGGGTTAGGGTTAGGATGAGGGATAGCGTTAGAGTTAGGGGTTCATGTAAGGGTTAGTGTTACATTTACAGTTAAGCTGATGTTTTAGGGTGTTACTGTCAGGGTTAGGGTTAGGGTTAGGTTTAGGTTTAGGGCGAGAGTTAGGGGATAGTTTAGGGTTAGGTTTAGTTTTACGGTTAGGGTTAGGCTTATGTTTAGGGTGAAGTTTAGGTTAAGGATGAGGGTTAGGGTTAGGGTTTGTTGTTTGGGTTAAGGTTAGGGTTAGGTTTAGGGTTAGGCTTAGTGTTAGGTTTAGGGTTAGTTGTTTGGGTTAATGTTCAGGTGAGGTTTACTGTTAGGTTTAGGGTTAGGGTTAGGGTGAAGTTTAAGTTAAGGGTGAGGGTTGATCTTAAGGTTAGCGTTGGGGTTTGGGTTAGGGTTAAGGTTAGGAGTAAGTTTAGGTTTAAGGTTAAGTTTAGAGTTGGGTTTAGGCTAAGAGTTAGGGTTAAGTCATGGTTAGCTTTAGGACTAGGTTAAGGTTAGAGATAGGGTTAGGTTAAGGGTTGGGTTATGTTTAGATGTTAGGGTGAGGGTTAGTGCTAGGTTTCCATTTACGCTGAGTGTGTAGGTTAAGTTTTTGGGTTAAGATTAGGGTTAGAGTTAGATTTACGGTCAGGGTGAGGGTTAAGTTTAGGGTTAGGGTTAGGTTTATGGTTAGGATTAGGGTTGGGGAGATTTAGTGTTATGTTTACTTTTAGGGTTAGAGTTAGGGTGAGGTTTATGTTAAGCATGAGGTTTAAGGTTAGGGTTTAGGGTACAAGTTAGGGTCAGGATTAGGGTTAAGTTTAGGTTTAGCATTAGGGTTAGGGTTAGGTTTAGGGTTAGTGTTAGTTTTGGTTAGGATTAGGCTTTGAATGAAGTTAGGGTAGGTTTAGTGTTATGGTTAGTGTGAAATTTTGGTTAAGGGTGAAGGTTCAGTTTAGGGTTAGGGTTAGGTTTAGAGTTAGGGATAGTGGTTAGGGTTAGATTTAGGGTTAAGGTTAGGTTTAGGCTAAGGATTAGAGTTAGGGTTAGGAGTTAGTGTTTCCGGTAGGTTTAGGGTAGGGTTATATTTAGCGTTAAGTTTAGGTTTAGGGTAAGAGTTAGAGTTACATTTACAGTTGAGTTGAGGGTTTTGGGTAAGTGTTACAGTTAGGGTTAGGGTTAGAGTTAGGGTCAGGGGTTAGTGTTAGGTTTAATTTTATGGTAGGTTAAAGTTAGGGTGAAGGTTCAAAGTTAGTGTGAAGGTTAGGTTAGGGTTAGGGTCAGGGTTAGGATTAGGATTCGGTTTAGGGCGAGGGTTAGTGCCCGATTTATTGTAAGGGTTAGGTTTAGGGTTACAGGTGGGCAAAGGTTAAGGTTAGGGGTAGGTTTAGGGTTAAAGTTAGGGTTAGCTTTAGGTTAGGGATAGGGTGATGTTTACCATAGGGTGAGGGTTAGGGTTAGGGTTATGGCTAAGGTTTGGGTTCGTTTTCAGGTTATTGTTAACGTTATGTTTAGGGTTAGGGTTAAGTTTACCGGTTCTGTTTAGTTTTAGGGTTAGGGTTAGGCTTTAGGTTAGGGTTAAGTTTAGTGTTACGGTTAGGATTAGGGTCATGGTTTGTGTTAGGCGTTGTGGTTGGGGTGAGGGTTAGGTTTAGGTTTAGGGTTGGGCAGGGTTAGGATTATTGTTATGGTAAGGTGTTAGGGGTTAGAGGTGTAGTTTAAGGTTAGGGTTTGGGTGAGGGTTCCGGTTAGGCATTGTGGTTCTGGTCATGGTTAGGTTTTGTTTAGGGTTAGGGTTAGGTTTATGATTAGGTTTAGGGTTAGTTTTAGAGTTAGGGTGAGAGTTGTTCGGGTTAAGGTTTGGGTTAAGCTTTGGTGTTAAGGGTTAGGGTTAGGGTTATGGTTATCGTTCGGGCTCAGGGGTTTCAGGTTAGTGTTCGTCTTAGGGGTTAGTGTTAGGGTTAGGGTTATCATTAGGGCTCAGGATTTTCTGGTTAGTGTTAGGGTTAGGGATAGCTTTAGGTTTATGTTTAGGGGAAACGGTTAGGGGTTAGGGTGAGGGTTATGGTTAGATTTATTTACAATTAAGGTGAGGGTTTAGGGTAAGTGTTCCGATTAGGGTTAGACATAGAGTTAGGGTTAGGTTTACGGTTAGGGTTAGGTGTAGGGTAAGGTTTAGGTTTAGGTTCAGGTTTAGGGTTAGAGTTAGTGTTCTATTTACGGTCAAGTTTAGAGTTAGGGTAAGGGTTAGGATTAGGTCTAGGGTTAGGATTAGGTTAAGGGTTAAGTTCAGGTCTATTGGAAGGCTTAGGTTTATGGTCACAGGTGGATTAGTGTTATGGTTATAGTTAGGTTTAAGGTTAGTGTTTGGATTAGGTTTAGGTTAAGGGTTAAGGTTAGGGTTAGGGTTTGGATGAAGTTTAGGATAGGGTGAGGGTTATTTTTATGGTTAGGGCTAGAGTTTGGGTTTGTGTTCAGGTTAGTGTTAAGGTTCGGTTTAGGGTTCAGGTTAGTGTTAGGGGTTAGTTAAGGGTTAGGTTTAGGTTTAGGTTTTGTGTGAAGTTTAGGTTAAGGGTGAGGGTTAGGATAAGGTTTATGATTAGGGTTAGGATTATGGTTCATGTTAGAGGCTAGGTTTAGGGTGTTAAGGTTAGGTTTATGGTTAGGGTAGGGTTAAGTTTAGGGTTAGTGTAAGGTTAGGGTTAGGGATAACTTTAGGTTTAGGATTGGGGATATGGTTCGGAGTTAGGGTGAGGGTTGGGGTTAGCGTGAGGGTTAGGTTTACAGTTAAGGTGAGGGTTTAGGATAATTGTTATGGTTAGAGTTAGAGTTAGGGTTAGGGTTAGGGTGAAGTTTCAGTTAATAGTGAGGGTTATGGCCAAGGTTAGTGTTAGGGTAAGGTTAGGGTTAGGTTTAGGATTAGTGTTAGGGTAGGGGTAAAGTTAGCGTTAAGGTTAGGTTTACGGTAAGGGTAGGGCTAGGTTAGGGTTAGTGTTAGGTTTAGAGTTAGAGTTAGTGCTAGGGTCTACTGTTAGGGTTAGGTTTAGTTTTAGAGTTATTGTTAGGTTTAGGATTAGGGTTAGGGTAGAGTTAATGTTAGGGTTAAGTTTAGGATTAGGGTAAGGGTTAGGTTTAGGTCAGGGTTAGGGTTAGGATGTGGGATAGGGTTAGGGATAGGGAAAGGGTTAGGGGTTCGTGTGAGGGTTAGTGTTAGGTTTACATGAAGCTGATGTTTTAAGGTGTTATGCTTAGGGTTAGGGTTAGAGTTAGGGTTAGGGTTAGGTTTAGGTTTAGGGCTAGAGTTAGGGGATAGTTAAGGGTTAGGTTTAGTGTTAGGGTTAGGCTTAGGCTTAGGTTTAGGGTGAAGTTTATTTTAAGGATAAGGGTTAGGGTTAGGGTTAAGCGTTTGGGTTAAGGTTAGGGTTAGGCTCAGTGTTAGGGTTAGGTTTTTGGGTTAATATTAGGGTCAGGTTTAGGGTTAGATTTAGGGTTAGTGTTTGGTTTAGGGTTAGGGCAAGGGCTAGGGTGAAGTTTAAGTTAATTAAGAGTGAGGTTTGAGCTTAGGGTTAGCGTTAGGGGTTAGGGTTAAGGTTCGGATTAAGTTTGGGGATAAGTTTAGGTTTAGAGTTAGGGCTAGAGTTAGTGTTAGGGTTAAATGATGGTTAGGTTTAGGGCTCGGTTAAGGTTAGAGATAGGGTTAGGTTAATGATTGGGGTTAGGTTTAGATGTTAGGGTGTGGATTAGTGCTAGGTTTCCATTTATGCTGAGTGTGTAGGGTAAGTTTTAGGGTTAGGATTAGGGTTAGAGTTAGAGTTAGGGTCAGGGATAAGGTTAAGTTTAGGTTTAGGGTTAGGTATTTTTTTTATATGGTTAGGATTAGGGTTAGGGTCATGGTTGGGGGAGATTTAGTGTTATTTTCAGTTTTAGGGTTAGGGTTAGGGTGAATTTTATGTTAAGCGAGAGGGTTACGGTTAGGGGTTAGGGTTCAGGTTAGGGTCAGGGTTAGGGTTAAGTTTAGGTTAGGTTTAGGGTTAGGTTTACTGTTAGTTTTGCTTAGCGTTCGGGTTTGAACGGTTTTAGGGTAGGGTTAGTGTTTTTTTGGTGTTATGGTTAGGGTCAATTTTGGTGAAGGGTGAGGTTTCGGTTTAGGGTTAGGGTTCGAGTTAGGGTTAGTGGTTAGGGTTAGGTTTAGGGTTAAGGTTAGGTTTAGGCTAAGGATTAGGGTTAGAGTTAGGGTTTAGTGTTCCAGTTAGGTTTAGGGTAGGGTTATAATTAGGGTTAAGTTTAGGGTTAGGGTAAGAGCTAGTGTTACGTTTACAGTTAAGATGAGGGGTTTTGGTAAGTGTTACGTTTAGGGTTAGTGTTAGGGTTAGGTTTAAGTTTATGGTAGGCTTAAAGTTGGGGTTAAGGTTAGGTTAGGATTAGGTTCAGGGTTAGGATTAGAATTAGGTTTAGGGTGAGAGTTAGAGTCAGAGTTATTGTAACGGTTAAGTTTAGGGTTACAGTTGGGCCAAGGTTAAGGTTAGGGTTATGTTAAGGGTAGGGTTAGGGTTAAAGATAAGGTTAGCTTTAGGTTAGGGATAGGGTGACTTTTAAGATAGGGTGAGTGTTAGGGATATGGTTAATGTTTGGGTTTGTTTTCAGGTTAGTGTTAAGGTTATGTTTAGGGTTAGGGTTAAGTTTAGGGGTTGTGTTTAGTTTTAGAGTTAGTGTTAGATTTTAGGGTAGGGTTAAGTTTAGTGTTACGGTTAGGGTTAGGGTTATGGTTGTGTTAGGCGGTGTGGTTGGGGTGAGGGTTAGGTTTAGGGTTAGGGTTGGGTAGGGTTAGGATTATGGTTATGGTAAGGTGTTATGGGTAGAGGAGTAGTTTAGGGTTAGGTTTTGGGTGAAGGTTCCCATAAGGCATTGTGGTTCTGTCATGGTTAGGTTTGGTTTAGAGTTACGGTTAGGTTTATGATTAGGTTTTGGGTTAGTGTTAGAGTTATGGTTAAGGTTTTGGTTAGGCTTTGGTGTTAGGGGTTAGGGTTTTGGTTAGGGTTAGGATTATCGTTAGTGCTCAGGGCTTTCAGGTTAGAGTTAGGGATAGCATTACGGTTAGGGTTGTGGGATACAGTTAAGGGTTAGGGTGAGGGTTACGGTTAGTTTTACAGTTAAGGTGAGGGTTTAGGGTAAGTGTTATGATTAGGGTTAGAGTTAGCATTAGGGTAGGTTTAGGGTTAGGGTTAGGTGTAGGGTAAGATTTAGGGTTAGGTGTAGGGTAAGATTTAGGTTTAGGTCCAAGTTGAGGGTTAGAGTTAGTGTTGTATTTAGTGTCAAAGTTAGAGTTAGGGTTAAGCTTAGGGTTAGGTCTCGGGTTAGGATTAGGATTAAGTTTAGGGTTAGGTTCAGGGCTATTGTAAGTGTTTGGTTTAGGGTTACAGATGGACTAGCGTTATTGTTAGAGTTAGGTTTAAGGTTAGAGTTTGGGTCAGGTTTAGGTTTAGGGTTAAGGTTAGGGTTAGGGTTTGGATGAAGTTTAGGATAGGGTGAGCGTTATTTTTATGGTTAGGGCTAGAGTTTGGTTTGTGTTCAGGTTAGTGTTACGGTTAGGATTAGGGTTCAGATTAGGGTTAGGGGTTATGTTTAAGGTTATCGTTAGGTTAGGTTTAGGGTTAGTGTGAAGTTTAGGTTAAGGGTGAGGGTTATGATAAGCGTTAGGATTATAGATGGTGTTAGACGTTAGATATAGGGTGTTAGGGTTAGGTTTATGGTTTGGGTAGGTTTAAGTTTAGGGTTAATATTAGGGTTAGGGTTAGATTAGGGTTACTCTTCATATTAGGGTTAGGGTTAGGGATAAGGTTGGGGATAGCGTTAGGTTTAGGGCTGGGGATACGGTTAAGGTTTAGCATGAGGATTAGGGTTAGGTTTACAGTTATGGTGAGGTTTTAGGGTAATAGTTATGGTTAGGGGTAGAGTTAGAGTTAGGTTTAGGGTAGGGTGAAGTTTCAGTTAATTTTCAGTGTTAGGGTTAAGGTTAGAGTAGGGTTAATGTTAGTGTTAGGGTTAGGTATAGTGTTAGGGTTCGGGTAGGGGTAAGGCTAGGGTTAAGGCCCCGTTTATGGTAAAGGGTAGGGCTAGGTTAGGGTTAGGTTTAGATTTAGAGTTAGTGCTAGGGATTAGGGTTACGGTTAGTGTCAGGTTTAGAGTTATGGTTAGGGTTAGGGTAGAGTTAAGGTTAGGGTTAGAGTAAGGGTTAGGTTTAGGTCAGGGTTAGGGCTAGGATGAAGGATAAGGTTAGCATTAGGGAAAGGGTTAGGGGTTCGTGTGAGGGTTAGTGTTAGCTTTACAGTTAAGTTGATGTTTTAGGGTGTTACGGTTAGGGTTAAGGTTAGAGTTAGGGTTAGGTTTAGGGTTAGCCTAGAGTTAGGGGATAGTTTATGGTTAGGTTTAGTTTTAGGGTTAGAGTTAGGCTTAGTTTAAGGTGAAGTTTAGGTTAAGGATTAGGGCTAGGTTTAGGGTTAGGGTTAGGTGTTTTGGTTAAGGTTAGGGTTATGTTTAGGGTTAGGCTTAGTGTTATTGTTAGGTGTTTGGATGAATGGTAGGGTCAGGTTTAGGGATAGGTTAAGGGTTAGGGTTTGGTTTAGGGTTAGGGTTAGGGTGAAGTTTAAGTTAAGGGTGAGGGTTGAGCTTAGCATTAGGGTTTAGGTTTAGGGTTAAGGTTAGGATTAATTTTAGGGTTAAGGGTTAGGTTTAGAATTAGGGTTAGGTTAAATGTTCAGGTTAACTCATGGTTAGTTTTAGGGGTAGGTTAAGGTTAAAGCTAGGGTTAGGTTAAGGGTTGGTGTTAGGTTTAGATGTTAGGGTGAGGGTAAGTGCTAGGTTCCCATTTAAGCTGAGTGTGTAGGGTAAGTTTTAGGGTTAGGATTAGGGTAGCGTTAGGGCCAAAGTTGCGGTTCAGTTAGTGTTAGGGTTAGTTTTATGGTTAGGAATAGGGTTAGGGTCAGGGTTAGGGAGAGATTTAGTGTTATGTTTAGTTTTAGGGTTAGGGTTAGGGTGAAGTCTATGTTAAGCGTGACAGGGTTAGTGGTTAGGGTTCAGGTTAGGGTCAGGATTAGGGTTAGGGTTAGGTTTAGTGTTAGTGTTAGTTTTGCTTAGGGTTAGGGTTTGAATGAAGTTAGGGTAGGTTTAGGGTTATGGTTAGGGTGAGATTTTGGTTAAGGGTTCGGGTTAGGGTTAGAGGTATGGTTAGTGGTTAGGGTTAGGCTTAGGATTGTGGTTAGGGTTAGGCTTAGGGTTAAGGTTAGGTTTAGGCTAAGGATTAGGGTTAGAGTTTGAGTTAGGAGTTAGTGTTTCGGTTAGGATTAAGGTAGGATTATAATTAGGGTTAAGTTTAGGTTTAGGGTAAGAATTAGAGTTACGTTTACAGTTAAGGTGAGGGTTTTGCATAGGTGTTACATTTAGGGTTAGGTTTAGGGTTAGGGCTAGGGTTAGGGTTAGAGTTAGGTTTAGGGGTTAGGGTTAGGTTTAAGTTTATGGTAGGCTTAAAGTTAGGGTTAAGGTTAGGTTAGGGTTAGGGTCAGGGTTAGGATTAGGATTAGGTTTAAGGCGAGTGTTAAGGTCAGAGTTATTGTAAGGGTTAGGTTTAGGGTTACAGTTGGGCCAAGGTTAATTTAGGGTTAGGCTTAGGGGTAGGGTTAGGGTTAAAGTTAGCGTTAGCTTTAGGTTTTGGAATAGGGTGAAGTTTAAGATAGGGTGAGGGTTAGGGCTATAGCTAACGATTGGGTTAGTTTTCAGGTTAGTATTGAGGTTATGTTTAGGGTTAGGGTTAAGTTTACGGGTTCTGTTTAGGTTTAGGGTTAGGGTTAGATTTTAGTTTAGGGTTAAGTTTAGCGTTTCAGTTAGGGTTATGATTTTTGTTCGGCATTGTGTTTGGGGTAAGAGTTAGGTTTAGGGTTAGGGTTGGGTAGGGTTAGGATTATGGTTATGGTAAGGTGTTAGGGGTTAGAGGTGTAGTTTGGGGTTAGGGTTTGTGTGAGAGTTCCGGTTAGGAATTGTGGTTCTGGTCATGGTTAGGTTTGGTTTAGTGTTACTTTTATGATTAGGTTTCAGGTTCGAGTGAGAGTTAGGTTTAAGGTTTGGTTTCGGCTTTGGTGTTAGTTGTTAGGGTTAGGGTTAGGGTTATCATTAGGGCTTGGGGTTCAGGTTAGTGTTCTGGTTAGGTATAGGGTTAGCATTAGGGTTAGGGTTGGGGGATACGGTTAGGGGTTTGAATGAGGGTTACGGATAGTTTTACAGTTAAGTGAGGGTTTTGGGTAGGTGTTATGATTAGGGTTAGAGTTCGAGTTAGGGTTAGGTTTAGGTTTTTTTTTTTTTAGGTGTAGGGTAAGATTTAGGTTTAGGTTTAGGGTTAGGGTTAGAGTTAGTGATCTATTTAGGGCCAAGGTTAGAGTTAGTGTTAGGGTTAGGATTAGGTCTAGGATTAGGATTAGGTTTAGATTTAGGTTCAGGGCTATTGTAAGGGTTAGGTTTAGGGTTACAGACGGGCTAGCGTTATGGTTAGATTTAGGTTTCTGGTTAGGGTTTGGGTTAGGTTTAGGTTTAGGGTTAAGATTATGGTTAGTATTTGGATGAAGTTTAGGATAGGGTGAGGGTTATTTTTATGGTTTTAGCTAGGGTTTTGGTGTGTGTTCAGGTTAGTGTTAAGGTTAGGTTTAGGGTTCAGGTTAGGTTTAGGGGGTATGTTTAGGGTTAGGGTTAGGGTTAGTGTGAATGTTAGATTAAGTGTGAGGGTTAGGATAAGGGTTACGTTTATTCATAGTGTTAGACGTTAGGTTCAGGGTGTGAGGGTTAGGTTTATGGTTAGGGTAGGCTTAAGCGTACGGTTAATGTTAGCAGTCGGGTTGGATTAGGGTTACTGTTCGTATTAGGGTTAGGGTTAGGGATAAGTTTAGGGATAGTGTTAGTTAGGTTTAGGGTTGGGGATATGGTTAAGGGCTAGGTGATGGTTAGTGTTAGGTTTACGGTTTAGGTTAATTGTTATGGTTAGGATTAGAGTTAGAGTTAGGGTTAAGGTTAGGATGAAGTTTCAGTTAATAGTGAGGGTTAGGGTTAAGGTTGGAGTTAGGGTTAAGGTCAGTTTAGGGTTAGGTTTAGATTTAGGGTTAGGGTAGGGGTAAGGTTAGGGTTAAGGCTAGGTTTAAGGTAAAGGTTAGGATTAGGTTAGGGTCAGGGTTAGGTTTAGAGTTAGAGTTAGTGGTAGGGTTTAGTGTTAGGGTTAGGGCCAGGTTTAGAGTTATTGTTAGGTTTAGGGTTAGGGTTATGGTAGAGTTAAGGTTAGATTTAAGTTTAGGATTACGGTAAGTGTTAGGTTTAGGTCAGGGTTAGCGTTAGAATTAGGGATAGGGTTACAGTTGGGGAAAGGGTTAGGGGTTCGTGTGAGGATTAGTATTAGGTTCACAGTTAAGCTGATGTGTTAGAGTGTTACAGTTAGGGTTAGGGTTAGAGTTAGGGTTAGGGTTATGTTTAGGGCTAGAGTCAGGGGATAGTTTAGAGTTAATTAATTTTAGGATTTGGGTTATGTTTAGGTTTAGGGTGAAGTTTAGGTTAAGGATTAGGGTTAAGGTTAGTATTAGGGTTAGGTGTTTGGTTTAATGTTAGGGTCAGGATTAGGGTTAGGTTTAGGGTTAGTCTTAGGGTTCGGTTTAGGGTTAGGGTTAGGGTGAAGTTTAAGTTAAGGGTGAGAGTTGAGCTTAGGGTTAGTGTTAGGGGTTAGGGTTAGGGTTAAAGTTAGGATTAGGTTTAGGGTTAAGGTTAGGGTTAGGGTAAGTGTTAGGGTTAAGTCATGGTTAGGTTTAGGGCTATATTAAGGTTAGAGATAGGGTTAGGCTAAGGATTGGGGTTAGGTTTAGATGTTAGGGTGAAGGTTAGTGCTAGGTTTCCATTTAAGCTGAGTGTGTAGGGTAAGTTTTAGGGTTAGAGTTGTAGTTAGGGTCAGGGTTAGGGTTAAGTTTAGGGTTAGGGTTAGGTTTATGATTAGGGCTAGGGTCAGGGTTAGGGGGAGATTTAGTGTTATGTTTAGTTTTAGGGTTAGGGTTAGGGTGAAGTTTATGTTTAGCGTGACGGTTAGGGTTTGGGGTTAGGGTTAGGTTTAGGGCTAGGGTTATGTTTAGGGTTAGTGTTAGTTTTGGTTAGAATTAGGCTTTGAATGAATTTAGGGTAGGTTTAGGGTTATGGCTAGGGTGAAATTTTGGTTAAAGTAAGGGTTCGGTTTAGGATTAGGGTTTGTGTTAGACTTAGGGTTAGTGGTTAGGGTTAGGTTTAGGGTGAAGTTTAGGCTTAGGCTAAAGATTACGGTTAGAGTTAGGGTTAGGAGTTAGTGTTTTGGTTAGGTTTAGGGTAGGGTTATAATTAGGGTTAAGTTCAGGGTTAGGGTAAGAGTTAGAGTTACGTTTACAGTTAAGGTGAGTTTTTTGGGTAAGTGTTATGGCTAGGCTTAGGGTTAGCTTGAGGGCTAGGGTTCAGGTTAGAGTTAGGGTTATGGGTTAGGGTTAGGTTTAAGTGTATGGAAAGGTTAAATTTAGGGTTAAGTTTAGGTTAGGGTTAGGGTCAGTGTTAGGATTATGATTAGGTTTAGGGTGAGTGTTAGGGTCAAAGTTATTGTAAGGGTTAGGTTTCGGGTTATAGGTGGGCCATGGTTAAGGTTAGGGTTTGGTTTAGGGGTAGGGTTAGAGTTAGAGTTAAAGTTAGGGTTAACTTTAGGTTAGGGATAGGGTGAAGTTTAACATAGGGTGAGGGTTAGGGTTATGGCTAAGGTTTGGGTTTGTTTTCAGGTTAGTGTTAAGGTTATGTTTAGGGTTAGGGTTAAGTTTAGGGGTTGTGTTTAGTTTTAGTGTTAGGGGTAGATTTTAGGTTAGTGTTAAGTTTAGTGTTATGTTTAGGGTTAGGGTTACGGTTTTTGTTAGGTGTTATGGTTGGGATTAGGGTTAGGTTTAGGGTTAGTTTTGGATAGGGTTAGGATTATGGTTATGGTAAGGTGTTAGGGGTTAGAGGTGTAGTTTAGGGTTAGGGTTTGTGTTAGGATTCCATTTAGGCATTGTGGTTTTGTCCACGGTTAGGTTTGAATGGTTTAGTGTTAGTGTTATGTTTATGATTAGGTTTAGGGTTAGTTTTAGAGTTAGGTTGAGAGTTAGCGTTACGTTTTGGGATAGGCTTTGGTGTTCTGGGTTAGGTTTTGTGTTAGGGTTAGGGTTATCATTCGGGCTTAGGGGATCAGGTTAGGGTTAGGTTTACGGATAGCATTAGTCTTAGGTTTGGGGGATACGGTTAGGGGTTAGAGTGAGGGTTAGGTTTAGGTATACAGTTAAAGCGAGGGTTTAGGGCAACTCTATGGTTAGGGTTAGAGTTCGAGTTAGGGTTAGGGTTTGGGTAGGAGCTAGGGTTAGGGTTAGGGATTGGGTTCAGATTACGGTAGGGTTAGGTTAGTGCTATGGTTAGGATTAAGGCTAGGTTTACAGTAAAGGGTAGGGCTAAGCTAGGGTTAGGGTCAGGTTTAGAGTTAGTGTTAGTACTAGGGTTTAGTATTAGTTTTAGGGTGAGGGTTAGAGTTATCGTTATAGTTAGGGTTAGGGTTTGGGTTAGGGCTAGGGCTTAGGGTTTTGTTTAAGTTCATGGTAGGGTTAAGGTTAGGTAATGGTTAGGGTCAGGGTTAGGATTAGTATTAGCTTTAGGTTGAGGGTTAGGGCCAGAGTTATGGTAATGGTTAGGTTCAGGGTTACAGTTGGGCCAATGTTAAGGTTAGAATTAGGTTTTGAGGTAGGGTTAGGGTTAAAGTTAGGGTTACATTTAGGTTACTGACAGGGCAAGTTTTAACATAGGTTGAGGGTTATGGTTACGGTTAGGTTTAAATTTAGAGTTAGTGCTAGGGTTTAGGGTTAGGGTTAGGGTTAGGGTTAGGGTTAGTTTTAGAGTTATTGTAAGGTTTAAGGTAGGGTTAGGGTAGAGTTAAGGTTAGGGTTAAGGTTAGGGTTAGGGTAAGGGTTAGGCTTGGGTCAGGGTTAGGGTTATGATTAGTTGTAGGGTTAGGGTTAGGGAAAGGGTTAGGGGTTTGTGTGAGGGTTAGTGTTAGGTTTTCAGTTAAGCTGATGTTTTAGGGTGTTATGGTTAGGGTCAGGGTTAGAGTTAGGGATAGGGTTATGTTTAGGGTTAGAGTTAGAGTTAGAGTGAGGGGATAGTTTCAGGTTAGGTTTAGTGTTAGGGTTAGGGTTAGTATTTTTGGGAAGAAGCCTTGCGTTTGCAAGAGTAAATGAGGAATTCATTGCAGGAAAGAGGAAGGAAAGAAAGTTTCTCTCCTTCTGCCTGCTTTGCTCAGAGGACTGGAGGAAGTCAGGGAGTTCTCCCTTTCACTGAGAAACATGCAGGCTGCTGTTGCCTGTGCGCTCTCTTATTTGGAAAAGAGTCTGCAGTTCCACACTTTGAACCGTGGAAAGGCACCGGGGTCTGTTAAGATTTCCCCAGGCACTTTGTTTTCCCTGGGCCAAAACGAGCCTTCACAATAGCTTAACGCTAACACTGCATGTTCGTTCCACTTCCAGAACATGGCTACCGCAAGGCACTTCTTCCTAACCTAACCCTAAACCGAACCCTAAGCCTAACCCTAAACCTAACCCGTAACCTGTCCCTAACATTAACCCAAACACCTAACCCTAATACTAACACTTACCCTCTTCCTGAACCTAAACTTCACACTAAACCTAAATCTAACCCTAACCCTAAACCTAAATTAACCCTAAACTATCCCCTAACTCTAGCACTAAACCTAAACCTAACCCTAAGTCTAACCGTAACCCTAACTGTAACACCCTAAAACATCAGCTTAACTGTAAACCTAACACTAACCATCACACGAAACCCTATCCCTTTCCCCAACCATTACCCTATTCTTAATCCTAACCCTACCCCTGACCTAAACCTAACCCTTACCCTAATCTTAAACTTAACCCTAATCTTACCTCTACCGTAACCCTAATCGTAAACCTAACAATACCTCTAAACCTGACCCTAACCGTAACCCTAAACCCTAGCACTAACTCTAACTCTAAGCCTAAACCTAACCTAGCCCAACCCTTTACAGTAAACCTAGCCTTAACCCTAACCTTACCCCTACCCTAACCATAAACCTAAACCTAACCCTAACACTAACCTTAAACCTAACTCTAACCTTACCGTAACCCTCACTATTAACTCACGCTTCACCCTAGCCCTAACCCTAACTCTAAATCTAACCCTAACCATAACAATTAACCTAAACCCTCACCTGAAATGTAAACCTAACCCTAAACGTCACCCTAGCCCTTAACCATATATATCCTTAATCCAAAACTTAACGCTATCCCTAACCTTATCCCTAACCCTAACCCTAAACGAACAGTAACCCTAATCAACCCTAACACTAAAATTAACCCTAAACCTAAGCCTACCCTAACCATAAACCTAACCCCACAACCTAAAACGAACATCCAACACTATCTATAATCCTAACCCTAATCCTAACAATTATCCTAACCCTAAACCTTAATCTAAACTTCACACTAACCCTAAACCTAAACCTAACCCTGAACATAACCTTTAACCCTAATCCGAACTTGAACCCTAACCTTAACACTAACCTGAACACAAACCCAAACTCTAGCCCTAACCATAAAAATAACCCTCACCCTTTCTGAACTTCATCCAAACCCTAAACCTAACCTTAATCCTAAACATAAACCTACCCCAAACCCTAGATTACTTAAACCTAATTCTAACCATAAGGCTAGACCAACTGTAACCCTAAACCTAACCCTTACGGTAGCCCTGAAGCTAACTCTAAACCTTATCCTCGTCCTAACCCTAGACCTAATCCTAACCCTAACCCTAACTCTAACCTTGAGCCTAAATAGAACACTAACTCAAACCCTAAACAGGAAACTAAACCTAAATCTTAACCTACACATAACCCTAACCCTAAACCAAACCCTAACTCTAACTCTAACCCTAATCATAACTCGTACCCTAAAACCTCATCTTAACTGTAAAAATAACCACATCCCTCACTCTAACCCCTAACTCTATCCCCCAACCCTAAACTTAAGGCTAACCCGAATCCGAACCCGAACACTAACCTGAACCCCTAAGCCCTAACAATAACCGTAACTCTAACCCAAACCCTAACCCCTAACACCAAAGCCTAACCCAAACCTTAACCCTAACTCTAACACTAACCCGAAGCCAAATAATAAACCTAACACTAAACCTAAACCAAAACTAACCATGACCAGAACCACAATGCCTAACTGTAACCCTCACCCAAATCATAACCCTAAACTACACTTCTAACCCCTAACAGCTTAGCATAACCATAATCCTAACCATACCCAACCCTAACCCTAACCCGAACCTGAACCCGAACCCTAACCCTAACCCTAACCGTAACACTAAACTTAACCCTAACCTAAAATCTAACACTAACCCTGAAACTAAACACAACCCCTAAACTTAACCCTAACCTTAAACGTAACCTTAACACTAACCTGAAAACTAAACCAAACCTTACCTATAACCCTAACCCTAAACCTCATCTTATCTTAAACTTCACCCTATCCCTAACCTAAAGCTAACCCTAAATTTAACCCTAACCCTACCCCTAAACCTAACACTAACCTTAACCTTGGCCCACCTGTAACCCTAAACCTAACCCTTACAATAACTCTGACCCTAAACCTCACCCTAAATCTAATACTAATCCTAACCCTGACCCTAAGCCTAACCTAACCTTAACACTAACTTTAAGCCTATCATAAACTTAAAACTAACCCTGACCTCTAAGCCTAACTCTAACACTAAACCTAGCCCTAACCCTAAACCTAACCGTAACACCCAAAACCCTCACCTTAACTGTAAACGTAACTCAAACTCTTACGCTAACCCTAAACTCAACCCTTATTATAATCCTAGCCTAAACCTAACTGAAACACTCACCCCTAACCTAACTCTAACCCTAATCCTTAGCCTAAGCCTAACCTTAACCCTAAACCTAACCCTAACCACTAACCCTAACTCTAACCCTAACACTAAATCGAACCCTCACCCTTAACCAAAATTTCACAATAACCATAACCCAAAACCTGCCCTAACTTCATTCAAACCCGAACCCTAGGCAAAACTAACACTAACACTAAACCTAACCCTAACCCTAACCCTCATCCTTAACCTAAAGGTCACCCGAAACCTAAGCCTAACCCTAACCTTAAAACAAAACCTAATCCTAAACTATCTCCTAACTCTAGCCTAACCCTAAACCTAACCCTAACAGTAAACCTAACCCTAACCGTAACACCTAAAACATCAGCTTAACTGTAAAGCTAACACTAACCCTCACACGAACGCCAAACCCTTTCCCTAATGCTAACCCTATCCCTCCTCCTAGCCCTAACCCTGACCTAAACCTAACCCTTACTCTAACCCTAAACTTAACCCTAACCTTAACTCTACACTAACCCTAACAATAAACCTAACAATAACTCCAAACATGACCCTAACCCTAACCCTAAACCCTAGCACTAACTCTAAATGTAACCCTAACCCTAACCTAGCCCTACAATTTACCGTAAACCTAGCCTTAACCCTAACCTGACCCCTACCCTAACCCTAAAAAAACCCTAACACTAAGCTTAACCCTAAATCTAATCTTAACCCTAACCCCCACTATTAACTGAAACTTCACCCTGACCCTAACTCTAACTCTAACCCTAACCATAACAAATACCCTAAAACCTCACCTTCACTGTAAACATAAACCTAACCCTCACCATAACCCAAACCCTCACCCTAAACCACAACCGTATTCCTAACCCTAAACCTAACTCTATCCCTAACCCTAACCCTAACACGAACAGTAACCCTAATCTAACACTAACCCTAACAATAACCCTAAACTTAACCCCACCCTAACCATAAACCTAACCTTAACACCCTAAACCTAACCTCTAGCACTAAGTATAATCCTAAACCTAATCCTAACCCTCACCCTTAACCTAAACTTCACACTAATCCTAAACCTAAAACTAAACCTAACACTAAACGTAAACCCTAAACCTAAATCCGACCCTAAATCTAACCTTAACACTAACCTGAACACAAACCCAAACTCTAACCCTAACCCTAAAAGTAACCCTCACCCTATGCTAAACTTCATCCAAACCCTAACCCTAACCTTAACTGTAAACCTAAACCTAACCCAAAGCCTAACCTTAAACCCGACTCTAACCATAAAGCTAGTCCATCTGCAACCCTAAACCTAAGCCTTACAATAGCCCTGAACCTAACCCCAAACCAAATCCTAATCCTAACCTTAGACCTAATCCTAAACCTAACCCTAACTCTAACCTTCACCCTAAATAGAACACAAACTCTAACCCTAAACCTGGACTTAAACATAAAACTTACCCAACACCTAACCCTAACCCTTACCCTAATCCTAACTCTAACCCTAATCATAACACTTACCCTAAAACCTCACCTTAACTGTAAAACTAACCATAACCCTCACTATAGCCCCTAACTATATCCCCAACCTAAACCTAATGCTATCCCTAACCCTAACCCTAACACTAACCTGAACCCTAAGCCCTAATGATAACCCTAAACCTAACCCAAAACCTAACCCCTAACTCTCACCCTAACCCTAACCCTAACACTAACCCGACTACTAATCATAAAACTAACCCTAACCCTAAACCAAACCTAACCATGACCAGAACCACAATGCCTAACCGGGACACTCACCCAAACCCTAACCCTAAACTACACCTCTAACCCCTAACACCTTACCATAACCATAATCCTAACCATACCCAACCCTAACCCTAAACTTAACCCTCACCCCAACCACAATGCCTAACACAAACCATAACCCTAACCCTAACAGTAACACTAAACTTAACCCTAACCTAAAATCTACGCCTAACCCTAAAAGTAAACAGAACCCATAAACTTAATCCTAGCCCTAAACATAACCTTAACACTAACCTGAAAAACTCAACCAAACCTTAGCCATAACCCTAACACACACCCTATCTGAAACTTCACCCTATCCCTAATCTAAAGCTCACCCTAACTTTAACCCTAACACTACCCCTAAACCTAATCCTAACCTTAACCTTGGCCCACCTATAACCCTAAACCGGACCCTTACGATAACACTGACCCTAACACTAACCAAACCTTAACCCTAACTTTACCCTACCATAAACTTAAACCTAACCCTAATCCATAACCCTAACTCCAACCCTAACCCTAGCCCTAACCGAACCCTAACCCTAACGCTAACGTTAACCGTAACACTTACCCAAAACCCTCACCTTAACTGTAAACATAACTCTAGCTCTTAACCTAACCCTAAATATAACACTAACCTAAACCTAACCAAAACACTAACACCTAACTCTAAATCTAACCCTGATCTTTAGCCTAAACCTAACCTTAACCCTAAACCTAACACAAACCACTAACCCTAATTCTAACCCTAACCGTAAGCCGGACCCTAAACCGAACCCTCACCTGTAACCAAAACTTCACCCTAACCGTAACCCTAAACCTACCCTAACTTCATTAAAACCCTAACCCTAACCAAAACTAAAACTAACTGTAAACCTAACCATAACCCTGACCCTAACATGAACACTAACCCCTAACACTAACCCTCATGCTTAACAGAAACATTACCGCAACCATAACCCTAAAATTAAACATAACACTAAATCTCTCCCTAATCCAGACCCTAAGCTAATCCTAGCCATAAACCAAACCCTAACCTAAACTTAACCCTAACCCTGAAACTAACTCTAAGTCTAATCCTAATCCTATCCTAAATCTTAACCGAACCACTCAGCTTAAATGGAAACCTAGCACTAACCCTCACCGTAACATCTAAACCTAACCCCAACCCTTAACCTAACCCATTCTCTAATCCTAACCTAGCCCTAAACCTAACCATGACTTAAACCTAACACTTACCCTAAACTTAACCCTCAACCTAACTTTAACCCTAAATCTAAACCTAAACTTAACTCTACCTCTAACCCCTAACCCTAACCCTAAGCTCAAACCTCACCCTTAACTTAAACTTCACCCTAACCCTAACCCAAAACCGAACCCTAACCCTAACCTGAAACCTGACCCTAACATTAACACAAACACATAACCCTAACCCTAACACTAACCCTAACCCAAAACCTAACCCTAACCTGACCCTAAACTTAACCCAAACACCTAACCCTAACACTAACACTAACCCTAACCCTCAGCCTTAACCTATACTTCACCATAAACCTAAGCCTAATCTTAACCCTGAAAATACCCTAACCCTAAACTATCCCCTAACTCTAGCCCTAAACCTAAACCTATTCCTAAACCTAACTCTAACCCTCACACGAACCCCAACCCTTTCCCTAACCCTAACCCTATCCCTAATCCTAACCCTAACTCTGACCTAAACCTAACTCTTACCCTACCGCTAAACTTAACCTTAACCTTAACTCTACCCTAACCCTAACAATAACTCTAAACCTGACCCTACCCCTTAACATAAACCCTAGCACTGGCTCTAACTCTAAACCTAACCCTAACCCTAACTTAGGCCTACCCTTTACCGTATACCTAGCCTTAACCCTAACCTTACCCCTACTCTAAACCTAACCCTAACACTAACTCTAATCTTAACCCTAACCCTTACCCTAAACCTTACTATTAACTGAAACTTCACCCTAACCCTAACACAAACTCTAACTCGAACCCTAACTATAACACCCTAAACCCTCACCTTAACTGTAAACCTAACCTTAGCCCTCACCCTAACCCCTAACTGTATACCCTACCCTAAACCTAATGCTATCCCTAACACTATCCCTAACCCAAACACGAACATTAATGCTAATCTAACCTTAACTCTAACATTAACCCTAAACTTAACCCTACCCTAACCATAAACCTAACCCTAACATCTTAAATCTAACCTCTAATACAAACTAAAATCCTAAACCTAATCCTAACCCTTATTCTAACCCTCACCCTTAACCTAAACTTCACACTAACCCAAAACCAAAACGTAACCCTAAACCTAAATATAACCCCTAACCCTAACCAGAACCCTAACACTAACCTTAACACTAACCTGAACACAAACCTAAACTCTAGCCATAACCATAAAAATAACCCTCGCCCTATCCTAAACCTCATCCAAACCCTAACCCTAACCTTAACCGTAAACCTAAACCTAACCCAAACCGTAAACTTAAACCTAACTCTAACCAGAACGCTAGTCCACCTGTAACTCTAAACCTAAGCCTTACAATAGCGCTGAACTTAACCCCAAAACTAATCCTAATCCTAACGCTAACCAAACTCTAACCTTGACCCTAAATAGAACACTAACTCTCACCCTGAACCTGAAACTAAACCTAAATCCTACACTAAACCTAACCCTAACTCTAACTCTAACCCTAATCATAACACTTACACTAAACCCTCATCTTAACTGTAAAACTAACCGTAACCCTCACCCGAACCCCTAACCGTATCCCCCAACCCTAACAGTAATGCTATCCCTAATCCTAGCCCTAATACTAACCTGAACCCCAAAGCCCTAATGATAACCCTAACCCTAACCCAAAACCTAACCCCTAACACCAAAGCCTAACCCAAACATTAACACTAACTCTCACTCGAACTCTAACACTAACCTTAACCTAATCATAAACCTCACCCTGACCCTAAACCAAACCTAAACATGACCAGAACCACAATGCTTAACCGGAACCCTCACCCAAACCCAAACCCTAAACTGCACCTCTAACCCCTAACACCTTACCATAACCATAATCCTAAGCCTACACAACACTAACCCTAAAACTAACCCTCACCCCAACCACAATGCCTAACACAAACCGTAACCCTAACCCTAACCGTAACACTAAACTTAACCCTAACATAAATCTAACACTAACCCAGAACTAAACATAACCCATAATCTTAACCCTAACCCTAAACATAACCTTAACATTAACCTGAAAACTAACCCAAACCTTAGCCATAACACTAACCCTAACCATCACATTATCTTAAACTTCAATCTATCCCTAACCCAAGTTAAACCTAACTTAAACCCTAACCCTACACCTAAACCTAACCCTAATCTTAACCTTGGCCAACCAGCAAACCTAAACCAAACGCTTACAATAACTCTGACCCTAAACCTCACCCCAAACCTAATCCTAATCCTAACCCTACCCTAACCTTAACCCTAACTAAACCCTAACCAACTCTAACCCTAACCCGAACCTTAACCCTAACACATACCCAAAACCCTCACCTTAAGTGTAAAAGTAACTCTAACTCTTACACTAACCCTACACTTTACCCTACATATAACCCTACCCTAAACCTAACCAAAACATTTACCCCTAACCACTAACCCTAACCCTAACCCTAAACTGAACCCTCACTCTTAACCAAAATTTCACCCTAACCATAAACCTCAACATACCCTAACTTCATTCAAACCCTACCCCTAACCAAATCTAAAACTAAATGTAAACCTAACCCTAACCCTAAACTTAACCCTAACCCTGACCTTAACTCTAACTCTAACCCTAATCCTAACCCTAAAACTTACCCTACACACTCAGCTTGAATGGAAACCTAGCACTAACCCTCACCCTAACATCTAAACCTAACCCCAACACTTAACCTGACCCTATCTCTAACCTTAACCTAGCCCTAAGCCTAACCATGACTTAACCCTAACACTTACCCTAACCCTAATCCTAAACCTAATCTCAACCCTAACCCTAATCCTATACCTAATCTTAACCCTAATCCTAAACCTAACCATAAACCTGACCCTAACGTTAACCCAAACACCTAACCCTAACACTAACCCGAACGCTAAACCTAACCCTAAACTGACCCTATCCTTAACCCAAACACCTAACCCTAACCCTAACCCTCATCCTTAACCTAAACTTCACCCTCAACCTAAGCCTAACCCTAACCCTAAAACTAAAAACAAAAAAAAATTTCCTAACCCTAAACTATCCCCTAACTCTAGCCCTAACCCTAAACCTAACAATGACCCTAACCATAACAGCCTAAAACATCAGCTTAACTGTAAACCTAACACTAACCCTCACACGAACCCCTAACCCTTTCCCTAACCCTAACCCTATCCCTAACCCTAACCCTAATGCTGAAATAAACCTAACCCTCACCCTAACCCTGAACTTAAATGTAACCTTAACTCTACCCTAAATCTAAACCTAAACATAATAACTTGAATCCTGACCCTAACCCTAAGCCTAAACTCAGCACTAAGTATAACTCTAAACCTAACTCTAACCTAGCCCAACCCTTTACCATAAACCTAGCCTTAACCCTAAATTTACCCTACCCTAAACCTAACATTAACCCTAACACTAACCTTAACCCTAACTCTACCATTAACCTTATATTTTACCATAACCCTCACTATTATCTGAAACTTCACCTTAACCCTAACCCTAACTCTAACCATAACCATAACACTTACGATGAAACCTCACCTTAACTGTAAAACTAACAGTAACCCTCACCGAAACCCCTAACCGTATCCCCCAACCCTAACCCTAAAGCTATCCCTAACCCTAACCCTAACACTCACCTGAAACATTAAGCCCTAAGGATAACCCTAACCCGAACTCAAACCCTAACGCCTAACACCAAAGCCTAACCCAAACCTTAAACCTAACTTTCACCCTAACTTGAACATTAACCCGAAACCTAATCATAAGAAAAAAGCCTAACCCAACACCAAACCTAACCATGGCCAGAACCACAATGCCTAACCGGAACCCTCACATAAACCTTAACCCTAAACTACACTTCTAACCCCTAACACCTTACCATAACCATAATCCTAAGCCTACCCAACCCTAACCCTCACCCCATCCACAACGCCTAACACAAATCGTAACACTAACCCTAACCGTAACACAATACTTAACCCTAACCTAAAATCTAACCCTAACACTAAAACTCAACACAACCCCTAAACTTAACCCTAACCCTAAACTTAACCTTAACACTAACCTGAAAACTAACCCAAACCTTAGCCATAACCATAACCCTAACCCTCACCCTATGTTAAACTTCACCCTATCCCTAACCTAAAGCTAACCCTAACTTTAACCATAAACCTACCCCTAAACCTAACCCTAACCTTAACCTCGGCCAACCTATAACCCTAATCCAAACCCATACAATAACTCTGACCCTATCCCTTGCCCTAAAACTAATCCTAATCCTAACCCTGACCATAACCCTAATCTAACCTTAACCGTACCATAAACTTAAACCAAACCCTAACTCCTAACTCTTACCTTAACCCTAGCCCTAACCCTAAACCTAACACTAACCATAACACTTCCCCAAAACCCTCAACTTAACTGTAAAGGTAACTCTAACTCTTACCCTAACCCTAAACTTAACCCTACCGAAAACCTAACCACAACACTAACACCTAACCCTAACTCTAACCCTAATACTTAGCCTAAACCTAACCTTAACCCTAAACCTAACCCTAACCACTAACCCTAACCCTAACCCTAAACTGAACCCTCACTCTTAACCAAAATTTCACCCTAACCATAAACCTCAACATACCCTAACTTCATTCAAACCCTACCCCTAACCAAATCTAAAACTAAATGTAAACCTAACCCTAACCCTAAACGTAAACCTAACCCTAATCCGGACCCTAACCTGAACCCTAACCCCTAATCCTAACCCTAAACCTCATGCTTAACATAAACCTCACCCTAACTCTAACCCTAAAATTAAACATAACACTAAATCTCCCCTAACTGAGGCCCTAACCTAATCCTAACCATAAACCTAACCCAAACCCTAAACTTAACCCAAACCTGACTCTAACCCTAACTCTAACCCTAATCCTAACCCTAAAACTTACCCTACACACTCAGCTTAAATGGAAACCTAGATATAACCCTCTCCCTAATGTCTAAACCTAATCCCAACCCTTAACCTAACCCTATCTCTAACCTTAACCTAGCCCTAAAACTAACAATGACTTAACCCTAACACTTACTCTAAACCTAACCATAAACCAAAACTTAACCCTAAACCTAATCCTAACCTTAACACTGACCCTAACCCTAAGCTCAACCCTCACGCTTAACTTAAACTGCACCCTAACCCTAGCCCTAAACCTAACCCTAAACCTGACCCTAACATTAACTCAAACATGTAAACCTAACCCTAACACTAACCCTAACCCTAAATCTAACCCTAACCTGACCCTAACCTTAATGCAAACACGTAACCTTAACACTAACCCTAACCCTCATCCTTAACCTATACTTCACCCTAAACATAAGCCTAAGCCGAACCCTGAAACTAAACCTCACCCTAAACTATCCCCTCACTCTAGCACTAATCCTAAACCTGACCCTAAATCTAACTCTAACACTAACCCTAACCGTGACACCCTAAATCATCAGCTTAACTGTAAACCTAATGCTAACCATCACATGAACCCCTAACCCTTTCCCTAACCCTAACCCTATCCCTCATCCTAACCTTAACCCTGACCTAATCCTAACCCTTACCCTAAGCATGAACTTAACACTAACCTAAACTAGAACTTAACCCTAACCCTAACAATAACTCTAAATCTGACCCTAACCCTAACCCTAAACCCTAGCACTAACTCTAAACCTAACCCTAACCTAGCCCTAGCCTTAACCCTAACCTTACCCCTACCCTAAACCTAAACCTAACCCTAACCCTAACACTAACCTTAACCCTAACTCTACCTTAAACTTAACCCTGACTATTAACTGAAACTTCACCCTAACCCTAAGCCTAACTCTAACTCTAACCCTAACCATAACAATTACCCTAAACCCTCACGTGAAATGTAAACCTAACCCTAACCCTCACCCTAACCCTTAACCGTATCCCCAACACTAAACCTAACACTATTTATCCCTTACATTATCCCTAACCCTGACCCTAACACAAACAGTAACCCTAATCTAACCCTAACCCTAAACTTAACCCTTCCCTAACCATAAACCTAACCCTAACACCCTAAACCTAACATCTAACACTAACTATAATCCTAACCCTAATCCTAACCCTTATCCTAACCCTCACCCTTAACCTAAACTTCACACTAACGCTAAACCTAAACCTAATTTAAAAATAACCACTAATCCTAAACTGATCCCCAAACCTAACCTTAACACTAACCTGAACACAAACCCAAAGTCTAGCCCTAACCCTAAAAATAACCCTCATACTATCCTAAACTTCATCCAAACCCTAACGCTAACCTTAGTCCTAAACCTAAACCTAATCCAAACCCTAACATTAAATCTAACTCTAACCATAATGCTAGTCCACCTGTAACCCTAAACCTAACCCTTAAAATAGCCCTCAACCTAACCCTAAACCTAATCCTAACCCTAGGCCTAATCCTAACCCTAACCAGAACTATAACCTTGACCCTAAACAGAACACTAACTCTAACCCTAAACCTGAAATTAAACCTAAATCTTAGCCTACACTTAACCCTAATCCTTAACCCAACCCTAACTCTAACTCTAACCCTAATCATAACACTTACCCTAAACCCTCACCTTAACTGTAAAACTAACTGTAACCCTCACCCTAACCCCTAACTGTATCCCTGAACCCAAACCCTAATGCTATCTCTAACTGTAACACTAACACTAACCTGAACCAATAAGCCCTAATGATAACCCTAGCCCTAACGAAAAACCTAACCCGTAACACCAAAGCCTAACCCTAACCTTAAACGTAACTCTCACCCTAACTCTAACACTAACCCTAAACCTAATCATAAACCTAACCATAACCCTAAACCAGACATAACCATGATGAGAACCACAATGCCTAATCGGAACCGTCACCCAAACCCTAACTCTAAACTACACCTCTAACCCCTAACACCTTACCATAACCATAATCCTAACCCTACCCAAGCCTAACCCTAAACCTAAACCTTACCCCAACCACAATGCCTAACACAAAAAGTAACCCTAACCCTAATCGTAACACTAAATTTAACCCTAACCTAAAATCTAACCCTAACCATAAAACTAAACAGAACCCATAAACTTAACCCTAACATGAAACACAAGCTTAACACTAACCTCAATACTAACCTAAACCTTAGCCATAACCCTAATCCTAACCCTCACCCTATCTTAAACTTTACCCTATCCCTAACCTAAAGCGCACCCTAACTCTAAACCTATCCCTAACCCTAAACCTAACCCTAACCTTAACCTTGGCCCACTGGATCCCTAAAACTAACCCTTATGATAACTCTGACCCTAACCCTTATCCTCCTAATCCTAATCCTAACGCTGACCATAACCCTAACCTAACCTTAACCCTAACTTTAAGCCTACCATAAACTAAACCTAACCCTAGCTCCTAACCCTAACTCTAACCCTAAGCCTAAATCGAACCATCACCCTTAACCAAAATTTCACCCTACCCATAACCCTACACCTACCCTAACTTCATTCAAATCCTAACCCTAACAAAAGTAAAGCTAACCCTAAACCTAAATCTAACCCTAACCCTAACCCAAACCCTAAAGCTGACCCGAACCTGAACCCTAACCCCTAACCTTAACCCTAACCCTCACGCTTAACATAAACTTCACCCTAACCCTAACCCTAAAACTAAACATAATACTAAATCTCCCCCAACCCTGACCCTAACCCTACCTAACCATAAACCTAACCCTAACCCTAAACTTAACCCTAACCCTGACCCTAACTCTATCTCTAACCCTAATCCTAACCTTAAAACTTACCCTATGCACCCAGCTTAAATGGAAACCTAGCACTAACCCTCACACTAACATCTAAACCTAAACTCTACCCTTAACCTAACCTTATCTCTAACATTAACCTAGCCCTAAACCTAACCATGACTTAACCCTAACACTTACCCTAACTCTAAAACTAACCTTAACCCTAAACCTAATCCTAACCTTAACCCTAACCCTAAACCCTAACAATAACCCTAAGCTCAACCCTCGCCCTTAACTTTTATTTCAATCTAACCCTAACCCTAAGCCGAACCCTAAACCAGACCCTAACATTAACCCAAACACCAAAACCTAACCCTAACACTAACCCTAACCCTAAACCTAAGCCTAACCTGATCCTAACCTTAACTCAAACACCTAACTCTGATATTTACCCTAACCCTAATTTAACGTAACCTTCACCCTAAACCTAAGCCTAACCCAAAAACTAAACCTAACCCTAAACTATCCCCTTACTCTAGCCCTAACCCTAAACATAACCCTAACCCTAACTCAAACCCTGACCCTTACCGTAATACCCTAAAACATCAGCTTAACTGTAAACCTAACACTAACTCTCACAAGAAACCTAACCCTTTCCCTAAACCTAACCGAATCCCTAATCCTAACCCTAACCCTGACCTAAAAGTAACTCTTACCCTAACCCTAAACTTAACCCTAACCTTAACTCTAACCTAACCCTAACCCTAACAATAACTCTAAACCTGACCCTAATCCTAACCCTAAACCCTAGCATTAACTCTAACTCTAAACCTAACCCTAATCCTAACCTAGCCCTACCCTTTACCGTAAACCTAGCCTTAACCCAAACCTACCCCTACCCTAACACTAACCCTAACACTAATCTTAATCCTAACTCTAACCTTAACCCTAACTCTTACCCTAACCCTCACTATTAACTGAAAATTCACCCTAGCCCTAACCCTAACCCTAACCATAACACTTACCCTAAACCCTCACCTTAACTGCAAACCTAACCCTAACCCTCACCCTAACCCCTAACCATATCCCCAACCGTAAACCTAACGCTATCCCTAAACGTATCCCTAACCCTAACACAAACACAAACAGTAACCCTAATCTAACACTAACCCTAACATTAACCCAAAACTTAACCCTACCCTAACCATAAACCTAACGCTAACACCCTAAACCAAACCTCTAACACTAAGTGCAATCCTCACTGTAATCCTAACCCTTATCTTAACCCTCACCCCGAACCTAAACCTAACACTAACCCTAAACATAACTCCTAACACTAACCCTAACCTGAAACCTAACATTGAAACTAACCTGAACACAAACTCAAACTCTAGCCCTAAACCTAAGAATAACCCTCACCCCATCCTAAACTTCATCCAAACTCTAACCCTAACCTTAACCCTAAACCTAAACCTAACTCAAAACCTAACCTTAAACCAAACTCTAACCTTAACGCAACTCCACCTGTAACCCTAAAACTAAGAATTACATTAGGCCTGAACCTAACCCTGGACCTAATCTTAATCCTAACCGTAGACCTAATCCTAACCCTAACCCTAATGTAACCTTGATCCTAAATAGAACACTAACTCTAATTCTAAACCTGAAAGTAAATCTAACCCTACACCTAACCCTAACCCTAAATCTAACCCTAACACAAACCCTAATGATAACACTTACCCTAAATAGTCACCTTAACTGTAAAACTAACCGTAACCCTCACCCTAACCACTAACCGTATCCCCCAACCCTAACCCTAATACTATACCTAACCCTAACACTAACCTGAACCCCTAAGCCCTAACGATAACCCTAACCCTAACCAAAACCCTAACCCTAACACAAACCCTAACCCCTAACACCAAAGCCTAACCCAAACCTTAACCCTAACTCTCACCCTAACTCTAACACTAACCCGAAACCTAATCGTAAACCTAACCCTAACCCTAAACCAAACCTAAGCATGACCAGAACAACAATGCCTAACCGGAACCCTCACCCAAACCCTAAACCTAAACTAAACCCCTAGCCCCAACACCTTACCATAACCATAATCCTAACCCTACCCAACCCTAACCCTAAACCTAACCCTCACCCCAACCCCAACTCCTAACACAAACCGTGACCCTAATCCTAACCGTAACACTTAACCCTAACCTAAAATCTAACCCTAACCCTAAAACTAAACAGAACCCGTAAACTTAACCCTAACCCTAAACATAACCTTAACACTAACCAGAAAACTAACCCAAACCTTAGCCATAACCATAACACTAACCCTCAACCTAACTTAAACTTCACCCTATCCCGAACCTAAAGCTAACCCTAACACTAACCCTAATCCTAATCCAAACCCTAAACCTAACCTTAACACTAACCTGAACACAAACCCAAACTCTAGTACTAACCCTAAAAATAACCCTCACCCTATCCTAAACTTCATCCAAACCCTAACCCTAACCGTAGCCTTAAATCGAAACCTAACCCAAACCCTAACCTTAAACCGAACTCTAACCATAACACTCGTCCACCTGTAACCCTAAGCCTAACCCTTACATTGGCCCTGAACCTAACCATAACCCTTACCCAAAACCCTAACCCAAACCCGAACCCGAACCCTAACCAGAAGCCTAACCTGAACCCTAACCCAAACCCTAAACCCAAACCCTATCACTAGCCCTAGCCCTAGGCCCTAGCCCAAGTCCTAGCCCTAGCCCTACCGCTATCTCTTGCCCTAGCCCAAGCCTTAACCCTAACACTAACCCTATCCCGAACCCTAAAACCTAACCCTAAACCCTAACCCTAACCCTAAACCCTAACCCTAACCCTGAACCCTAACCCTAACCCTAACCGCTAACCCTGACCCAAACCCTAAACCCTAACCCTAAACCTTAACACTAACCATAAACCCTAACCCTAAACCCTAAAACTAACCCTAAGCTTAACCCTAACCCTAAACTCTAGCCCTAAAAACCTAGCCCTAGCCCTAGCCCTAACACCAAGCCCTAGCCCTAGCCCTAGCCCTAACCCTAACCATGACCCCTAACCCTAACCCTAAACCCTAAACTCAAACCCTAAACCTAACCCTGACCCTAGCCCCTAAACCTGACCCTGACCCTAAACCCTGACAGTGACCCTAAACCCTGACCATGACCCTAACCCTGACCCTAAACCCTGACCCTAAACTGTAACACTAAACACTAAACCCTAACACCTAGCCCTAACCCATAGCCCTAACCTTACCCCTAACACTAACCCTAAACCATAAACCCTAACCCTAACAAACCCAAAACCTAACCCTGACCCTAACTCCTAACCCTGACCCTAAACCCTGACCATGACCCTAAACCATGACCATGACCCTAACCCTGACCCTAAACCCTGACCCTGACACTAAACACTGACCCTGACCCTAAACTCTAACACTCAACCCTGAAACCTAAACTTAACCCCTAAACCCGATCCCTAACCATAACCCTAACACTAAACTAAACCCTAAACCCTAACCCAAACCCTAACCTGTGCAGGGAGTGAGGAGGTGGGAGGGACTAGGCTGGGCCCTGTGAAGGGAGTCAGGAGGTGGGAGAGACCATGCAGGGCCCTGTGTAAAGAGTGAGAGACCAGGCAGGGCACTGTATAGGGAGTAAGATGGTGGGACAAAACAGACAGAAACCTGTGTAGGGAGTGAAGAGCTGAGAGACCAGACAGACCTTTGTAGGGATTGAGGAGGTGGGTGAGACCAGGCAGGGCCCTGTGTAGGGAGTGAGGATGTGGAAGAGAACAGGCAGAGAACTGTGCAGGGAGTAAGGAGGTGGGACAGACCAGGCAGAGACCTTTACAGGGATGGAGGAGGTGGGAGAGAACAGGCAGGGACCTGTGTATGGAGTGAGGAGATGGGAGAGAACAGGCACAGCCATGTGTAGGGAGTGAGGAGGTGGAAGAGACCAGCCAGGGCCCAGTGAAGGGAGTGAGGAGGTGGGAGGTAAGAGGCAGAAAAGAGTGTAGGGAGTGAGGAGGTGGGAGAGATAAGGCTGGACCCTGTGTAGGGAGTGAGGATGTGGGAGAACCCAGGCAGGGCCCTGTTTAGGGAGTGAGGAGGTGGGAGAGACCAGGCAGGGCCCTCTGCCAGGAGCGAGGAGGTGGGAGGAAGCAGTCAGAGTCCTGCGCAGGGAGTGAGGAGGTGGGAGAGCCCAGGCAGGGCCCTGTGTACAGAGTGAGTAAGTGGGAGAGAACAGGCAGGGCTCTGTGTAAGGAGTGATGAGTTGGGAGGGACAAGGCAGGGCCCAGTGTAGGGAGTGAGGAGGTGGGAGAGACCAAGCAGGGACCTGTGTAGGGAGTGAGGAAGTGGGAGAGGCCAGGCAGAGACCTGTGTAGGGACTGAGGAGGTGGGAGAGAATAGGCAGAAACCTGTGCAGGGAGTGAGAAGATGGTAGACAGCAGGCAGGGCCCTGTGTAGGGAGTGAAGAGGTGGGAGAACCATTCAGAGACCTGCATAGGGAGTGAGGAGATGGGAGAGACCAGGCAGGGCCCTCTGTAGGGAGTGAGTTGGCCAGAGATCAGGCATGTCCCTGTGTGGAGTAAGGATATGGGAGAGAACAGGCAGGACCTTGTGCAGGGAGTTAGGAAGTGGGAGAGAACAGGCAGAGAAGAGTGTAGGGAGTGAGGAGGTGGGACAGACCAGGCAGGGCCCTGTGTAGGGAGTGAGGAGGTGGGAAAGACCAGGCAGGGCCCTGTGTATAGAGAAGATGGGAGACACCAGACAGGGCCCTGTGTAGGGAGTGAAGAAGAGGGAGAGCCAGGCAGAGTCCTGCTTAGGGAGTGAGGATGTGGGAGAGACCAGGCAGGGCCCTGTGTAAGGAGTGATGAGGTGGGAGCCCAGGCAGGACCCTGCGCAGGGTGTGACGGGGGGGAGCATCCAGGCAGGGCCCTGTGTAGGGAGTGAGGTGTTGGGAGAGACAACGCAGGTCCTGTGTAGGGAGTGAAAATGTGTGAGAGACCAGGCAGGGTCATGTGTAGGGAGTGAGAAGGTGAGAGAGGCCAGGCACGGCCCTGTGTAGGGAGGGAGGAGGTTGGAAATACTAGGCAAGACCCTGTGTAGGGAGTGAGGACGTGGGAGAGAACATGCAGAGACCCTTGTAGGGAATGAGGAGGTGGGAGAAACCATGCAGACACCTGTGTAGGGACGGAGAAGGTGGGAGAGACCAGGCAGAGCCCTGTGTAGGAAGTGAGGATGTAGGAGAGACCAGGCAGGGTCCTGTGTAGGGAGTGAGAGACCAGGCAGGGCCCTGTGTAGGGAGTGAGGTGGTGGGAGAGAACAGACAGAGACCTATGCAGGGAGTGAAGTGGTGAGAGACCAGACAGAGACCTTTGTAGGGATTAAGGAGGCGGGAGAGACCAGGCAGGGCCCTGTGTAGGGCGTGAGGAGGTGGGAGATACCAGGCAGGGCCCTGAGTAGGGAGTGAGAAGATGGGAGAGACAAGGTAGGGGCAAGTGTAGGGAGTAAGGAGGATGGAGAGACCAGGAAGGTCCCTGTGTAGGGAGTGAGGATGTGGGAGATAAAAGGCAGAAACTTGTGTAGGGAGTAAGGAGATGGGACAGAACAGGCAGAGACTTTTATAGGGATTGAAGAGGTGGGAGAGAGCAGGCAGGGCAGTGTGTAGGGGGTGAGGAGCTGGAAGATACCAGGCAGGGCCCTGTGTAGGGAGTGAGGAGGTGGGAGAGAACAGACAGAGACATATGTAGGGAGTAAGCAGAAGGGAGACACCAGGCAGGGCCCTCTGTAGGGAGTGAGGAGGAGGGACAGACCAGGCAGCGCCCTGTGTAGGGAGCGAAGAGGTGGGAGAAACCAGGCAGACACCTGTGTAGGGAGTGAGGAGCTGGGAGAGACCTGTGTATGGAGTGAGGAGGTTGGAGAGAACAGGCAGGGCCCTGTGTAGGCAGTAAGGAGGTGAGAGAGGCCAGTCAGGGCCCTGTAAAAAGGATTGAAGAGGTGGCAGAGGAGGCAGGGCCCTGTTTAGGGAGTCAGGAGGTGGGAGAGATTATCAGGGCCCTGTAAAGGGAGTGAGGAGGTGGAAGAGACCACCCAGATACTTGTATAGGGACTGTGGAGGTGGGAAGAACAGGCAGAGCCCTGTGTAGGGAGTGAGGAGGTGCGAGAGACCAGGCAAAGACCTGTGAAGGGATTCAGGAGGTGGGGGAGACCTGGCAGGGCCCTGTGTAGGGAGTGAGTATCTTGCAGAGAAGAGGCAGAGACCTGTGTAGGGATTGAGAAGGTGGAGAGACCAGGCAGGGCCCTGTGTAGAGAGTGAGGAGGTGGGAGAGGCCAGGCAGAGCCCTGTGTAGGGAGTGAGGTGTTTGGAGAGACCAGGCAGGGCCCTGTGTAGGGAGTGAGGAGGTGGCAGAGACCAGGTAGGACCCTGTGCACAGAGTGAGGATGTGGGAGAGACCAGGCAGGGCTGTGTGTAGGGAGTAAGGAGGTGGAGATACCAGGCAGGGCCCTGTGTAGGGAGTGAGGAGGTAGGAGAGACCAGGGAGGGCCCTGTGCAGGGAGTGAGGAGGTGGGAGAGACCAGGCAGGACCCTGTTTAGGGAGTGAGGAGGTGGGAGAGACCATCAAGGACCTGTGTAGGAAGTGAGGAGGTGAGAGAGAACAGGCAAGGCCCTGTATATGGAGTGAGGATTTGGGAGAGACCACCCAGATACCTGAGTAGGGAGTCAGAAGGTGGGAGAGATCAGGCAGAGTCCTGTGTAGGAAGTGAGGTGGTGGGAGAAACCATGCAGGGAGCTGTATAGGGAGGGAACAGGTGGGAGAGACAAGGCAGGGCCCTGTGTAGGGAGTGAGGAGGTGGGAGAGGCCAGGCAGAGACCTGTGTACTGAGTCAGGAGGTGGGAAAGAACAGGCAGGACTCTGTTTAGCAAGTGAGGGGGTGAGAGAGAATAGGCAGAAACTTGTGTAGGGAGTGAGATGATGGAAGACAGCAGGCAGGGCCCTGTGTAGGGAGTGAAGAGGTGGGAGAACCATTCAGAGACCTGAATAGGGAGTGAGGAGTTGGGAGAAACCAGGCAGGGCTCTGTGTAGGGAGTGAGGAGGCCAGAGATCAGGCAAGTCCCTTTGTATGGAGTAAGGATGTGGGAGAGACCAGGCAGGGCCCTGTGTAGGGAGTGAGGAGGTAGGAGAGATCAGGCAGGGCCTGGTGTAGGGAGTGAGGAGGTAGGACAGACAGGCAGGGCCCTGTGTAGGAAGTGAGGAAGTGGCAAAGAACAAGCAGGAACCTGTGTATGGAGTGAGAAGATGGGAGACACTAGACAGGGCCCTGTGTAGGGAGTGAAGAGGTGGGAGAACAAGGCAGAGTCCTGCTTAGAGAGTGAGGAGGTGGGAGAGGACAGGCAGAGCCCTGCTTAGGGAGTGAGGATGTGGGAGAGACAAAGCAGGGCTCTGTGTAAGGAGTGATGAGGTGGGAGAGACTAGGCAGGACCCTGCTAGGGGTTATTGATATTGTAAGGGTTAGGTTTAGGGTTAGGGTAGGGGTAAGGTTAGGGTTAAGGCTAGGTTTACTGTAAAGGGTGGGGCTAGGTTAGGGTTAGGGTTAGAGTTAGTGCTAGGGTTTGGGGTTAGGGTTAGGGTCAGGTTTAGAGTTATTGTTCGGGTTAGGGTTATGATAGAGTTAAGGTTAGGGTTAAGTTTAGGGTTAGAGTAAGGGTTAGGTTTAGGGTTAGGGTTAGTGTTAGGTTTAGGGTTAATGTTACGGTCAGGTTTAGGGTTAGGTTTAGGGTTAGTGTTCGGTTTAGGGTTAGTATTAGGGTGAAGTTTAAGTTAAGGGTGAGGATTGAGCTTAGGGTTAGAGTTAGGGGTTAGTGTTAGGGTTAAGGTTAGGATTAAGTTTAGGGTTAAGGTTAGGTTTAGAGTTAGGGTTAGAGTAAGTGTTAGGGTTTAGTCATGGTTAGGTTTATGACTAGGTTAAGGTTAGAGATAGGGTTAGGTTAAGGGTTGGGGTTAGGTTTAGATGTTAGGGTGAGGGTTAGTGCTAGGTTTCCATTTAAGCCGAGTGTGTAGGGTAAGTTTTAGGGTTAAGGTTAGGGTTAGGTTTATGATTAGATTTAGGGTCATGGTAGGGGAGATTTAGTATTATGTTTAGTTTAGAGTTAGAGTTAGGGTGAAGTTTACGTTAAGCGTGAGGTTTAGTGTTGGGGTTAGGGTACAGTTTAGGGTCAGGGTTAGGGTTAAGTTTAGGCTTAAGGTTAGGGTTAGGTTTAGGGTTAGTTTTAGTTTTGGTTAGGATTAGGCTTTGAATGAAGTTAGGGTAGGTTTAAGGTTATGGTTATGGCAAAGTTTTGGTTAAGGGTGAGGGTTCGGTTTAGGGTTAGGTTTAGAGTTAGGTTTAGTGGGTAGGGTTAGGTTTAGGGTTAAGGTTAGGTTTAGGCTAAGGATTAGGGGTAGAGTTAGGGTTAGGTGTTCGTGTTTCAGTTAGGTTTAGGGTAATGTTATATTTAGGGTTAAGTTTAGGCTTAGGGTAAGAGAGTTACATTTTCAGTTAAGGTGAGAGTTTTCGGTAAGTGATACGGTTAGGGTTAGGGCTAGGGGTAGGGCTAGAGTTAGAGTTAGGGGTTAGGGTTAGGTTTAATTTTATGGTAGGGTAAAGTTAGGGTGAAGGTTAGGTTAGGGTTAGGGTCAGGGTTAGGATTAGGTTTAGGTCGAGGGTTAGTGTCAGAGTTATTGTCAGGGTTAGGTTTAGGGTTACAGGTGGGCCAAGGTTAAGGTTAGGGTTAGGTTTAGGGGTAGGCTTAGGGTTAAAGTTAGGGTTAGCTTTAAGTTAGGGATAGGGTGAAGTTTAAGATAGGGTGAGGGTTAGGGTTATGGCTAAGGTTTGGGTTAGTTTTCCGGTTAGTGTTAAGGTTATGTTTAGGGTTAGGGTTAAATTTAGGGTTTGTGTTTAGTTTCATGGTTAGGGTTAGATTTTAGGTTAGGGTTAAGTTTAGTGTTACTGTTAGGGTTAGGGTTACAGCTTGTGTTAGGTGTTGTGGTTGGGGTGAGGGTTAGATTTAGGGTTCATGTTGGGTAGGGTTAAGATTATGGTTACGGTAAGGTCTTAGGGGTTAGAGGTGTAGTTTAGGGTTTGGTTGAGGCTTCCGGTTAGGCATTGTGGTTCTGGTCATGGTTAGGTTTGTTTTATTATTAGGGTTAGGTTTATGGTTAGGTTTTGGGTTAGTGTTCGAGTTCGGGTTAAGGTTTGGGTTAGGCTTTGGGTTAGGGTAGGGTTGTCGTTAGGGCTCATTAGTTTCAGGTTAGTGTTCGTTTTAGGGTTAGGGATAGCTTAGGGTTATGGATGGGGGAAACGGTTAGCAGTTAGGGTGAGGGTTATGGTTAGTTTTACAGTTAAGGTGAAGGTTTAGGGTAAGTGTTCCAATTAGGGTGAAACATAGAGTTAGGGTTAGGTTTACGGTTAGGGTTAGGTGTAGGGTAAAATTTAGGTTTAAGTTCAGGTTTAGGGTTAGATTTAGTGTTCTATTTAGGGTCAAGGTTAGAGTTAGGGTTAGGGTTTGGATTTGGTCTAGGGTTCGGATTAGGTTAAGGGTTAGGTTCAGGTCTATTGGAAGGCTTAGGTTTAGGGTTACAGGTGGACTAGCCTTATGGTTAGAGTTAAGTTTAAGGTTAGGTTTTGGGTTAGTTTTAGGTTTAGGGTTAAGGTTAGGGTTAGAGTTTGGATGAAGTTTAGGATAGGGTGAGGGTTATTTTTATGGTTAGGGCTAGAGTTTGGGTTTGTGTTCAGGTTAGTGTTAAGGTTCGGTTTAGGGTTCAGGTTAGTGTTAGGGGTTAGTTAAGGGTTAGGTTTAGGTTTAGGTTTTGTGTGAAGTTTAGGTTAAGGGTGAGGGTTAGGATAAGGTTTATGATTAGGGTTAGGATTATGGTTCATGTTAGAGGCTAGGTTTAGGGTGTTAAGGTTAGGTTTATGGCTAGGGTAGAGTTAAGTTTAGGGTTAGGTTTAGGTGTTTGGGTTAATGTTAGGGTCAGGTTTAGGGTTAGGGTTTGGTTTAGGGTTAGGGCTAGGGCTCGGGTGAAGTTTAAGTTAAGGGTGAGGGTTGAGCTTAGCGATAGCGTTAGGGGTTAGGCTTAGGGTTAAGGTTAGGATTAAGTTTAGGGTTAGGGTTAGGGTTAGTGTTAGGGTTAAGTCATGGTTAGGTTTAGGGCTAGGTCAAGGTTACAGATATGGTTAGGTTAAGGTTTGGGGTTAGGTTTAGATGTTAGGGTGAGGGTTAGTGCTAGGTTTCCATTTACGCTGAGTGTGTATGGTAAGTTTTAGGGTTAGGATTAGGGTTAGAGTTAGAGTCAGGTTTAGGGTTAAGTTTACAGTTAGGATTAGGTTTATGGTTAGGATTAGGGTTAGGGTCAGGTTCAGGGGGAGATTTAGTGTTATGTTTAGTTTTAGGGTTAGGGTTAGGGTGATGTTTATGTTAAGCGAGAGGGTTAGGGTTAGGGTCTAGGGTTCAGGTTAGGGTCAGTGTTAGGTTTAGGGATAGCATTAGGGTTAGGATTGTGGGATACGGTTAGGGGTTAGGGTGAGCGTTACAGTTAGTTTTACAGTTAAGGTGAGGGTTTAAGCTAACTGTTATGATCAGGGTTAGAGTTAGAGTTAGGGTTTGGTTTTGGCTTAGGTTTAGGGTTAAGGTTAGGGTTAGTGTTTGGATGAAGTTTCAGATAGGGTGAGGGTTATTTTTACGGTTAGGGCTAGAGTTTGGTTTTGTTTTCAGGTTAGTGTTAAGGTTAGGTTTAGGGTTCGGGTTAGGGTTAGGCATCATGTTTAGGGTTTGTGTTAGGTTAAGTTTAGGGTTAGTGTGAAGTTTAGGTTAAGGGTGAGGGTTATTATAAGGGTTAGGATTATAGATGGTGTTAGACGTTAGGTTTAGGGTTTTAGGGTTAGGTTTATGGTTAGGGTAGGGTTAAGTTTAGGGTTAATATTAGGGTTAGGGTTAGATTTAGGTTACTGTTCGTATTAGGGTTAGGGTTAGGGATAAGTTTGGGGAAAGCGTTAGGTTTAGGGCTGGGGATACGGTTAAGGTTTAGGGTGAGGGTTAGGGTTAGGTTTACAGTTAAGGTGAGGGTTTAGGGTAATTGTTATGGTTTGGGTTAGAGTTAGAGTTAGGCTTAGGGTTAGGGTGAAGTTTCAGTTAATAGTCAGGGTTAGGGTTACGGTTAAAGTAGGGTTAAGGTTAGTGTTAGGGTTAGGTATAGGGTTAGGTTTCGGGTAGGGGTAAGGTTAGGGTTAAGGCTAGGTTTACGGTAAAGGATAGGGCTAGGTTAGGGTTAGGTTTAGAGTTAGAGTTAGTGCTAGGGTTTAGGGTTACGGTTAGGGTTAGGTTAGAGTTATTGTTAGGGTTAGGGTTAGGGTAGAGTTAAGGTTAGGGTTAAGTTTAGGGTTAGAGTAAGGGTTAGGTTTAGGTCAGGGTTAGGGCTAGGATGAGGGATAGGGTTAGGGTTAGGGAAAGGGTTAGGGTTTCCTGTGAGTGTTAGTGTTAGGTTTACAGTTAAGCTGATGTTTTAGGGTGTTACAGTTAGCATTAGGGTTAGAGTTAGTGTTAGGCTTAGGGTTAGGCATAGTTTAGAGTTAGGTTTAGTTTAGGGTTAGGCTTAGGCTTAGGTTATGGTGAAGTTTAGGTCGAGGATGAGGGTTAGGGTTTGTGTTAGGGTTAGGTGTTTGGGTTCAGTTTAGCGTTAGGTTTAGGGTTAGGCTTAGTGTTAGGGTTAGGTGTTTGGGTGAATGTTCGGGTCAGGTTTAGGGTTTAGGGTTAGGTTTGGGTAGGGTTAGGATTATGGTTATGGTAAGGTGTTAGGGGTTAGGGGTGTAGTTTAGGGTTAGGGTTTGGGTGAGGGTTCCGGTTAGGCATTGTGGTTCTGGTCATGGTTTGTTTTGGTTTAAGGTTAAGGTTAGGGTTATGATTAGGTTTCGGGTTAGTGTTAGATTTAGGGTGAGAGTTAGGGTTAATGTTTGGGTTAGGCTTTGGTGTTAGGGATTAGGTTTTGAGTTAGGGTTAGGGTTATTGTTAGGGTCAGGGGTTTCAGATTAGTGTTGGTGTTAGAGTTAGGGATAGCTTTAGGGTTATGGTTGGGGAAACGTTTAGTGGTTAGGGTGAGGGTTATGGTTAGTTTTACAGTTAAGGTGAGGGGTAGGGTAAGTGTTCTGTTTAGGGTTAGGCATAGAGTTAGGGTTAGGTGTAGGGTAAGATTTAGGTTTCGGTTCAGGTTTAGGGTTAGAGTTAGTGTTCTATTTAGGGTCAAGAATAGAGTTAGTGTTAGGGTTAGGATTAGGTCTAGGGTTAGGATTAGGTTAAGGGTTAGGTTCGGGTCTATTGGAAGGCTTAGGTTTCGGGTTACAGGTAGACTAGCATTATGGTTAGAGTTAGGTTTAAGGTTAGGTTTTGGGTTGGCTTTAGGTTTAGGGTTAAGGTTAGGGTTAGGTTTTGGATGAAGTTTAGGATAGGGTGAGGGTTATTTTTATGGTTAGGGCTAGAGTTTGAGTTTGTGTTCAGGTTAGTGTTAAGGTTAAGTTTAGGGTTCAGGTTAGCGTAAGGGGTTAGTTCAGGTTTAGGGTTAGGTTTAGGTTTAGGGTTAGTGTGAAGTTTAGGTTAAGGGTGAGGGTTAGGATATGGTTTACGATTAGGGTTAGGATTATACTTAGTGTTAGAGGCTAGGTTTAGCGTGTTAGGGTTAGGTTTATGGTTAGGGCAGGGTTACATTTACGGTTATGCTTATGGTTAGGGTTAGGGTTAGGGATAGGGTTAGGGATGGGGTTACAGATAGCTTTAGTTTTAGGGTTGGGGATACGGTTCGGGGTTAGGGTGAGGTTTGGGTTTAGGGTGAGGGTTAGGTTTACAGTTAAGGTGAGGCCTTAGGGTAATTGTTATGGTTAGGGTTAAAGTTAGGGTTAGGGTTAGAGTGAAATTTCAGTTAATAGTGAAGGTTACGGCTAAGGTTAGAGTTAGGGTAAGGTTAGTGATAGAGTTAGGTTTAGGGTTATGGTTAGGGTAGGTGTTAGGTTAGGGTTAAGGCTAGGTTTACGGAAAAGGGTAGGGTTAGGTTAGGGTTAGGGTTAGGATTAGGTTTAGAGTTAGTGCTAGGGTTTACTGTTAGAGTTAGGTTTAGGTTTAGAGTTATTGTTAGGTTTTAGGATTAGAGTTAGGTTAGAGTTAAGGTCAGTTTTAAGTTTAGGGTTAGGGTCAGTGTTAGGTTTAGGTAAGAGTTAGGGTTAGGTTGAGCGATAGGGTTAGGGTTAGGAAAGAGTTAGGGGTTCGTGTGAGGGTTAGTGTTAGGTTTACATTAAGCTGATGTTTTAGGGTGTTACAGTTAGGGTTAGAGTTAAGGTTAGGGTTAGGTTTAGGGTTAGGGCTAGAGTTAGGGGATAGTTAAGGTTTAGGTTTATATTTAGGGTTAGGTTTAGGCTTAGGTTGAGGGTGAAGTTTAGGTTAAGGATGAGGATTAGGTTTAAGGTTAGGTTTAGGTGTTTGGCTTAAGGTTAGGGTTAGGTATATGGTTAGGCTTAGTGTTAGGGTTAGGGTTAGGGTTAGGTTTAGGTTTAGTGTTAGGGTTAGGGTTAGGTGTTTGGGTTAATGTTAGGTTGCTTAGGGTTAGCGTTAGAGATTAGGGTTAAGGTTAGGATTAAGTTCAGGGTTAAGGTTAGGTTTAGAGTTAGAGTTAGGGTTAGTGTTAGGGTTAAGTCATGGTTAGGTTTAGGGCTCGGTTAAGGGTAGAGATAGGGTTAGGTTAAGGGTTGGGATTAGGTTTAGATGTTAGCGTGAAGGTAGGTGCTAGGTTTCCATTTAAGCTGAGTGTGTAGTGTAAGTTTTTTTTTAACTTTTATTAAGCTTCAAGTGAACGTTTACAAATCCAATCACTCTGTCACATATAAGCTTACATACATCTCACTCCCTACTCCCACTTGCTCTCCCTCTCTTGAGTCAGCCCTTTCAGTCTCTCCTTTTGTGACAATTTTGCCAGCTTCCCTCTCTCTCTATCCTCCCATCCCCCCTCCAGACAATAGTTGCCAACACAATCTCAAGTGTCCACCTGATATAATTAGCTCACTCTTCATCAGCGTCTCTCTCCCACCCGCTGACCAGTCCCTTTCATGTCTGATGAGTTGTCTTCGGGGATGGTTCCTGTACTGTGCCAACAGAAGGTCTGGGGACCATGGCCGCTGGGATTCCTCTAGTCTCAGTCAGACCATTAAGTTTGGTCTTTTTATGAGAATTTGGGGTCTGTATCCCACTGATCTCCTGCTCCCTCAGGGGTCCTCTGCTGTGCTCCCTGTCAGGGCAGTCATCGATTGTGGCCGGGCACCAACTAGTTCTTCTGGTCTCAGGATGATGTAGGTCTCTGGTTCATGTGGCCCTTTCTGTCTCTTGGGCTCTTAGTTGTCATGTGGCCTTGGTGTTCTTCATTTTCCTTTGCTCCAGGTGGGTTGAGACCAACTGATGCATCTTAGATGGCCGCTTGTTAGCATTTAAGACCCCAGATGCCACATTTCAAAGTAGGATGCAGAATGTTTTCATAATAGAATTATATTGCCAATTGACTTAGAAGTCCCCGCAAACCATGTTCCCCAGACCCCCGCCCTTGCTCTGCTGACCTTTGAAGCATTCATTTTATCCCGGAAACTTCTTTGCTTTTGGTCCAGTCCAATTGATCTGACCTTCCATGTATTGAGTGTTGTCTTTCCCTTCACCTAAAGCAGTTCTTATCTACCGATTAATCAATAAAAAACCCTCCTCCACCCTCCCTCCCTCCCTGACTTGTAACCACAAAAGTATGTGTTCTTCTCAGTTTATACTATTTCTCAAGATCTTATAATAGTGGTCTTATACAATATTTGTCCTTTTGCCTCTGACTAATTTCGCTCAGCATAATGCCTTCCAGGTTCCTCCATGTTATGAAATGTTTCACAGATTCCTCACTGTTCTTTATCGATGCGTAGTATTCCATTGTGTGAATATACCACAATTTATTTACCCATTCATGCGTTGATGGACACCTTGGTTGCTTCCAACTTTTTGCTATTGTAAACAGAGCTGCAATAAACATGGGTGTGCATGTAACTGTTTGTATGAAGGCTCTTGTATCTCTAGGGTATATTCCAAGGAGTGGGATTTCTGGGTTGTATGGTAGTTCTATTTCTAACTGTTTAAGATAACGCCAGATAGATTTCCAAAGTGGTTGTACCATTTTACATTCCCACCAACAGTGTATAAGAGTTCCAATCTCTCCGCAGCCTCTCCAACATTTATTATTTTGTGTTTTTTGGATTAATGCCAGCCATGCTGGTGTGAGATGGAATCTCATCGTAGTTTGAATTTGCATTTCTCTAATGGCTAATGATCGAGAGCATTTTCTCATGTATCTGTTGGCTGCCTGAATATCTTCTTTAGTGAAATGTGTGTTCATATCCTTTGCCCACTTTTTGATTGGGTGGTTTGTCTTTTTGTGGTTGAGTTTTGACAGACTCATATAGATTTTAGAGATCAGGCGCTGGTCGGAGATGTCATAGCTGAAAATTCTTTCCCAGTCTGTAGGTGGTCTTTTTACTCTTTTGGTGAAGTCTTTAGATGAGCATAGGTGTTTGATTTTTAGGAGCTCCCAGTTATCTGGTTTCTCTTCATCATTTTTGTTAATGTTTTATATTCTGTTTATGCCCTGTATTAGGGCTCCTAGGGTTGTCCCAATTTTTTCTTCCATGATCTTTATCGTTTTAGTCTTTATGTTTAGGTCTTTGATCCACTTGGAGTTAGTTTTTGTGCATGGTGTAAGGTATGGGTCCTGTTTCATTTTTTTGCAAATGGATATCCAGTTATGCCAGCACCATTTGTTAAAAAGGCTATCTTTTCCCCAATTAACTGACACCGGTCCTTTGTCAAATATCAGCTGCTCATACGTGAATGGATCTATGTCTGGGTTCTCAATTCTGTTCCATTGGTCTATGTGCCTGTTGTTGAACCAGTACCAGGCTGTTTTGACTACTGTGGCTGTATAATAGGTTCTGAAATCAGGTAAAGTGAGGCCTCCCACTTTCTTCTTCTTTTTCAGTAGTGCTTTGCTTATCTGGGGCTTCTTTCCCTTCCATATGAAATTGGTGATTTGTTTCTCTATCCCCTTAAAATATGACATTGGAATTTGGATCGGAAGTGCGTTAAATGTATAGATGGCTTTTGGTAGAATAGACATTTTTACTATGTTAAGTCTTCCTATCCATGAGCACGGTATGTTTTTCCACTTAAGTATGTCCTTTTGAATTTCTTGTAGTAGAGCTTTGTAGTTTTCTTTGTATAGGTCTTTTACATCCTTGGTAAGATTTATTCCTAAGTATCTTATCTTCTTGGGGGCTACTGTGAATGGTATTGATTTGGTTATTTCCTCTTCGGTGTTCTTTTTGTTGATGTAGAGGAATCCAAGTGATTTTTGTATGTTTATTTTATAACCTGAGACTCTGGCAAACTCTTCTATTAGTTTCAGTAGTTTTCTGGAGGATTCCTTAGGGTTTTCTGTGTATATAATCATTGTCATCTGCAAATAGGGATAACTTTACTTCTTCCTTGCCAATCCGGATACCTTTTATTTCTTTGTCTAGCCTAATTGCCCTGGCTAGGACTTCAAGTATGATGTTGAATAAGAGCGGTGATAAAGGGTATCCTTGTCTGGTTCCCGTTCTCAAGGGAAATGCTTTCAGGTTCTCTCCATTTAGAGTGATATTGGCTGTTGGCTTTGCATAGATGCCCTTTATTATGTTGAGGAATTTTCCTTCAATTCCTATTTTGGTAAGAGTTTTTATCATAAATGGGTGTTGGACTTTGTCAAATGTCTTTTCTGCATCAATTGATAAGATCATGTGGTTTTTGTCTTTTGTTTTGTTTATGTGATGGATTACATTAATGGTTTTTCTGATATTAAACCAGCCTTGCATACCTGGTATAAATCCCACTTGATCAGGGTGAATTTTTTTTTTTATGTGTTGTTGGATTCTATTGGCTAGAATTTTGTTGAGGATTTTTGCATCTATGTTCATGAGGGATATAGGTCTATAATTTTCTTTTTTTGTAATGTCTTTACCTGGTTTTGGTATCAGGGAGATGGTGGCTTCATAGAATGAGTTGGGTAGTATTCCGTCATTTTCTATGCTTTGGAATACCTTCAGAAGTAGTGGTGTTAACTCTTCTCTGAAAGTTTGGTAGAACTCTGCAGTGAAGCCGTCCGGGCCAGGGCATTTTTTTGTTGGGAGTTTTTTGATTACCGTTTCAATCTCTTTTTTTGTTATGGGTCTATTTAGTTGTTCTACTTCTGAATGTGTTAGTTTAGGTAGGTAGTGTTTTTCCAGGAATTCATCCATTTCTTCTAGGTTTTCAAATTTGTTAGAGTACAATTTTTCATAATAATCTGAAATGATTCTTTTAATTTCATTTGGTTCTGTTGTGATGTGGTTCTTCTCGTTTCTTATTCGGGTTATTTGTTTCCTTTCTTGTATTTCTTTAGTCAGTCTAGCCAATGGTTTATCAATTTTGTTAATTTTTTCAGAGAAACAGCTTTTGGCTTTGTTAATTCTTTCAATTGCTTTTCTGTTCTCTAATTCTTTTAGTTCAGCTCTAATTTTTATTATTTGTTTTCTTCTGGTGCCTGATGGATTCTTTTGTTGCTCAGTTTCTATTTGTTCAAGTTGTAGGGACAGTTCTCTGATTTTGGCTCTTTCTTTTTTTTGTATGTGTGCATTTATCGATATAAATTGGCCTCTGAGCACTGCTTTTGCTGTGTCCCAGAGGTTTTGATAGGAAGTATTTTCATTCTCGTTGCATTCTATGAATTTCCTTATTCCCTCCTTGATGTCTTCTATAACCCAGTCTTTTTTCAGGAGGGTATTGTTCATTTTCCAAGTATTTGATTTCTTTTCCCTAGTTTTTCTGTTATTGATCTCTAGTTTTATTGCCTTGTGGTCTGAGAAGAAGCTTTGTAATAATTCGATGTTTTGGACTCCGCAAAGGTTTGTTTTATGACCTAATATGTGGTCTATTCTAGAGAATGTTCCATGTGCACTAGAAAAAAAAGTATAGTTTGCTGCAGTTGGGTGGAGAGTTCTGTATAAGTCAATGAGGTCAAGTTGGTTGATTGTTGTAATTAGATCTTCCTTGTCTCTATTGAGCTCCTTACTGGATGTCCTGTCTTTCTCCGAAAGTGGTGTGTTGAAGTCGCCTACTATAATTGTGGAGGTATCTATCTCACTTTTCAATTCTTAAAATTTGATTTATGTATCTTGCAGCCCTGTCATTGGGTGCATAAATATTTAATATGGTTATGTCTTCCTGATCAATTGTCCCTTTTATCATTATATAGTGTCCTTCTTTATCCTTTGTGGTGGATTTAAGTCTAAAGTCTATTTTTTCAGAAATTAATATTGCTACTCCTCTTCTTTTTTGCTTATTGTTTGCTTGATATATTTTTTTCCATCCTTTGAGTTTTAGTTTGTTTGTGTCTCTAAGTCTAAGGTGTGTCTCTTGTAGGCAGCATATAGATGGATCGTGTTTCTTTATCCAGTCTTTGACTCTCTGTCTCTTTATTGGTGCATTCAGTCCATTTACATTCAGCGTAATTATAAATAGGTTTTTAGTGGTGTTATTTTGATGCCTTTTTATGTGTGTTGTTGACAATTTCATTTTTCCACATACTTTTTTGTGCTGAGTCATTTTTCTTAGTAAATTGTGAGATCCTCATTTTCATAGTGTTTGACTTTATGTTAGTTGAGTCGTTACGTTTTTCTTGGCTTTTATTTTGAGTTATAGAGTTGTTATACCTTTTTGTGGTTACCTTATTATTTACCCCTATTTTTCTAAGTAAAAACCTAACTTGTATTGTTCTATATCGCCTTGTATCACTCTCCATATGGCAGTTCAATGCCTCCTGTATTTGGTCCCTCTTTTTGATTATTGTGATCTTTTACCTATTGACTTCCATGATTCCCTGTTATGTGTATTTTTTTTAATTAATCTTAATTTGTTTGTTTTTGTGATTTCCCTATTTGAGTTGATATCAGGACGTTCTGTTTTGTGACCTTGTATTGTGCTGATATCTGATATTATTGGTTCTCTGACCAAACAATATCCTTTAGTATTTCTTGTAGCTTTGGTTTCGTTTTTGCAAATTCTCTAAACTTGTGTTTATCTGTAAATATCTTAATTTCTCCTTCATATTTCAGAGAGAGTTTTGCTGGATATATGATCCTTGGCTGGCAGTTTTTCTCCTTCAGTGTTCTGTATATGTCGTCCCATTCCCTTCTTGCCTGCATGGTTTCTGCTGAGTAGTCTGAACTTATTCTTACTGATTCTCCCTTGAAGGAAACCTTTCTTTTCTCCCTGGCTGCTTTTAAAATTTTCTGTTTATCTTTGGTTTTGGCGAGTTTGATGATAATATGTCTTATGTCTTGGTGTTTTTCTTTTTGGATCAAGCTTAAATGGGGTTCGATGAGCATCTTGGATAGATATCCTTTCGTCTTTCATGATGTCAGGGAAGTTTTGTGTCAGGAGTTCTTCAACTATTTTCTCTGTGTTTTCTGTCCCCCCTCCCTGTTCTGGGACTCCAATCACCCACAGGTTATCCTTCTTGATAGAGTCCCACATGATTCTTAGAGTTTCTTCATTTTTTTAAATTCTTTTCTCTGATTTTTTTTTCAGCTATGTTGGTGTTGATTCCCTGGTCCTCCACATGTCCCAGTCTGCATTCTAATTGCTCGAGTCTGCTCCTCTGACTTCCTATTGCGTTGTCTAATTCTGTAATTTTATTGTTAATCTTTTGGATTTCTACATGCTGTCACTCTATGGATTCTTGCAACTTATTAATTTTTCCACTATGTTCTTGAATAATCTTTTTGAGTTCTTCAACTGTTTTATCAGTGTGTTCCTTGGCTTTTTTGCAGTTTGCCTTATTTCATTTGTGATGTCTTGAAGCATTCTGTAAATTAGTTTTTTATATTCTGTATCTGATAATTCCAGGATTGTATCTTCATTTGGGAAAGATTTTGATCCTTTTGTTTGGGGGGTTGGAGAAGCTGTCGTGGTCTGCTTCTTTAAGTGGTTTGATATGGATTGTTGTCTCTGAGCCATCACTGGGAAACTAGTTTTTCCAGAAAATCCGCTCAAAAAAAAAATGCAGTCAGATCCCTATCAGAGTTCTCCCTCTGGCTCAGGCTATTCAGATGTTAATGAAGCCGCCTGAGGAGGGTGGGGGAGGGAACAGAGAGCTAGGAGAGTAGCACCTCAGAATATAGCCAGAGTTGCTTGTCTTGCTTGGAATGACTATTATATCTGAGATTCCCGCAGGGCGCGTCGCCTATGTGTGCTGGCTGTGTGGAGATTGCCCCCGGGGGGTCTGGCCCGCTGGAGTCAAGGCCAGATCCTCCGCTTCTAGCCCCACGCCCAGCGTCAAGGCTCCTCTGCTGGGACGGTGCACTCTCGATTCCAAAATCAGTCGCTGCCTCCCAGGGACTTCTCGTCCCTCCAGCCGCGTTGCCATACTACTCCTGCGAACCAGTTGGGCCCCCTCCTGGGGTTAGTTCAGGTGGGTGGAGCAGCTCCCCTTGCCTGTGCCGTGACCGAGTGTCCTGGCTGGGACGCTGTTCTCCCTGCTCCAATACCAGTCGCTGCCTCCTGGGGACTTCTCCTACCGGCTGCGTCCCACGCCACCCGCGCGACCCGGCTGGGCCCCTTCCCAGGGTTAGTTCAGGGGGGTGGAGCAGCTCTCTGTGTTTATGCCGTACCTGCGTCCAGTCCAAATCCCGGCGGGACGGTTCCCCGCCTGGGACGCTGCTCTCCCCGTTCCAAGACCAGTCACTGCCTCCCGGGGACTTCTACCGGCTGCGTCCCACGCCGCCCCCGGAACCGGCTGGTCCCCCTCCCGGGGTTAGTTCAGGGGGGTGGAGCAGCTCTCTGTGCTTGTGCCGTACCTGACTGGTACGCTGGCTCCAGGCTCTGAAAACAATCGCTGCTTCCCCGTATTAGTTTGTTCTCCGTCTCTAAATCTGTGTTTGTTGTTCAGGGTTCGTAGATTGTTATGTATGTGATTGATTCACTTGTTTTTCCGTGTCTTTGTTGTAAGAGGGATCCGAGGTAGCGTCTGCCTAGTCCGCCATCTTGGCTCCGCCCCCCGTAGTGTAAGTTTTAGGGTTAGGGTTATGGTTGGAGTTAGGGTTAGGGTCAGGGTTAGGGATAAGTTTAGGATTAGGTTTACAGTTAGGATTAGGGTTAGGGTCAGGGTTCGGTGGAGATTTAGTGTTATGTTTAGTTTTAGGGTTAGGGTTAGGGTTAGGGTGAAGTTTATGTTAAGCGAGAGGGTTAGGGTTAGGTGTTAGGGTTCAGGTTAGGGTCAGGGTTAGGTTTAGGTTTAGGGTTAGGGTTAGGGTTAGTGTTAGTGTTATGTTTGCTTAGGGTTAGGGTTTGAATGAAGTTAGGGTAGGTTTAGGGTTATGGTTAGGGTGAAATTTTGGTTAAGGGTGAGGTTTCAGCTTAGGGTTAGGGTTAGATTTAGGGTCAGTGGTTAGGGTTAGGTTTAGGGTTAAGGTTAGGTTTAGGCTAAGGATTAGGTTTAGAATAAGGTTTGGGGTTAGTGTTTTAGTTAGGTTTAGAGTAGGGTTATAATTAGGGTTAAGTTTTAGGGTTAGGGTAAGAGTTAGAGTTACGTTTTCAGTTAAGGTGAGGTTTTTTGGTAAGTGTTAGGGTTTTTTTGTTGTTTTTGTTAGGGTTAGGGTTAGGATTAGGGTTAGGGGTTAGGGTTATGTTTAAGTTTATGGTAGGCTTAACGTTAGGGTTAAGGTTAAGTTAGGGTTAGGGTCAGGGGTAGGAGTAGAATTAGGTTTAGGGAGAGAGGGGCAGAGTTATTGTAAGGGTTAGGTTTAGGCTTACATGTGGGCCAAGGTTAACGTTATGGTTAGGGTTTAGCGGTAGGGTTAGGGTTAAAGTTAGAGTAGGGTTAAGGTTAGTGTTAGGGTTTGGTATAGGGTTAGGATAGGAGTAAGGTTAGGGTTAAGGCTAGGTTTAAGGTAAAGGTTAGGGCTATGTTAGGGCTAAGGTTAGAGTTAGAGTTAGTGCTAGGGTCACTGTTAGGGTTAGGGTCAGGTTTAGAGTTATTGTTAGGTTTAGGATTAGTGTTAGGGTAGATTTAAGGTTAGGGTTAAGTTTAGGGTTAGGGTAAGATTTAGAGTTATGTTTACTGTTAAGGTGAGAGTTTTGGGTAAGTGTTGGTTAGGGTTAGCGTTAGGGTTAGGGCTAGGTTTAGGGTTAGAGTTAGGGTTGGGGTTGGGGTTAGGGTTAGGTTTAAGTTTATGGTAGGCATAAAGTTAGGGTTAAGGTTAGGTTAGGGTTAGGGTCAGGGTTACAATTAGAATTAGGTTTAGGTCAAAGGTTAGGGTCAGAGTTATTGTAAGGGTTAGGTTTAGAGTTACAGGTTTGCCAAGGTTAAGGTTAGGTGTAGGGTTAGGGTTAAAGTTAGGGTTAGCTTTAGGATAGGGTGAAGTTTAAGATAGGGTGAGGGTTAGGGTTATGGCTAAGGTTTGGGTTTGTTTCAGGTTAGTGTTAAGGTTATGTTTAGGGTTAGGGTTAATTTTAGGGGTTGTGTTTAGTTTCATGGTTAGGGTTATGTTTTGGGTTAGGGTTAAGTTTTTTTTAAGTTTAGTGTTACGTTTAGGGTTAGGGTTACGGCTTTTGTTAGGTTTTGTGTTTGGGGTGAGGGTTAGGTTTAGGGTTAGGATTGGGTAGGGTTAGGATTATGGTTATGGTAAGGGGTTAGGAGTTAGTGGTGTAGTTTAGGGTTAGGGTTTTGGTGAGTTTTCCAGTTAGGTATTGTGGTTTCCAGTTAGGTATTGTGGTTCCCATGGTTAGGTTTCGTTTAGGGTTAGGGTTAGGTTCATGATTAGGTTTCAGGTTAGCGTTAGAGTTAGGGTGAGAGTTAGGGTTAAGGTTTGTGTTAGGCTTTGGTGTTGGGTTTAAGGTTTGGGTTAGGGTTAGGTTTATCGTTAAGGCTCAGGGGTTTCAGGTTAGTGTTAGGATTAGGGTTGGGGATAGCATTAGGGTTACGGTTGTGGTATACGGTTAGGGGTTAAGGTGAGGGTTACGGTTAGTTTTACTGTTAAGGTGAGGGTTTAAGGTAAGTGTTATGATTATGCTGAGTTAGCATTAGGGTTAGGTTTAGGGTTAGGGTTAGGTGTAGAGTAAGATTTAGGTTTAGGTCCTAGTTGAATTTTAGAGTTAGTGTTGTATTCAGGATCAAGGTTAGAGTTAGGTTTAGGTCTAGGGTTAGGATTAGGATTAAGTTTAGGGTTAGGTTCAGGGCTATTGTAAGTGTTCCATTTAGGGTTACAGATGGCCTCACGTTATTTTTAGAGTTAGGTTTAATGTTAGGGTTTGGGTTAGGTTTAGGTTTATGGTTAAGTTTACTGTTAGGGTTAGGGTTTGGATGAAGTTTAGGATTAAGTTTAGGGTTAGGTTCAGGGCTATTGTAAGTGTTCCGTTTAGGGTTACAGATGGCCTCACGTTATTTTTAGAGTTAGGTTTAATGTTAGGGTTTGGATTAGGTTTAGGTTTATGGTTAAGTTTACTGTTAGGGTTAGGGTTTGGATGAAGTTTAGGATAGGGTGAGGGTTATTTTTATGGTTAGGGCTAGAGTTTGGGTTTGTGTTCAGGTTAGTGTTAAGGTTAGGTTTAGGGTTCAGGTTAGGGTTAGGGGTTATGTTTAGGGTTAGCGTTAGGTTAGGTTAGGTTTAGTGTGAAGTTTAGGTTAAGTGTGAGGGTTATGATAAGGGTTAGGGTTTTAGATGGTGTTAGACATTAGGTTTAGGGTGTTAGGATTAGGTTTATGGTTAGGGTAGGCTTAAGTTTAGGGTTAGGGTTGCATTAGGGTTACTGTTCGTTTTAGCGTTTGTGTTAGAGATAAGGTTGGGGATAGCGTTAGGTTTAAGGTTGGGGATACGGTTAAGGGTTAGGGTGAGGGTTAGGGTTAGGTTTACAGTAAGGTGAGGGTTTAGGGTAATTTTTATGGTGAGGGTTAGAGTTAGAGTTAGGCTTAGGGTTAGGGTGAAGTTTCAGTTAATAGTCAGTGTTAGGGTTAAGGTTAGAGTAGGGTTAAGGTTAGTGTTAGGTTTATGTATAGGGTTAGGGTTCGGATAGGGGTAAGGCTAGGGTTAAGGCTAGGTTTACGGTAAAGGGTAGGGCTAGGATAGGGTTAGGTTTAGAGTTAGAGTTAGTGCTCGAGTTTAGGGTTATGGTTATGGTCAGGTTTAGAGTTATTGTTAGGGTTAGGGTTAGGGTAGAGTTAAGGTTAGGGTTAAGTTTAGGTTTAGAGTATGGGTTAAGTTTAGGTCATGGTTAGGGCTAGGATGACGGATAGGGTTAGGGTTAGGGAAAGGGTTAGGCTTTCGTGGGAGGGTTAGTGTTAGGATTACAGTGAAGCTGATGTTTTAGGGTGTTAGGGTTAGGGTTAGAGTTAGAGTTAGGTTCAGGGTTAGGCTGGAGTTAGGGGATAGTTTTGGGTTAGGTTTAGTTTTAGGGTTAGGGTTAGGCTTAGGTTTAGGGCGAAGTTTAGGTTAAGGATGAGAGTTAGATTTAGGGTTAGGGTTAGGGTTTGGCTTAGTGTTAGGTTTAGGATTAGGTGTTTGGGTGAATGTTATGGTCAGGTTTAGGGTTAAGTTTAGGGTTAAGGTTAGGGTTCGGTTTAGGGTTAGGTTTAGGGTGAAGTTTAAGTTAAGGGTGAGGGTTGAGCTTAGGCTTAGCGTTAGGGGTTAGGGTTAGGGTTAAGGTTAGGATTAATTTTAGAGTTAAGGTTAGTTTTAGAGTTAGGGTTAGGTTAAGCATTAGGGTTAAGTCATGGTTAGGTTCAGGGCTAGGTTAAGGTTAAAGATAGGGTTAGGTTAAGGGTTGGTGTTAGTTTTAGATGTTAGGGTGAGGGTTAGTGCTAGGTTCCCATTTAAGCTGCATTTGTAGGGTAAGTTTTAGTGTTAGGATTAGGGTTAGAGTTAGGGTCAGGGTTAGGGTTAAGTTTAGGTTTAGGGTTAGGTTCATGGTTATTATTAGGGTTAAGGTCAGGATTGGGGGAGATTTAGTGTTATGTTTAGTTTTAGGGTTAGGGTTAGGGTGAAGTTTATGTTAAGCGTGACTGTTAGGGTTAGGGGCTAGGGTTCATGTTAGGGTCAGGGTTAGGCTTATGTTTAGGTTTAAGGTTAGGGTTAGGTTTAGTGTTAGTGTTAGTTTTGCTTAGGTTTAAGGTTTGAATGAATTTAGGGCAGGTTGTGGCTTATGGTTAGAGTGAAATTTTGGTTAAGGGTGAGGGTTCGGTTTAGGGTTAGGTTTAGAGTTAGGGTTAGTGGGTATGCTTAGGCTTAGGGTCAAGGTTAGTTTTAGGCTAAGGATTAGGGTTAGAGTTAGGGTTGGGGTTAGTGTTTCGGTTAGGTTTAGGGTAGGGTTATAATTCGGGTTAAGTTTACTGTTAGGGTAAGAGTTAGAGTTAAGTTTACAGTTAAGGTGAGGGTTTTGCATAAGTGTTACGGTTAGGGTTAGGTTTAGGTTAGAGCTAAGGTTAGGGTTAGATTTAGGGTTGGGGGTTAGGGTTAGGTTTAAGTTTATGGTAGACTTAAAGTTAGGGTTAAGGTTAGGTTAGGGTTAGGGTTGGGGTTAGGATTAGGATTCGGTTTAGGGCGAGGTTTAGGGTCAGAGTTATTGTAAGGGTTAGGTTTAGGGTTACAGTTTTGCCAAGGTTAAGGTTAGGGTTAGGTTTATGGGTAGGGTTAGGGTTAAAGTTAGGGTTAGCTTTAGATTAGGGGTAGCGTGAAGTTTAAGATAGGGTGAGGGTTAGGGTTATGGCTAAGTTTTGGGTTAGTTTTCAGGTTAGTGTTAAGGTTATGTTTAGGGTTAGGGTTAAGTTTACTGGTTCTTTTTAGTTTTAGGGTTAGGTTTTAGTTTAGGGTTAAGTTTAGCGTTACGGTTAGGGTTAAGATTTGTGTTAGACATTGTGGTTTGGGTGAGGGTTAGGTTTAGGGTTAGGGTTGTGTAGGGCTAGGATTATGGTTATGGATAGGTGTTTGGGGTTAGAGGTGTAGTTTAGGGTTAGGGTTTGGGTGACGGTTCCATTTAGGAATTGTGGTTCTGGTCATGGTTAGGTTTGGTTTAGGGTTAGGGTTAGGTTTATGATTAGCTTTCGGGTTAGTCTTAGAGTTAGGGTAAGAGTTAGGGTTAAGGTTTGGTTAGGCTTTGGTGTTAGGGGTTAGGGTTTGGGTTAGGCTTAGGGTTATCATTAGGGCTCAAGAGTTTCAGGTGTTAGAGTTATGGTTAGGGATAGCATTAGCATTAGCGTTGTGGGATACGGTTGGCGGTTAGGGTGAGTGTTATGATTAGGGTTAGAGTTAAAGTTAGGGTTAGGGTTAGGTGTAGGGTAAGACTTATGTTTTGGTTCAAGTTGAGTGTTAGAGTTAGTGTTCTGTTTTGGGTGCAAGGTTAGAGTTAGGGTTAGGGTTAGGATTAGGTCTAGGGTTAGGATTAGGATTGTCTAGGGTTAGGTTCAGGGCTATTGTAAGTGTTCGATTTAGGGTTACAGATGGACTAGTGTTATTGTTTGAGTTAGGTTTAAGGTTAGGGTTTGGTTTAGGTTTATGGTTAAGATTAGGGTTAGGGTTTGGATGAATTTTAGGCCAGGGTGAGGGTTATTTTTATGGTTAGGGCTAGAGTTTGGGTTGTGTTCAGGTTAGTGGTAAGTTTAGGTTTAGGGTTCGGGTTATAGTTAGGGGTTATGTTTAGAGTTAGCGTTAGGTTAGGTTTAGGCTTAGTCTGAAGTTTAGGTTAAGGGTGAGGTTTAGGATAAGGGTTAACATTATAGATAGTGTTACATGTTAGGTTTAGGGTGTTAGTTGTAGGTTTAAGGTTAGGGTAGGCTTAACTTTAGGGTTAATATTAGGGTTAGGGTTAGATTTGGGTTACTGTTCGTATTAGGGTTAGGGTTAGGGACAAGGTTGGAGATAGCGTTAGGTTTATGGTTGGGGATACGGTTAAGGTTTAGGGTGAGGTTTAGGGTTAGGTTTACAGTTAAGGTGAGGGTTTAGGGTAATTGTTATGGTTTGAGTTAGAGTTAGGCTTAGGGTTAGGGTGAAGTTTCAGTTAATAGTCAGGGTTAGGGTTAAGGTTAGAGTAGGGTTAAGGTTAGCGTAAGATTTCGGTTAGGGTTAGGGTTTGGTTTAGACTAAGGATTAATGTTAGGGTTAGGTTTTGGGTTAGGGTAGAGTTAGGGTTAGGGGTTATGGTTAGTTTTAAGTTTATGGTAGGCTTAAATTTAGGGTTAAGGTTAGGTTAGGTTTAGGATCATGGTTAGGATTAGAATTAGGTTTAGAGCGAGGGTTAGGGTCAGAGTTATTGTAAGGGTTAAGTTTAGGGTTGCAGGTGGGCCAAGGTTAAGGTTAGGGTTAGGTTTAGTGGTAGGGTTAGGGTTAAAGTTAAGGTTAGCTTTAGGTTAGGGATAGGGTGAAGTTTAAGATAGGCTGAGGGTTAGGGTTTTGGCTAAGGTTTGGGTTTGTTTTCAGGTTAGTGTTAAGGTTATGTTTAGGGTTAGGGTTAAGTTTACAGGTTCTTTTTAGTTTTAGGGTTAGGGTTAGATTTTATGTTAGGGTTAAATTTAGTGTCACAGTTAGGGTTAGGGTTATGGTTGTGTTACGTGTTATGGTTGGGTGAGGGTTAGGTTTAGGGTTAGGTTTGGGTAGGGTTAGGATTATGGTTATGGTAAGGTGTTAGGGATTAGAGGTGTAGTTTATTGTTAGAGTTTATGTGAGAATTCCAGTTAGGCATTGTCGTTCTGTCATGGTTAGGTTTGGTTTAGGATTATGGTTAGGTTTGTGATTAGGTTTCGGGTTATTGTTAGAGTTAGGGTGAGAGTTAGGGTTAAGGTTTGGGTTATGCTTTGGTCTTAGAGGTTAGGGTTTGGGTTAGGGTTATCGTTAGGGCTCAGGGGTTTCAGGTTAGTGTTAGGGTTAGGGTTAGGGATAGCATTAGGGTTAGGGTTGGGGGATACTTTTAGTGGTTAGGGTGAGGGTTACGGTTAGTTTTACTGTTAAGGTGAGGGTTTAGGGTAAGTGTTATGATTAGGGTTAGAGTTAGGGTTAGGTTTAGGTTTAGGGTTAGGTGTAGGGTAAGATTTAGGTTTAGGTCCAGGTTTATGGTTAGAGTTAGTGTTCTATTTAGGGTCAAGTTTAGAGTTAGGGTTAGGATTAGGTCTAGGCTTAGGATTAGGTTTAGGTTTAGGTTCAGCGCTATTGTAAGGGTTAGGTTTAGGGTTACAGCTGGACTAGCGTTATGGTTAGATTTAGGTTTATGGGTAGGGTTTGGGTTTAGTTTAGGTTTATGGTTAAGGTTAGAGTTAGGGTTGGATGAAGTTTAGAATAGGGTGAGTGGTATTTTTATGGTTAGTGCTAGAGTTTGGGTTAATGTTAAGGTTAGGTTTAGGGTTCGGGTTAGGTTTAGGGGTTATGTTTAGGGTTCGGATTAGGCTTAGGTTTAGGGTTAGTGTAAAGTTTAGGTTAAGGGTGATGGTTAGGATAAGGGATAGGATTATATATAGTGTTAAACGTTAGGTTTAGGGTGTTAGAGATTGGTTTATGGTTAGGGTATTGTTAAGTTTAGAGTTAAAGTTAGGGTTAGGGTTAGATTAGGATTACTGTTCGTATTAGGGTTAGGGATAAGTTTGGGGGTAGCCTTAGGTTTAGGGTTGGGGATACGGTTAAGGGTTACGGTGAGGGTTAGGTTTAGGTTTACAGTTAAGGTGAGGGCTTAGGGTAATTTTTATGATTAGTGTTAGAGTTAGAGTTAGGCTTAGGATTAGGGTGAAGTTTCAGTTAATAGTGAGGGTTAAGGTTAAGGTTAGTGTTAGGGTTAGGTTTAGGGTGGGGTAAGGTTAGGGTTAAGGCTAGGTTTACGGTAAAGGGTAGGGGTAGGTTTAGGTTTAGAGTTATTGTTATGTTTAGGGTTAGGGTTAGGGTAGAGTTAAGGTTAGGGTTAAGTTTAGGGTTAGGGTAAGGGTTAGGTTTAGGTCAGGGTTAGGGTTCAGGTGAAGCTTAGGTTAAGGATGAGGGTTAGGGTTAGGGTTTGTTGTTTGTGTTAAGGTTAGGGTTAGGTTTAGGGTCAGGTTTAGGGTTAAAGTTAGGTTTAGCTTTAGTTTAGGGATAAGGTGAAGTTTAAGATCGGGTGAGGGTTAGGGTTTTGGCTAAGGTTTGGGTTCGTTTTCAGGTTAGTGTTAAGGTTATGGTTAGGGTTAGGGTTAAGTTTACAGGTTCTGTTTAGTTTTAGGGTTAGGGTTAGATTTTAGGTTATGGTTAAGTTTAGTGTTACGGTTAGGGTTAGGGTTACAGTTTGTGTTAGGTGTTGTGGTTGGGGGTAACGTTAGGTTTAGGGTTGGGTGAAGTTTCAGTTAATAGTGAGGGTTAGGGTTAATGTTAGAGTTTGGGTTAAGGTTAGTGTTAGGGTTAGGTTTAGTGTTAGGTTAAGGGTTATTGTAAGGTTTAGGTTTAGGAATACAGATGGAGTAGCGTTATTGTTAGAGTTAGGTTTAAGGAAGGGTTTGGGATAGGTTCAGGGTCAAGGTTAGAGTTAGGGTTTGGATGAAGTTTAGGCTAGGGTGAGGGTAATTTTTATGGTTAGTGCTAGAGTTTGGGTTTGTGTTCAGGTTAGTGTTAAGGTTAGTTTTATGGGTTGTGTTAGGGTTAGGGGTATATTTAGGGTTAGCGTAAGGTTATGCTTAGGGTTAGTGTGAAGTTTAGGTTAAGGGTGAGGGTTATGATAAGGGTTAGGAGTATAGATGGTGTTAGACGTTAGGTTTAGGGTGTTAGGGTTAGATTTATGGTTAGGGTAGGGTTAAATTTAGGGTTAATATTAGGGTTAGGGTTAGATTTTAGGTTACGGTTAAGTGTAGCAGTTAGGGTTACGATTTGTGTTAGGCATTGTGGTTGGGGTGAGGGTTAGGTTTAGGTTTAGGGTTGTGTAGGCTTAGGGTTATGGTTATGGTAAGGTGTTAGGGGTTAGAGGTGTAGTTTAGGGTTAGGGCTTGGGTTTGGCTTCCAGTTAAGAATTATGGTTTTGGCCATGGTTAGGTTTGGTTTAGTGTTAGGTTTATGATTAGGTTTAAGGTTAGTGTTAGAGTTAGGGTGGGAGTTAGGGTTAAGGTTTGGGTTAGGCTTTGGCGTTAGGGGTTAGGGTTTGAGTTAGGGTTAGGGTTATCATTAGGGCTTGGGGTTCAGGCTAGTGTTAGCGTTAGGGTTAAGGATAGCATTAGGGATAGGGATGGGGGATGCAATTAGGTGTTAGTGTGAGGTTTACAGTTGGTTTTACAGTTAAGGTGAGTGTTTAGGGTCAGTGTTATGATTAAGGGTTAGAGTTAGAGTTAGGGTTAGGGTTAGGTTTAGGGTTAGGGTTAGGTGTAGGGTAAGATTTAGGTTTCGGTTCAGGTTTAGGGTTAGTGTAAGTGGTTTATTTAGGGTCAAGGTTACAGTTAGATCTCGGGTTAGGATTAGGTCTAGGGTTAGGATTAGGTGTAGGTTTAGGGTTAGGTTCAGGGCTATTGTAAGGGTTAGGTTTAATGTTACAGATGGACTAGCACTATGGTTAGATTTAGGTTTCAGTTTAGGGTTTGGGTTAGGTTTAGGTTTAGGGTTAGAGTTCGAGTTAGGGTTAGGGTTAGGTTGAAGTTTCCGTTAATAGTGAGGGTTAGGGTTAGAGTGAAGTTTCTGTTAATAGTGAGGGTTAGGGTTAAGGTTAGAGTTAGGGTTAAGGTTAGTGTTAGAGTTAGGTTTAGGGTCAGGGTTAGGGTAGGGGTAAATTTAGGGTTAAGGCTAGGTTTACGGTAAAGGGTATGGCTATGTTAGTGTTAGGGTTATGTTTAGAGTTAGAGTTAGTGCTAGGGTTTAGGATTAGGGTTAGTATGAGGGTTAGAGTTATGGTTAGGGTAGGGCTAGGATTAGGGTTAGACTTAGGGTTAGGGGTTAGGGTTGGGTTTCAGTTTATGGTAGAGTTAAGGTTAGGTTAAGGTTTGGGTCAGGGTTAGGATTAGGATTAGGTTTAAGTTGAGGGTTAGGGCCAGAGTTATTGTAAGAGTTAGGTTTACAGATGGGCCAAGGTTAAGGTTAGAGTTAGCTTTAGAGTTTAAAATATAGGGTTAACTTTAGGTTAGTGATAGCACAAAGTTTAAGATAGGGTGAGGGTTATGGTTACGGTTAGGTTTAGAGTTAGAGTTAGTGCTAGGGTTTAGGGTTAGGTTTACAGTCAGGTTTAGAGTTATTGTTAGGGTAGAGTTAGGGTTAGGGTTAGGGTAAGGGTTAGGTTTAGGTCAGGGTTAGGGTTAGGATTAGTTATAGGGTTAAGGTTAGGGAAAGGGTTAGGGGTTCGTGTGAGGGTTAGTGTTAGGTTTTCAGTTAAGCTGATGTTTTAGGGTGTTATGGTTAGGGTCAGGGTTAGAGTTAGGGATAGGGTTAGGTTTAGGGTTAGGGCTAGAGTTAGGGGATAGTTTAGGGTTAAGTTTAGTTTCAAGGTTAGGCTTAGGTTTAGGGTGAAGTTTAGGTTAAGGATGAGGGTTAGGGTTTGGGTTAGCTTAGGTGTTTGGGTTCAGGTTAGGGTCAGGTTAGGGTTAGGTTTAGGGTTAGGGTTAGGGTTAGTTTTAGGGTTAGTTGTTTGGCTTAATGTTAGGGTCAGATTTAGGCTTAGGTTGAGGGTTACAGTTAAGATTCAGTTTAGGGTTAGGGTTAGGGTGAAGTTTTAGTTAAGGGTGTGGGTTGAGCTTAGGGTACGGTTAGTGGTTAGATTTAAGGTTAGGATTAGGTTTAGGGTTAAGATTAGGTTTAGGGTTAGGGTAAGTGTTAGGGTTAAGTCATGGTTAGGTTTAGGGCTAGGTTATGTTTTTTTTTTAATGTTAGAGATAGGGTTATGTTAAGGGTTGGGGTTAGGTTTAGATGTTAGGGTGAGGGTTAGTGCTGGGTTTCCATTTGAGCTGAGTGTGTAGGTTAAGTTTTAGGGTTAGGATTAGTGTTAGAGTTAAAGTGACGGTCAGGGTTAGGGTTAAGTTTAGGGTTAGGGTTAGGTTTATAGTTAGGATTAGGGTCAGGGTCAGGGTTAGGGGGAGATTTAGTGTTATGTTTAGTTTTAGGCTTAGGGTTTGGGTGAAGTTTATGTTAAGCGTGAGGGTTAGGGTTAGGGGTTAGGGTTCAGGTTAGGGTCAGGGTTAGTGTTAGGTTTAGGGTTAGGGTTAGGCTTATGGTTAGTTTTAGTTTGGTTAGGGCTAGGGTTTGAATGAAGTTATGGTAGGTTTAGGGTTATAGTTAGGGTGAAATTTTGGTTAAGGTTGAGGGTTTGATTAAGTTTAGGGTTACAGTTAGAGTTAGGGTTACTGGTTAGGTTTAGGTTTAAGGTTAAGGTTATGTTTAGGCTAAGTATTAGGGTTAGAGTTAAGGTTAGGTGTTAGTGTTTCGGTTAGGTTTAGGGTAGGGCTATATTTAAGGTTAAGTTTAGAGTTAGGATTAGGGTTTGGTTTGTGTTAGGAGTTGCAGTTGGGATGAGTGTTATTTTTAGGTTAGGCTTGGGTAGGTTTAGGATTATGGTTATAGTAAAGTGTTAGGGGTTAGAGGTGTAGGTTAGGGTTTGGGTGAGGGTTCCAGTTAGGCATTGTGGTTCTGGTCATGGTTAGGTTTGGTTTAGGGTTAGGGTTAGGTTTATGATTAGGTTTAAGGTTAGTGTTAGAGATAGGGTGAGAGTTAGGGTTAGGGTTTGGGTTAGGCTTAAGGTTTGGGTTAGGCTTTGGTGTTAGGGGTTAGGTTTGGGTTAGGGTGAACGTTATCGTTAGGGCTTGGGGTTCAGGTTAGTGTTAGGGTTAGGGATAGCATTAGGGTTAGGGTTGGGGGATAAGATTAGGTGTTAGGGTGCGGTTTACAGTTAGTTTTACAGTTAAGGTGAGTGTTTAGGGTAAGTGTTATGATTAAGGGTTAGAGTTAAAGTTAGGGATAGGGTTAGGGTTAGGGTTAGGTGTAGGGTAATATTTAGGTTTCGGTTCAGGTTTAGGGTTAGAGTAAGTGGTCTCTTTAGGGTCAAGGTTACAGTTAAGTCTAGGGTTAGAATTAGGTCTAGGGTTAGGATTAGGATTAGGTTTAGGGTTAGGTTCATGGCTATTGTAAGTGTTAAGTTTAGGGTTATAGGTGGACTAGCATTATGGTTTGAGTTAGCTTTAAGGTTAGGTTTTGGGCTAAGTTTAGGTTTAGTGTTAAGCTTAGGGTTAGGGTTTGGATGAAGTTTAGGATAGGGTGTGGGTTATTTTAAGGGTTGGGGCTAGAGTTTGGGTTTGTGTTCAGGTTAGTGTTAAGGTTAGGTTTAGGGTTCGGGTTAGGGTTAGAGGTTATGTTTAGGGTTAGTGTTAGGTTTAGGGTTAGGGTTAGTGTGAAGTTTAGGTTAAGGGTGAGGGTTAGGATAATGTTTTGGATTAAGGTTAGTATTATAGTTAGTGTTAGAGGTTAGGTTTAGGGTGTTAGTTTTAGGTTTATGGTTAGGGTCGGGTTAAGTTTAGGGTTAATGTTAGGGTTACGGTTAGATTAAGGTTACTGTTCATATTAGGGTTAGGGATAAGTAAAGGTATAGCATTAGGTTTAGGGTTAGGGATACGGTTAGGGGTTAGGGTGCGGGTTAGGGTTAGGGTTAGGGTGAAGTTTAAGGGTGAGGGTTGAACTTAGGGTTAGGGGTTAGGGTTAGAGTTAAGGTTAGGATTAGGTTTAGGGTCAAAGTTAGGTTTAGGGATAGAATTAGGTTAAGTGTTAGGGTGAAGTTATGGTTAGGGTTAGGGCTAAGTTAAAGATAGAGATAAGGTTAGGTTAAGCATTGGGGTTAGGTTCAGATGTTAGGGTGAGGGTTAGTCCTAGGTTTCCATTCAAGCTGAGTGTGTAGGGTAAGTTTTAGGGTTAGGATTAGGGTCAGAGTTAGAGTTAGTGTCAGGGTCAGGGTTAAGTTTAGGGTTAGGGTTAGGTTTAGGTTTATGGTTAGGATTATGGTTAGGGTCAGGGTTGGGGGAGATTTAGTGTTATGTTTAGTTTTAGGGTTAGGGTTAGGGTGACGTTTATGTTATGCATGAGGGTTAAGTTTAGGGTTAGGGTTTAGGGTTCAGGTTAGGGTCAGGGTTAGGGTTAAGTTTAGGTTTTGGTTTAGGATTAGGGTTTGAAATAAGTTAGGGTAGGTTTAGTGTTATGGTTTCGGTGAAAGTTTGGTTAAGAGTGAGGGTTTGGTTGGGGTTAGGGTTAGTGTAGAGTTAGGGTTAGTGGTTAGGTTTATGGTTAAGGTTCGATTTGGCTAAGGGTTAGGGTTAGAGTTAGGGTTAGGGGTTAGTCTTTGGGTTACGTTTAGGATAGGGTTATATTTAGGGTTAAGTTTAGGGTTAGGGTAAGAGTTAGAGTTACGTTTACAGTAAAGTTGAGGTTTTTGGGTGTTACGGTTAAGTTTAGGGTTCGGTTTAGAGCTAGGGTTAGAGTTAGGATTAGGGGTTAGGGTTAGGTTTAAGTTTAAGGTAGAGTTAAAGTTAGTGTTAAGGTTAAGGTTGGGTTAGGGTCAGGGTTAGGGTTAGGATTAAGTTTAGGGTGAGGGTTAGCGGCAGAGGTATTGTAAGGGTTATATTTAGGGTTGCAGTTGAGTCAAGGTTAAGGTTAGGGTTAAGTTTAGGTGCAGGGTAAGTTTTAAAGTTGGGGTTCGTTTAGGTTAGGGATAGAGTGAAGTTTTAGATAGAGTGAGGGTTGGGGTTAGGGTTAGGGCTAAGGTTTGGGTTGGTTTTCAGGTTACTGTTAAGGTTATGTTTAGAGTTCGGGCAAAGTTTACAGGTTTGTTTAGTTTTAGGGTTAGGGTTAGATTTTAGGTTATGGTTAAGTTTAGTGTTACTTTTAGGGTTAGGGCTATGGTTTGAGTTAGGTGTGGTTTGGGTCATGGTTAGGTTTAGGGTTAGGGTTGAGTAGAGTTAGGATTATGGTTATGGTAAGGTATTAGGGGTTAGAGGTGTAGTTTAGGGTTAGGGTTTGGGTGATGATTCCAGTTAAGCATTGTGGTTCTGGTCATGGTTAGGTTTGGTTTAGGGTCAGAGTTAGGTGCTTTCACAATCTCTTAAAACTAAGACCATGTAGTTGCTCCTCTGGAAGGATAAATGCACTGCGATGTAGCTTTTCAGAAGAAGCCTTGCGTTTGCAAGAGCAAATGAGGAATTCATTGCGGGAAAGAAGAAGGAAAAAAGTTTCTCTCCTTCTGCCTGCTTTGCTCAGAGGACTGGATGAAGTCAGGGAGTTCTCCCTTTCACTGAGAATCACGCAGGCTGCAGTTGCCTGTGCACTCTCTTATTTGGGAAAGAGTCTGCAGTAACACACTGAGAACTGTGGAAAGGCACTAGGGTTTGTTAAGACTTCCCCAGGCGCTTTGTTTTCCCTGGGCCAAAAGGAGCCTTCACAATAGCTGAACGCTAACACTGCATACTCGTTCCACTTCCAGAACATGGCTACAGCAAGGCAGTTCTCCCTAACGATAACCCTAAACCAAACCCTAACCTAACCCTAAACCTGACACTAACATTACCCAAACACCTAACCCTAATACTAACCCTAACCCTCATCCTTAACCTAAACTTCACCCTAAACCTTAACCTAACCCTAACCCTAAAAGTACATTAACCCTGAACTATCCCCTAACTATAGCCCTAAACCTAACCCTAACCCTCACTCTAACCCTAACCCTAAACCTAACCATAACACCCTAAAACATCAGCTTAACTGTAAACCTAACATTAACCCTCACACAAACCCCTAACCCTAAACCTATCCCTCATCCTAGCCCTAACCCTGACCTAAACCTAACCCTCACCCTAACCTTAAAATTAACCCTAACCTTAGCCCCACCCTAACCCTTACCCTAAACCTAACAATAACTCTAAACTTGACCCTAACCTTAATGCTAATCCTAAACGCTAGAACTAACTCTAACTCTAAACCTAAACCTAAAACTAACCTACCACTACCCTTTACCGTAAACCTAGCCTTAACAGTAACCTCACCCCACCCTAAACCTAACCCTAACACTAACCTTAACCCTAACTCTAACCTTAACCCTAACCCTGACTATTAACTGAAACTTCACCCTAACCCTAAGCCTAACTCTAACTCTAACCCTAACCATAACAATTAACCTAAACCCTCTCCTTATCTATAAACCTAACCCTAACATTCACCCTAAAACTTAACCGTATCCCCAACCCTGAACCTAACACTATCCCTAACCTTATCCCTAACCCTAACTCTAAAACGAACAGTTACACTAATCTAACCCTAACCCTAACATTAAACCTAAACTTAAGGCTACCCAAACCATAAACCTAACCCTAACACCCTAAACCTAACGTCTAACAATATCTATAATTCTAATTCTAACCCTTATCCTAACCCTCACACTTAACCTGAACTTCACACTAACCCAACCCTAAACCTAACCCTAAACCTAACCCTAAAAATAACCCCTAACCCTAACCCAAACCATAAACCTAACCTTAACACTAACCTGACACAAACCCAAACTCTAGCCCTAACCATAAAAATAACTCTCACCCAAGCCTAAACTTCATCCAAACCCTAACACTAACCGTAACCCTAAGCCTAAACCTAACCCAAACCCTTACCTTAAACCTAACTCTAAGCATAACGGTAGTCCATCTGTTACCCTAAACCTAATCCTTACAATAGCCCTGAACCTAACCCTATTGCTAAACATAATCCTAATCCTAACCCTAGACCTAATCCTAACCCTAACTCTAACCTTGACCCTAAATAGAACACTAACTCTAACCCTAAACCTGAACCTAAACCTGAATCTTACCCTACACCTAACCCTAACTCTAACTCTAACCCTAATCATAACACTTACCCTAAAACCTCATCTTAACTGTAAAATTAGCCGTAACCCTCACTCAAACCCCTAACCGTATCCCCCAACCCTAACCCTAAGTCAAACCCTAGGCCAAACCCGAACACTTACCTGAACCCCGAAGCCCTAACGATAACCCTAACCCTAACCCAAACCCTGACACCTAGAACCAAAGCCTAACCCAAACCTTAACCCTAATTCTCACCCTAACTCTAAAACTAACCCGAAACCTAATCATCAACCTAACCCTAACCCTAAAAAGGAGGAAACCATGATCAGAACCACAATGCCTAACCGGAACTCTCACCCAAACCCTAACCCTAAACTACACCTCTAACCCCTAACACCTTATTATAACCATAATCCTAACCCTATCAAACCCTAAACATAAACCTAAACCTCACCATAACCACAATGCCTAACACAAATCATAACCCTAAGTGTTATACTTAACCCTAACCTAAAATCTAACCCTAACCCTAAAACTAAACACAACCCATAAACTTAGCCCTAACCCTAAACGTAACCTTAACACTAACCAAAAAACTAACATAAAACCTTAGCCATAACCCTAACCCTCACCCTATCTTAAACTTCACCCTATCCCTAACCTAAAGCTCACCCTAAGTTTAACCCTAACCCTACGCCTAAACCTAACCCTCACCTTAACCTTTGCCCACCTGTAACCCTAAACTTAACCCATACAATAACTCTGACCCCAACCCTTGCCCTAAACCTAATCCTAACCCTGACGCTAACACTAAACTAACCTTAACCTAACTTTAAGCCTACCATAAACTTAAAACTAACTCTAATCCCTAACCCTAACTCTAACCTTAAGCCTAACCCTAACCCTAACCCTAATCATAACACTTACCCAAAACCCTCACTTTAACTGTAATCATAACTCTAACTCTTACCGAAACCATAAACTTAACCCTAATTATAACCTTATCCTAAACCTAACTGAAAAACTAAACACTAAACCTAAATCTAATTCTAAGGTTAAAACTAACCTTAAGACTAAACCTAACCCTAACCGCTAATGCTAACTCAAAACCTAACCCTAAACAGAACCCTAACCCTTAACCAAAATTTCACTCTAACCATAACACTAAACCTACCCTAAATTCATTCAAACCCTAACCCTAACCAAAACTAACACTAACACTAAACCCAACACTAAACCTAAACGAACCCTAACACTGGACCGAACCTGAACCCAAACCCCTAACCCTAAACCTCATGTTTAAAATAAACTTCACCCTAACCCTAAAACTAAACATAACACTAAATCTCCCCCTAACCCTGACCCAAACCCTAATCCTAACCATAAAGCTAACCCTAACCCTAACACTAAACCTAACCCAAACCCTAACCCTAACCCTACCCTAACCCTAACCCAACCCAAACCCTAACCCTAACCCTAATCCTAAACCTAACCCTAACACTAAACTTAACCCTAACTCTAACCTGAACCTGAACCCTGACTATTAACTGAAATTTCACCCTTACCCGAAGCCTAACTCTAACTCTAACCCTAACCATAACAATTACCCTAAACCCTCACCTTAAATGTAAAGCTAACCCTAACCCTCACCATAACCCTAACCCTAATCCTAAACCTAACCCTAACCAGTAACCCTAACTCAAAACCTAACCCTAAACTGAACCCTCACCCTTAACCAAAATTTCACTCTAACCATAACACTAAACCTACCCTAAATTCATGCAAACCCTAACCCTAACCAAAACTAACACTAACACTAAATCTAACCCTAAACCTAAACCGAACCCTAACCCTGACCCAAACCCTAATCCTAACCATAAAGTTAACCCTAACCCTAAACTTAACCCTAACCCTAACGCTAACCCTAACCCAAACAATAACTCTAACCCTAACCCTATCCTGACCCTAACCCTAACCCTACCCTAACCCTAAACCTAAAACTAACACTAACCTTAACTCTAACCTGAACCCTAACCCTGACTATTAACTGAAACTTCACCCTAACCCTAAGCCTAACTCTAACTCTAACCTTAACCATAACAATTACCCTAAACCCTCACCTTAAATGTAAAGCTAACCCTAACCCTAACCCTAACCCTTAAACATATCCCCAACCCTAAACCTAATGCTATCCCCAACCTTATCCCTAACCCTAACCCTAATATGAACAGTAACCCTAATCTAACGCTAACCCTAATATTAACCCTAAACCTAACCCTACCCCAACCATAAACCTAACCCTAACACACTAAACCTAACATCTACCACTATCTATAATCCTAAACCTTATCCTAACCCTCACCCTTAACCTCAACTTCACACTAAACCTAAACCAAACCCTAACCCTAAACATAATCCCTAACCCTAACCCGAACTCTAAACCTAAACTTACCACTAACCTGAACACAACCCAAACTGTAGCCCTAACCATAAAAATAACCCTCACCCTATGCTAAACTTCATCCAAACCCTAACCCTAACCTTAACCCAAAACTTAACCAAACCAAACCCTAACCTTAAACCTAACTCCAACAATAACGCTAGTCCATCTGTAACCCTAAACCCAACCCTTATAATAGCCCTGAACCTAACCCTAAACGTAATCCTAATCCTAACCCTAACCCTAACTCTAACCTTGACCCTAAGTAGAATACTAACTCTAACCACCAACCTGGACCTAAACCTAAATCTTACCCTACAAATAAACCTAACCCTAACTCTAACTCAAATCATAACACTTACCCTAAACCCTCACCTTAACTGTAAAACTAATCATAAACCTCACCCTAAACCCTAACCGTATCCCACAACTCTAACCCTAATGCTATCCTAACTCTAATCCTAACACTAATCTAAAACCCCTGGGTCCTAACGATAACCCTAACCCTAAACCAAACCCAAACGCCTAAAACCAAAACTTAACCCAAAACTTAACCTTAACTTTCACACTAACTCTAACACTAACCCGAAACCTAATCATCAACCTAACCCTAACCCGAAACCAAACCTAACCATGACCAGAACCACAATGCCTAACCGGAATCCTCACTCAAACCCTAAACCAAAACTACACCTCTGACCCCTAACACCTTACCATGACCATACTCCTAACCCTACCTGACCCTAAACATAAACCTAAACCTCACCCCAACCACAATGCCTAACACAAATCGTAACCCTAAGTGTTACACTTAACCCTAAACTAAATTCTAACCCTAAACCTAAAACTAAACAGAACCTGTAAACTTAACCCTAACCCTAAACATAACCTTAACACTAACCGGAAAACTAACCCAAACCTTAGCCATAACCCTAACCCTCACCCTATCTTAAACTTCACCCTATCCCAAACCTAAAGCTCACCCTAACTTTAACCCTAACCTTACCCCTAAACCTAACCCTAACCTTAACCTTGGCCCACCTGTAAACCTAAACATAACCCTTACAATATCTCTGACCCTAACCCTAAGCCTAATCCTAATCCTAACCTGATGCTAACACTGAACTAACCATAAACTAACCTTAACCCTACCATAAACTTAAAACTAACTCTAATCCTTAACCCTAACTCTAACCTTAACCCTAGCCCTAACCCTAACCCTAATCATAACACTTACCCAAAACCCTCAACTTAACTGTAATCATAACTCTAACACTTACTGTAAACATAAACTTAACCCTAATTATGACCCTATCCTAAACCTAACTGAAAAACTACTCCGTAACCCTAACTCTAAATCTAATCCTTAGGTTAAACCTAACCTTAACCCTAAACCTAACCCTAACCACTAACCCTAACTCAAAACCTAACCCTAAACGGAACCCTCACCCTTAACCAAAATTTCACTCTAACCATAACACTAAACCTACCCTAAATTCATGCAAACCCTAACCCTAACCAAAACTAACAATAACACTAAATCTAACCCTAAACCTAAACCGAACCCTAACACTGACCCAAACCCTAATCCTAACCATAAAGTTAACCCTAACCCTAAACTTAACCCTAACCCTAAACCTAACCCTAACGCTAACCCTAACCCAAACAATAACTCTAACCCTAACCCTACCCTGACCCTAACCCTAACCCTAACCCTACCCTAACCATAACCCTAAACCTAAAACTAACACTAACCTTAACCCTAACTCTAACCTGAACCCTAACCCTGACTATTAACTGAAACTTCACCCTAACCCTAAGCCTAACTCTAACTCTAACCTTAACCATAACAATTACACTAAACCCTCACCTTAAATGTAAAGCTAACCCTAACCCTCACCCTAACCCTTAACCGTATCCCCAACCCTAAACCTAATGCTATCCCCAACCTTATCCCTAACCCTAACCCTAATATGAACAGTAACCCTAATCTAACGCTAACCCTAATATTAACCCTAAACCTAACCTTACCCCAACCATAAACCTAACCCTAACACCCTAAACCTAACATCTACCACTATCTATAATCCTAACCCTTATCCTAACCCTCACCCTTAACCTCAACTTCACACTAAACCTAAACCTAAACCAAACCCTAACCCTAAACATAACCCCTAACCTTAACCCAAACTCTAAACCTAAACTTACCACTAACCTGAACACAACCCAAACTGTAACCCTAACCATAAAAATAACCCTCACCCTATGCTAAACTTCATCCAAACCCTAACCCTAACCTTACCCCTACACTTAACCAAACCAAAACCCTAACCTTAAACCTAACTCCAACAATGACGCTAGTCCATCTGTAACTCTAAACCTAACCCTTACGATAGCCCTGAACCTAATCCTAAACGTAATCCTAATCCTAACCCTAACCCTAACTCTAACCTTGACCCTAAACAGAATACTAACTCTAACCATCAACCTGGACCTAAACCTAAATCTTACCCTACAAATAAACGTAACCTTGAAACCTAACCCTAACTCTAACTCTAACTCAAACCATTACACTTACCCTAAACTCACACCTTAACTGTAAAACTAATCATAACCCTCACCCTAAACCCTAACCGTATCCCACAACCCTAACCCTAATGCTATCCCTAACTCTAACCCTAACACTAATCTAAAACCCCTGGGCCCTAACGATAACCCTAACCCTAACCCAAACCCTAACCCCTAACACCAAAACTTAACCCAAACCTTAACCCTAACTCTCACCCTAACTCTAACACTAACCGAAACCTAATCATCAACCTAACCCTAACCCCAAACCAAACCTAAGCATGACCAGAACCACAAGGCCTAACTGGAACCCTCACCCAAACACTAACCCTAAACTACACCTCTAACCCCTAACACCTTACCATAACCATAACCCTATCCCTACCCAACCCTAACCCAAAACCTAACTCTCACCGCAACCACAATGCCTAACACAAACCATAACCCTAACCGTAACACTAAACTTGACCATAACCTAAAATCTAACCCTAACCCAAAAACTAAACACAACCCCTGAACTTAACCCTAACCCTAAAAATAACCTTAACACTAACCTGAAAACAATCCCAAACCTTAGCCATGACCCTAACCCTCACCCTATCTTAAACTTCACCCTATCCCTAACCTAAAGCTCACCCTAACTTTAACCCTAACCCTACCCCTAAACCTAACCCTAACCTTAACCTTGGCCCACCTGTAACCCTAAACCTAACCCTTACAATAACTCTGACCCTAACCCTCGCCCTAAACCTAATCCTACTCCTAACCCCTAACCCTAACCCTAACTCTAACCCTAACCCTAGCCGTAACCTAACCCTATCCCTAACAGTAACACTTACCCAAAACACTCACCTTAAGTGTAAACGTAACTCTAACTCTTACCCCAAACCTAAACTTAACCCTAAATATAACTCTACCCTAAACCAAACCGAAACACTAACCCATAACCCTAACTCTAAACCTAATTATTAGCCTAAACCTAAACTTAACCCTAAACCTAAACACTAACCCTAAGTCTAACCCTAACCCTAAACCGAACCCTCATTCTTAACCGAAATTTCACACTAAGCATCACACTAAACCTACCCTAACTTCATTCAAACCCTAACCCTAATCAAAACTAAAACTAACCCTAACCCTAACCCTAAACCTAACCCTAACACTAACCCTAACCTGAACCCTAACCGCTGACCCTAACCCTCTCAATTAACATAAACTTCACCCTAATCCTAACCTTAAAATGAATCTTAACACTAAATCTTCCCCTAACCCTGACCCTAACACTAATCCTAACCTTAAACCTAACCCTAAACCTAAACTTAACCCTTCCCTGACCATAACTCTAACTCTAACCCTAATCCTACCCTAAAACTTACCCTACACACTCATCTTAAATGGAAACGTAGCACTAACTCTCAGTCTAATATCTAAACTTAACCCCAACCCTTCACCTAACCATATCTCTAACCTTAACCTAGCCTTAAATCTAACCATGACTCAACCCTAACACTTACCCTAACCCTAACTCTAAACCTAATCTTAACCCTAAACCGAATCCTAACCTTAATCCTAACCCGAAATCCTAATGCTAACCCTAACCTCAACCCTCACACTCAACTTAAACTTCACCCTAACCCTAATCCTAAACCAACCTCTAACCCTAACCCTAAACTTAAACCAAACACTAAAACCCTAAACCTAACCCTCATCCTTAACCTAAACTTCACCCTAAACCTAAGCCTACCCCTAAAACTAAACCTAACCCTAAAAAAAAACTAAAAAAAAAAAAATTTTTTTTAACCCTAAACTATCCCCTAAATCTAGGCCTAAACCTAAACCTAACCCTAACCCTAACTGTAACCCTAACCCTAAACCTAACCATAATACCCTAAAACACCAGCTTAACTGTAAACCTAACACTAACCCTCACACGAACCATAACCCTTTCCCTAACCCTAACCCTATGTCTCATCCTAATTCTAACACTGACAAAAACCTAACCCTTACCCTAACCCCAAACGTAACCCGAGCCTTAACTCTACCCTAAACCTAACCCTAAACCTAACAATAACTCTAAACCTGACCCTAACCCTAATTCTAAACCCCAGCACTAACTCTAACTCTAAACCTAACCCTAACCCAAACCTAGCCCTACCCTTTACCATAAACCTAGCCTTAACCGTAACCTTACCACTACCCTAAACCTAATCCTAAACCTAACCCTAACACTAACCTTAACCATAACTCTAACCTTAACCCTGACTATTAACTGAAACTTAACCCTAACCCTAAGCCTAACTCTAACTCTAACCCTAACAATAACAATTACCCTAAACCCTCACCTTAACTGTAAAACTAACACTAACCCTCACCCTATCCTTTAACACTATCCCCAAACCTAAACCTAACGCTATCCCCAACCTTATCCCTAACCCTAACCCTCACCCGATCCACAATGCCTAACACAAACTGTAACCCTAACTGTTACACTAAACTTAACCCTAACCTAATATCTACCCCAACCCTAAAAGTAAATAGAACCCATAAACTTAATTCTAACCCTAAACATAACCTTAACACTAATCTGAAAAGCTCAACCAAACCTTAGGCATAACCCTAACCCTCACCCTATCTTAAACTTCACCCTATCCCTAATCTAAAGCTCATCCTAAGTTTAACCCTAACCCTACACCTAAACCTAACCCTAACCTTAACCTTGGCCCAGTTGTAACCCTAAACCTAACCCTTACAATAACACTGACCCTAACCCTCACCCTAAACCTAATCCTAATCCTAATCCTGACCCAAACGCTAACCAAACCTTAACCCTGACTTTACCCTACCATAAACTTAAACCTAACCCTAACCCGTAACCCTAACTCTAACCCTAACCCTAGCCCTAACCTAACCCTAATGCTAACCGTAACACTTACCCAAAACCATCACCTGAACTGTAAACATAACTCTATTACCTAACCCTAAATATAAAAAAATATATATATAACCCTACCCTAAACTTTTTTTTAACCGAAACACTAACACCTAACTCTAAATCTAATCCCGATCTTTAGCCTAAACCTAACCTTAACTGTAAACCTAAACCTAACCACTAACCCTAATTCCAACCCTAGCCCTAAGCCTGACCCTAAAACGAACCCTCACCCTTAACCAAAACTTCACCCTAACCATAACCCTGAACCTACCCAAAATTCATTAAAACCCTAACCCTAACCAAAACTAAAACTAACCGTAAACCTAACCCTAACCTTGACCCTAACCGGAACCCTAACCCCTAACCCTAACCCTCATGCATAACAGAAACTTCACCCTAACTCGAACCCTAAAATTAAACATAACTCTAAATCTCCCGCAATCCTGACCCAAACCCTAATCCTAACCATAAACCTAACCCTAACCCTGAAATTAACTCTAAATCTAGTCCCAATCCTAACCCTAAATCTTAACCTACCCACTCAGCTTAAATGGAAACCTAGCACTAAACCTCACCCTAACATTTAAACCTAACCCAAACCCTTAACCTAACCCATTCTCTAACCTTGCCGTAGCCCTAAACCTAACCATGACTTAAACCTAAAGCTTAACCTAAACCTAACTTTAACCCTAAACCTAATCCTAAACTTAACTCTACCCCTAAACCCTAACTCTAACCCTAAGCTCAAATCTCACCCTTAACTTAAACTTCACCCTAAACCTAACCCTAAACCGAACTCTAACACTAACCCTAAACCTGACCCTAACCTGACCCTAACCTTAACCCAAACACCTAACCCTAACCCTAACACTAACCCTAACCCTCATCCTTAACCTAAACTTCAACATAAACCTAAGCCTAACCTTAACCCTAAAACTAAAACTAACCCTAAACTATCCCCTATCTAGCCCTAAACCTAAACCTATTCCTAACCCTAAGTCTAACCCTGACCCTAACCGTAACACCGTAAAACATCAGCTTAAGTGTAAACCTAACACTAACCCTCACATGAACCCCTAACCCTTTCCCTTAACCTAACCCTATCCCTAATCCTAACCCTAACCCTGACCTAAACCTAACCCCTACCCTAATGCTAGACTTAACCTTAACTCTACCCTAACCCTAACCCTAAACCTAAAAATAACTCTAAACCTGACCCAACCCTAACCCTAATCCCTAGCACTAACTCTAACTCTAACCCTAACCCTAACCCTAACCTAGCCCTAAACTTTACCATAAACCTAGCCTTAACCCTAACCTTACCCCTGCCCTACCCCTAACACTAACCTTAACCCTAACTCTAATCTTAACCCTAACCCTTACCCTAACCCTCACTATTAACTGAAACTTAACCTTAACCCTAACCCAAACTCTAACTCGAACCCTAACTATAACACTTACCCTAAACCCTCACCTGAACTGTAAACCTAACCCTAACCCTCACCCTAACCCCTAACCGTATCCCCAACCCTAAACCTAATGCTATCCCTAACCCTATCCATAACACAAACAAGAACATTTACTCTAATCTAACCCTAAATCTAACATTAACCCTAAACTTAACCCTACCCTAACCATAAAATTAACCCTAACATCCTAAATCAAAACTCTAATACTAACTATAATCCTAACCCTCATTATAACCCTTATCCTAACCCTCACCCTTAACCTAAACTTCACAATAACCCTAAACCTAAACCTAACCTAATCATAACCACTAACCTTAACCTGAACCCTAACACTAAACATTAACCTGAACACAAAACCAAAGTCTAGACCTAACCATAAAAATAACCCGCACCCTATCCTAAACTTCATCCAAAACCTAACCCTAACCTTAACCCTAAACCTAAAGCTAACCCAAACCCTAACCTTAAACCTAACTCTAATCAGAACGCTAGTCCAACTGTAACCCTAAACCAAAGCCTTACAATAGCCCTGAACCTAACCCTAAAACTAATCCTAATCCTAACCCTAGACCTGATCCTAACCCTAACTCTAACCTTGACCCTAAATAGAACAATAACTCTCACCCTGAACCTGAAACTAAACCTAAATATTACCCTACACCTAACCCTAACCCTAAACCTAACCTTAACTCTAACTCTAACCCCAATCATAACACTTACCCTAAACCCTCACCTTAACTGTAAAACTAACCGTAACCATCACCCTAAGCCCTAACCGTATCCCCCAACCCTAACCCTAATGCTATCCCTAACACTAACCCTAACAATAACCTGAACCCCGAAGCCCTAACGATAACCCTAACCCTAACCCAAAACCTAACCCCTAACGCCAAAGCCTAACCCAAACCGTAACCCCAACTCTCATTTGAACTCTAACACTAACCCTAAACCTAATCATAAACCTAACCCTAAACCAAACCTAACCATGACCAAAACCACAATGCTTAACTGGAACCCTAACCCAGAACCTAACCCCCAACTACACCTCTAACACCTAACACTTTACCATAACCATAATCCTAACCATACCCAACCATAACACTAAACTTAACCCTAACCTAAAATCTAACCCTGACCCAGAACTAAATACAACCCGTAAACTTAACCCTAACCCTAAACATAACCTTAACACTAACCTGAAAACTAACCCAAACCTTAGCCATAACCCTAACCCTAACCCCACACTATCTTAAACTTCACTCTATCCCTAACATAAAGCTAACTCTAACTTTAACCCTAACCCTACCCGTAAAACTAACACCTTACCTTAACCTTGGCCCACCAGTAACCCTAAACCTAATGCTTACAATAACTCTGACACTAAACCTCATCCTAAACCTAATCCTAATCCTAACCCTAACCTAACCTTAACCCTAACTTTAACCCTACCATAAAATTAAACCTAACCCTAAACTCTAACCTTAACCCTAACCATAACACATACCCAAAACCCTCACCTTAAGGGTAAACGTAACTCTAACTCTTACACTAACCCTAAACTTAACCTTAAATATAACCCTACCCTAAACCTAACCAAAACACTTGCCCCTAAGCCTAACTCTAAACCTAATCTTAACCCTAAACCTAAACCTAACCACTAGCCCTAACTCTAAACCTAACCCTAAACTTAACGCTAACCCTGACCCTAACTCTAACTCTAACCCTAATCCTAACCCTGAAACTTTCCCTACACACTCAGCTTAAATGGAAACCTAGCACTAACCCTCATCCTAACATCTAAACCTAACCCCAACCCTTAAACTGACCCTATCTCTAACCTTAACCTAGCCTTAAGCCTAACCATGACTTAACCCTAACACTTACCCTAACCCTAACCTTAACCCTAATCCTAAACCTAAACTTAACCCGACCCCAAACCTCTAACCCTAACCTTAAGCTCAACCCTCACTATTAACTTAAATTTCACCCTAACCCTAAAGCGAAAGCAACCCTAACCCTAAACCTAACCATACACCTGACCCTAACATTAACTCAAACACCTAACCCTAACCCTAACACTATCCCGAATCCTAAACCTAACACTACACTGACCCTAACCTTAACACAAACACCTAACCCTAACACTAACCCTAACCCTCATTCTTAATCTCAACTTCACCCTAAAGCTAAGCCTAACCCTAACCCTAAAACTAAACCTAACCCTAAACTATCCCCTAACACTACCCTGAAGCCTAAACCTAACAATGACCCTAAGCATAAAACCCTAAAACATCAACTTAACTGTAAACCTAACACTAACCCTCACACGAACCCCCTAACCCTTTCCCTAACCCTAAACCTATCCCTAACCCTAATGCTGACCTAAACCTAATCCTTACACTAACCCTAAACTTAAACCTAATCTTAACTCTACCCTAACACTAAACCTAAACTTAACAATAACTTGAATCCTGACCCTAACCCTAAGCCTAAATTCAGCACTAAGTATAACTCTAAACCTTACCCTAACCCTAACCTAGCTCAACCTTTTACTGTAAACCTAGCATTAACCCTAAACGTACCCTACCCTAAACCTAACACTAACCTTAAACCTAACTCTAACATTAACCCTAACTTTTACCCTAACCCTCGCTATTAACTGAAACTTCGCCCTAACTCTCACCTTAACTCTAACCATAACCATAACACTTACCCTGAACCCTCAACTTAACTGTAAAACTAACCGTAACCCTCACTGAAACCGCTAAACGTATCCCCCAACCCTAACCCTAAAGCTATCCCTAACCCTAACCCTAACACTCACCTGAACCCTTAAGCCCTAAGGATAACCCTAACACGAACTCAAACCCTAACGCCTAACACTAAAGCCTAACCCAAACCTTAAGTCTAACTCTCACCGTAACTCTAACACTAACCTGAAACCTAATCATAAATCTAACCCTAAACCAAACCTAACCACGACCAGAACCACAATGCCTAACTGGAACCCTCACTCAAACCCTAACACTAAACTACACCTCTAACCCCTAACACCTTACCATAACCATAATCCTAAGCCTTCTCAACCCTAACCCTCACCCCAACCACAATGCCTAACCCAAACCGTAACCCTAACCCTAACCGTAACTCTAAACTTAACCCTAACCTAAAATTTGACCCTAACCCTAAAACTAAACAGAACCCGTAAACTTAATCCTAACCCTAAACATAACCTTAACACTAACCTGAAAACTAACCCAAACCTTAGCCATAACCCTAACCCTCACACTACCTTAAACTTCACTCTATCCCTAACCTAAAGCTAACCCTAACTTTAACCCTAAACCTACCCATAAACCTAACCCTAACCATAACCTTGGCCAACCTGTAACCCTAATCCAAACCTTTACAATAACTCTGACCCTATCCCTTGCCCTAAACCCAATCCTAATCCTAACCCTGACCATGATCCTAACCTAAACTTAACCCTACCATAAACTTAAACAAAACCCTAACCCCTAACTCTAACCCTCACCCTAGCCCTAACCCTAAACCTAACCCTAACAATAACACTTACCCAAAACCCTCACCTTAACTTTAAACGTAACTCTAACTCTTACCCTAACCCTAACCCTAACCCTAACCCTAAATATAACCCTACCGTAAACCAAACTGAAACATGAACCCCTAACCCTAACCCATAAACTTAACCCTAACACGAAACACAACCTTAACACTAACCTGAAAACTAACCCAAAACTTAGCAATAACCCTAATCCTCACCCTATCGTAAAGCTAACCCTAACTCTAAACCTATCCCTACCCCTAAACCTAACCCTAACCTTAACCTTGGCCCACCTGCAACTCTAAAACTAACCCTTACAATAACTCTGACCCTAACCCTCACCCTAAACCTAATCCTAACCCTGACCATAACCCTAACCTAACCTTAACCCTAACTTTAACTCTACCATAAACTCAAACCTAACCCTAACCCCTAACCCTAACTCAAACCCTAACCCTAAACTGAACCCTCACCCTTAAACAAAATTTCACCCTACCCATAACCCTAAACCTACCCTAACTTCATTCAAATCATAACCCTAACCAAACTAAAGCTAACCCTAAACATAACCCAAACCCTAAACCTGACCCTAACCTGAACCCTACCCCTAACTTTAACCCTAACCCTCACGCTTAACATAAACTTCACCCTAACCCTAACCCTCAACATAATACTAAATCTCCCCCAACCCTGACCCTAACCATAAACCTAACCCTAACCCTAGGCTTAACGCTAACCCTGACCCTAACTCTATCTCTAACCCTAATCCTAACCCTAAAACTTACTCTACACACTCAACTTAAATGGGAACCTAGCACTAACCCTCACACTAACATCTTAACCTAAACCCTACCCTTAAGCTAACCTTATCTCTAACCTTAACCTAGCCCTAAGCCTAAACATGACTTAACCCTAACACTTACCCTAACCCTAAACCTAATCCTAACCTTAACCCTAACCCTAACCCCTAACACTAACCCTAAGCTCAACCCTCACCCTTAACTTAAAGTTCACCCTAACCCTAACCCTAAAACTCTAAACATGACCCTAACATTAACGCAAACACCAAAACCTAACCCTAACACTAACCCTAACCCTAAACCTAACCCTAACCTGATCCTAATCTTAACACAAACACCTAACTCTAATATTTACCCTAACCCGAATCTTAACTTAACCTTCACCCTAAAACTAAGCCTAACCCTAAACTAAACTTAACCCTAAACTATCCCCTCACTCTAGCCCTAACCCTACCCTAACCCTAACCCTAACCCTTACCCTAACCCTAACTCTAACTCTAATCCTGACCCTAACTGTAACACCTTAAAGCATCAGCTTAACTGTAAACCTAACACTAACCTTAACACGAACCCTAAGCTTTCCCTAAACCTAACCCTATCCCTAATCCTAACCCTAACCCTGACCTAAACGTAACCCTTACCCTAACCCTAAACTTAACCTGAACCTTAACTCTTCCCTAACCCTAACCCTAACAATAACTCTAAACCTGACCCTAACCCTAACCCTAAACCCCAGCACTAACTCTAACTCTAAACCTAACCCTAACCCTAGCCTAGCCCTACCCTTTACCGTAAACCTAGCCTTAACCCTAACCTTACCCCTACCCTAAGCCTAAACCTAAACCTCACCCTAACACTAATCTTAATCCTAACTCAAACCTTAACCCTAAACCTTACCCTAACCCTCACTATTAACTGAAAATTCACCCTAACCATAACCCTAACTCGAACTCTAAACCTAACCGTAACACTCACCCTAAACCCTCACCTTAACTGTAAACCTAACCCTAACCCTCACCCTAACCCCTAACCGTATCCCCAACCCTAAACCTAACGTTATCCCTAAACTTATCCCTAGCCCTAACCCAAACATAAACAGTAACCCTAATCAAACACTAACCCTAACATTAACCCTAAACTTAACCCTACCCTAACCATAAACCTAACCCTAACACCCTAAACCTAAACTCTAAGTATAAACCTCACTGTAATCCTAACCCTTATCTTAACACTCACCCCGAACCTAAACTTCACTCTAACCCTAAACCTAAACCTAACACTAACCCTAAACATAACTCCTAAAACTAACCCGAACACAAAACCTACCCTTAACACTAACCTGAGCACAAACTCAAACTCTAGCCCTAGCCCTAGCCCTAAGAATAAACCTCACCCCATCCGAAACTTCATCCAAACTCTAACCCTAACCTTAACCCTAAACCTAAACCTAACCCAAACCCTAACCTTAAACAAAACTCTAACCATAACGCAACTCCACCTGTAACCCTAAAACTAAGCCTTACATTAGCCCTGAAACTAACCCTAGAACTAATCGTAATCCTACCCGTAGACCTAATCCTAACCCTAAACCTAACTCTAACCTTGATCCTATATAGAACACTAACTCTAATTCTGAACCTGAATCTAAACCTAAATCTTACCCTACACCTAACCCTAACCCTAAACCTAACCCTAACTCTAACCCTAATCATAACACTTACCTTAACCCTCAACTTAACTGTAAAATTAACCGTAACCCTCACCCTAACCCCTAACCATATCCCCCAGCTTTAACCCTAATGCTATCCCTAACACTAACCTGAACTCCTAAGCCCTAACGATAACCCTAACCCTAACCCAAACCCTAACCCCTAACACCAAAGCCTAATCCAAACCTTAACTCTAATTCTCACCCTAACTCTAACGCTAACCCGAAACATAATCATAAACTTAACCCTAACCCTAAACCAAACCTATGCATGACCAGAACAACAAAGACTAACCAGAACCCTCACCCAAACCCTAACCCTGAACTACACCTCTAACCCCTAACACCTTACCATATCCATAATCCTAACCCTACCCAACCCTAACCCTAAACCTAACCCTCAACCCAACCACAACGCCTAACGCAAACCGTAACCCTAACCGTAACACTAAACTTAAGCCTAACCTAAAATCTAACACTAACCCTAAAACAAAACAGAACCCGTAAACTTTACCCTAAACATAAACTTAACACTAACCTGAAAACTAACCCAAACCTTAGTCAGAACCATAACCCAAACCCTAAAATGAAGCCTAACCCGAAGCCTAACCTGAACAATAACCCGAACCCTAAACCCAAAACCTATCCCTGGCCCTAGCCCTAGCCCTAACCCAAACACTAACCCTAAACCTAAGGCTAAACCCTAACCCTAATCTTAAACCTGATCCCTAAACCTAACCCTAACACTAAACCTAACCCCAAACCCTAAACCCTAACCCTAACCCTAAACCCTAACACTAACCCTAACTCTAACCATAAACCCTAACCCTAACCCTAAACTCTAGCCCTAAAACCCTAGCCCTAGCCCTAACCCTAACCTTAACCCCAACCCCTAACCCTAACCCTAACTCTAAACCCTAAACCCTAACCCTAAACCCAAATCCTAAACCTAACCCTGACCCTAACCCCTAAACCTGACCCAGACCACGACCCTGGCCCTAAACACTGACAATGACCCTCACCCTGACCATGACCCTAACCCTGACACTAAACCCTGACCCTGACACTAAACACTGACCCTGAACCTGACTCTGACCCTAAACTCTAACACTAAACGCTCAACCCTAACCCATAGCCCTAACCTTACCCCAACCCTAACCCTAAACCCTAACCCTAAAAACAAACCCTAAACCTAACCCTGGCCCTGACCCTAAACCCTGACCATGACCCTAAACCCTGACCATGACCCTAACCCTGACCATGACCCTAACCCTGACCATGACCCTAAACCCTGACCCTAAACCCTGACCCTGACACTAAACACTGACACTGACCCTGACCCTAAACTTTAACACTAAACCCTAAAACCTAACCTTAATCCCTAAACCTGATCCCTAAGCATAACCCTAACACTAAACTAAACCCTAAACCCTAACCTGTGTGGGGAGTGAGAAGGTGGGAGGGAATAGGCTGGGCCCTGTGAAGGGAGTCAGGAGGTGGGAGAGACCATGCAGGGCCCTGTATAGAGAGTGAGAGAACAGGCAGGGCACTGTATAGGGAGTAAAATGGTGGGACAAAACAGACAGAAACCTGTGTAGGGAGTGAAGAGCTGAGAAACCAGACAGAGACCTTTGTAGGGACTGAGGAGGTGGGTGAGACCAGGCAGGGCCTTGTGTAGGGAGTGAGGAGATGGAAGAGACCAGGCAGGGACAGGTGTAGGAAGTGAGGAGGTGGAAGGGACCAGGAAGGGCCCTGTGTAGGGAGTGAGGATGTGGAAGAGAACAGGCAGAGAACTGTGTAGGGACTAAGGAGGTGGGACAGACCAGGCAGAGACCTTTACAGGGATGGAGGAGGTGGGAGAGACCAGGCAGGGCCCTGAGTAGGTAGTGAGGAGGTGGGAGAGACCAGGCAGGGCCCTGCGTAGGGAGTGAGGAGGTGGAAGAGACCAGGCAGGGCTCTGTGTAGGGAGTAAGGAGGTAGAGAGACCAGACAGGGCCCTGTGTAGGGAGTAAGGAGGTGGAGAGACCAGGCAGGGTCCTGTTTAGGGAGTGAGGAGGTGGGAGAGATCATCAGGGCCCTGTAAAGGGAGTGAGGAGGTGGGAGAGACCACCCAGATACCTGTGTAGGGACTGAGGACATGGGAGAGAACAGGCAGAGCCCTGTGTATGGAGTGAGGAGATGGGAGAGAACAGGCACAGCCATGTGTAGGGAGTGAGGAGTTGGAAGAGACCAGCCAGGGCCCAGTGAAGGGAGTGAGGAGGTGGGAGGTAAGAGGCAGAAAAGAGTGTAGGGAGTGAGGAGGTGGGAGAGATAAGGCTGGACCCTGTGTAGAGAGTGAGGATGTGGGAGAACCCAGGCAGGGCCCTGAGTAGGGAGTAAAGAGTTGAAAAGACCAGGCAGGGCCCTGTTTAGGGAGTGAGGAGGTGGGAGAGACCACGCAGGTCCTGTGTAGAGAGTGAGAATGTGCCAGAGACCAGGCAAGGCCCTGTGTAGGGAGTGAGGATGTGAGTGAGACCAGGCACGGCTCTGTGTAGGGAGGGAGGAGGTTGGAAATACCAGGCAAGACCCTGTGTAGGGAGTGAGGACGTGGGAGAGAACATGCAGAGACCCTTGTACGGAATGAGAAGGTGGGAGAAACCATGCAGAGACCTGTGTAGGGAGTGAGGAGGTGGGAGAGACCAGGCAGGGCACTGTGTAGGTAGTCAGGTTGTGAGATAGACCAGGCAGGGCCCTGCGTAGGGAGTGAGGTGGTGGGAGAGAACAGACAGAAACCTATGCAGGGAGTGAAGAGGTGAGAGACCAGACAGAGACCTTTGCAGGGATTGAGGAGGTGGGAGATACCAGGCAGGGCCCTGAGTAGGGAGTGAGAAGTTGGGAGAGGCCAGGCAGGGGCAGGTGTAGGGAGTGAGAAGGATGGAGAGACCAGGAAGGTCCCTGTGTAGAGAGTGAGGATGTGGGAGTTAAAAGGCAGAAACCTGTGCAGGGAGTAAGGAGATGGGACAGAACAGGCAGAGACCTTTATAGGGATTGAAGAGGTGGGAGAGAGCAGGCAGGGCAGTGTGTAGGGGGTGAGGAGGTGGAAGATACCAGGCAGAGCCCTGTGTAGGGAGTGAAGAGGTGGGAGAGAACAGACAGAGACATATGTAGGGAGTAATCAGAAGGGAGACACCAGGCAGGGCCCTCTGTAGGGAGTGAGTAGGAGGGACAGACCAGGCAGGGCCCTGTGTAAGGAGTGAGGAGGTGGGAGAAACCAGGCAGACACCTGTGTAGGTAGTGAGGAGCTGGGAGAGACCTGTGTATGGAGTGAGGAGGTTGGAGAGAACAGGCAGGGCCCTGTGTAGGCAGTAAGGAGGTGAGAGAGGCCAGTCAGGGCCCTGTAAAAGGATTGAAGAGGTGGCAGATGAGGCAGGGCCCTGTTTAGGGATTGAGGATATGGGAGATAAAAGGCAGAGACCTATATAGGGAGAGAGGAGGTGGGAGAGACCAGGCAGGGACCTGTGTATGTCCTGAGGAGGTGGGAGAGACCAGGCAGGGCCCTATGTAGGGAGTGAGGACGCAGGAGAGAACAGTCAGAGACCTGTGTAGGGATTGAGGAGGTGGGAGAGACCAGACAAAGACCTGTGAAGGGATTGAGGAGGTCGGAGAGACCTGGCAGGGCCCTGTGTAGGGAGAGAGTATCTTAGAAAGAAGAGGCAGAGACCTGTGTAGGGATTGAGAAGGTGGAGAGACCAGGCAGGGCCCTGTGTAGGGAGTGAGGAGGTGGGAGAGACCAGGCAGGGCTGTGTGTAGGCAGTAAGGAGGTGGAGACACCAGGCAGTGCCCTGTGTAGGGAGTGAGGAGGTAGGAGAGGTCATCAGGGCCCTGTGCAGGGAGTGAGGAGGTGGGAGAGACCAGGGAGGGCTCTGTGTAGGGAGTGAGGAGGTGGGAGAAACAAGCCAGGTTCTTGTGTAGTGAGTGAGGAGATGGGAGACACCAGGCAGGGCCCTGTATAAGGAGTGAGGAGATGGGAGAGAACAAGCACAGCCCTGTGTAGGGACTGAGGAGAAGGAAGATAACAGCCAGAAACACAGTGCAGGGACTGAGGAGGTGGGAGAGATAAGGCAGGACCCTGTGTAGGGAGTGTGGATGTGGGAGAAACCAGGCAGGGCCCTGTAGAGAGTAAGGAGTTGGAGAGACCAGGCAGGGCTTTGTTTAGGGAGTGAAAAGGTGGGAGAGGAGAGGCAGAGCCCTGCGTAGGGAGTGAGGAGGTGGGATTGACTAGGCAGGACCCTGTGTAGGGTGTGAGGAGGCGGGAGATTCCAGGCAGGGCCCTTTGTAGGGAGTAAGGTGTTGGGAGAGACCAGGCAGGGCCCTGTGTAGGGCCTGAGGAGGTTAGAAATACCAGGCAGGGCCCTGAGTAGGCAGTGAGGGGATGGGAGAGAACAGGCAGAGACCCTTGTAGTGTTACGGTTAGGTTTAGGGTTATGGTTGTGTTAGGCGTTGTGGTTGGGGTGAGGGTTACGTTTAGGGTTAGGGTTGGGTAGGGTTAGGATTATGGTTATGGTAAGGTGTTAGGGGTTAGAGGTGTAGTTTAGGGTTAGGGTTTGTGTGAGGGTTCCGGTTAGGCATTGTTAGGTTTATGATTAGGTTTCAGGTTAGTGTTAGAGTTAGGGTTAAGATTTGGGTTAGGCTTTGGTGTTAGGGGTTAGGGTTTGTGTTAGGGTTAGGGTTATCGTTAGTTCTCAAGGGTTTCAGGTTAGTGTTAGTGTTTGGGTTAGGGATAGCTTTAGGGTTATTGTTTGGGGAACCAGTTAGGGGTGAGGGTGAGGGTTACGGTTAGTTTTACAGTTAAGGTGAGGGTTTAGGGTGAGTGTTCTGATTAGGTTTAGACATAGAGTTAGGGTTAGGTTTAGGGTTAGGTGTAGGGTAAGCTTTATGTTTACGTCCAGTTTTAGAATTAGAGTTAGTGTTCTATTTAGGGTCAAGGTTAGAGTTAGGGTTAGGGTTAGGATTAGGTCTAGGGTTAGGATTAGGTTAAGGGTTAGGTTCAGGTCTTTGGAAAGCTTAGGTTTAGGGTTACAGGTGGACTAGCGTTATGGTTAGAGTTAGGTTTAAGGTTAGGGTATGGGTTAGCTTTAGGTTTAGGGTTAAGGTTAGGGTTAGGTTTTGGATGAAGTTTAGGATAGGGTGAGGGTTATTTTTATGATTAGGGCTAGAGTTTGGGTTTGTGTTCAGGTTAGTGTTAGGGTTCGGTTTAGGGTTCAGGTTAGTGTTAGGGGTTAGTTAAGGATTAGTGTTACTTTTCGGTTTAGGGTTAGTGTGAAGTTTAGGTTAAGGGTGAGGGTTAGGATAAGGTTTAGGATTAGGTTTAGGATTATAGTTAGTGTTAGAGGCTAGGTTTAGAGTGTTAGGGTTAGGTTTATGGTTAGGGTAGTGTTAAGTTTAGGGTTAGGGTTAGGATTAGGGATAGCTTTTTTTTAGGTTTAGGGATGGGGATACGGTTCGGGTTTACGGTGAGGGTTGGGGTTAGGGTGAGTTTTAGGTTTACAGTTAAGGTGAGGGTTTAGTGTAATTGTTATGGTTTTGGTTAGAGTTAGGGTTAGGGTGAAGTTTCAGTTAATAGTGAGAGTTACGGCTAAGGTTAGAGTTAGGGTAAGGTTAGTGTTAGGGTTAGTGTTAGGGTAGGGGTAAGGTTAGGGTTAAGGCTAGGTTTACGGTAAAGGGTAGGGCTAGGTTAGGGTTAGGTTTAGAGTTAGAGTTAGTGCTAGGGTTTACTGTTAGGGTTAGGGTCGGGTTTAGGATTATTGTTAGGTTCAGGATTAGGGTTAGGGTAGAGTTAAGGTTAGGGTTAAGTTTAGGGTTAGGGTAAGGATTAGGTTTAGGTCAGGTTTAGGGTTACAATGAGGGATAGGGTTAGGGTTAGGGAAAGGGTTAGGGGTTCGTGTGAGGGTTAGTGTTAGGTTTACATTAAGCTGATGTTTTAGGGTGTTACAGTTAGGGTTAGGGTTCGAGTTAGGGTTAGGTTTAGGGTTAGGGCAAGATTTAGGGGATAATTAAGGGTTAGGTTTGTTTTTAGGGTCAAGGTTAGGTTTATGTGTAGGGTTAAGTTTAGGTTAAGGATGGGGGTTAGGGTTAGGTGTTTGGGTTAAGGTTAGGGTTAGTATTAGGGTTAGGCTTAGTGTTAAGGTTAGGGTTAGGTGTTTGGGTTAACGTTAGGGTTAGGGTTAGTGTTAGGGTTTGGGTTAGGGTTCGGGTCAGGCTTAGGGTTAGGTTTGGGGTTAGGTTTCGGTTTAGGGTTAGGGCTAGGGCTAGGGTGAAGTTTAAGTTAAGGGTGAAGGTTGAGCTTCTGCTTATCGTTAGGGGTTAAGGTTAGGGTTAATGTTAGGATTAAGTTAGGGTTAATGTTAGGTTTAGATGTTAGGGTGAGGGTGAGTGCTAGGTTTCCATTTAAGCTGAGTGTGTAGGGTAAGTTTTAGGGTTAGGATTATGGTTATAGTTAGAGTTAGGGTCAGGGTTAGGGGAGATTTAGTGTTGTTCATTTTTAGTTTTAGGGTTAGGGTCAAGTTTATGTTAAGCATGAGGGTTAGGGGTTAGGGGTTAGGGTTCAGGTTAGGGTCAGGGTTAGGTTTAGGTTTAGTGTTAGTGTTACTTTTGTTTAGGGTTAGGGTTTGAATGAAGTTAGGGTAGGTTTAGGGTTATGGTTAGGGTGAAATTTTGGTTAAGGATGCGGGTTCGGCTTAGGGTTAGGGTTAGAGTTAGGGTCAGTGGTTAGGGTTAGGTTTTGGGTTAGGGTTAGGTTTAGGCTAAGGATTAGGGTTAGAGTTAGGGTTAGGGGTTAGTGTTTAGGGTAGGGTTATAATTATGGTTAAGTTTAGGGTTAGGGTAAGAGTTAGAGTTATGTTTACAGTTAATGTGAGGATTTTGGGTAATTGTTACAGTTGGGATTAGGGTTAGCGTAAGTCTTAGGGCTAGGGTTAGGGTTAGAGCTAGGTTTAGGGGTTAGGGTTAGGTTTAAGTTTATGGTAGGCTTAAAGTCAGGGTTAAGGTTAGGTTAGCGTTAGTGTCAGGGTTAGGATTAGGATTAGGTTTAGGGCGAGGGTTAGGGTCCGATTTATTGTAACGGTTAGGTGTAGGGTTACAGGTGGGCCAAGGTTAAGGTTAGGGTTATGTTTAGGGGATAGAGTTAGGGTTAAAGGTAGTGTTAACTTTAGGTTAGGGATAGGGTGAAGTTGAGGATGGGGGAGGCTTAGGGTTATGGGTAAGGTTTGGGTTTGTTTTCAGGTTAGTGTTAAGGTTATGGGTTAAGTTTAGGGGTTGTATTTCGTTTTAGGGTTAGGGTTAGATTTTAGGTTACGGTTAAGTTTAATGTTACGGTTAGGGTTAGGGTTATGGTCGTGTTAGGCGTTGTGGTTGGGGTGAGGGTTAGGTTTAGGGTTAGTGTAGGATTAGGGTTATGTTTATGGTAAGGTGTTAGGGTTAGAGGTGTAGTTTAGGGTTAGGGTTTGGGTGAGGGTTCCGGTTAGGCATTGTGGTTCTGGTCATGGTTAGGTTTGGTTTAGGGTTAGGGTTAGGTTTATGATTAGGTTTCGGGTTAGTGTTAGAGTTAGGGTTAAGGTTTGGGTTAGGCTTTGGTGTTGTGGTTAGGGTTTGGGTGAAGGTTAGGGTTATCGTTAGGGCTCAGGGGTTTCAGATTAGTGTTAGGGTTAGGGTTAGGGATAGGATTAGGGTTAGGGTTGTGGGATATGGGTAGGGTTTAAGGTGAAGGTTACTGTTAGTTTTACAGTTAAGGTGAGGGTTTAGGGTAAGTGTTATGTTTAGGGTTGGAGTTAGAGTTAGGGTTAGGGTTAGGGTTAGGGTTAGGGTTAGGGTTAGGTGTAGGGTTAGGGGTTAGGGTTAGGTTTACGTTTATGGTAGGCTTAAAGTTAGGGTTAAGGTTAGGTTAGTGTTAGGTTCTGCGTTAGGATTAGAATTAGGTTTGTGGCGACGGTTAGGGTCCGAGTTATTGTAAGGGTTAGGTTTAGGGGTACAGGTGGGCAAAGGTTAAGGTTAGTGTTAAGTTTAGGGTTAGGGCTAGGGTTCAATTAAGGTAAGCTTTAGGTTAGGGATAGGGTGAAGTTTAAGATAGGGTGAGGGTTAGGGTTATGGCTAAGGTTTGGGTTGGTTTTTTGGTTAGTGTTAAGGTTATGTTTAGGGTTAGGGTTAAGTTTAGGGGTTGTGTTAAGTTTTAGGGTTAGGGTTAGATTTTAGGTTGGGGTTAAGTTTAGTGTCACGGTTAGGGTTAGGGTTATGGTTGTGTTAGGCGTTGTGGTTGGGGTGAGGGTTAGGTTTAGGGTTAGGGTTGGGATATGGTTAGGATTATGGTTATGGTAAGGTGTTAGGGGTTAGAGGTGTAGTTTAGGGTTAGGGTTTATGTGAGGGTTCCGGTTAGGAATTGTGGTTCTGTCATGGTTAGGTTTGGTTTAGGATTAGGGTTAGGTTTATGATTAGGTTTCAGGTTATTGTTAGAGTTAGGGTGAGAGTTAGGGTTAAGGTTTGGGTTAGGTTTTGGTGTTGTGGTTAGGGTTTGGTTAGGGTTAGGGTTATCCTTAGGGCTCAGGGGTTTCAGATTAGTGTTAGGGTTATGGATTGCATTAGTGTTAGGATTGGGGGATACGGTTAGGGTTAGGGTGAGGGTTATGGTTAGTTTTACAGTTAAGGTGAGGATTTAGGGTAAGTGTTATGATTAGTGTTAGAGTTAGGGTTAGGTTTAGGGTTAGGGTTAGGTGTAAGGTAAGATTTAGGTTCATGTCCAGGTTTAGGGTTAGAGTTAGTGTTCTATTTAGGGCCAAGTTTAGAGTTAGGGTTAGGGTTAGGTTCAGGGCTATTGTAAGGGTTAGGTTTAGGGTTACAGATGGACAGGCATTATGGTTAGAGTTAGGTTTAAGGTTAGGGTTTGGGTTAAGTTTGGGTTTACGGTTAAGGTTAGAGTTAGGTTTTGGATGAAGTTTAGGATAGGGTGAGGGTCATTTTTTTAATTAGGGCTAGAGTTTGGGTTTGTGTTCAGGTTAGTGTTAAGGTTAGGTTTAGGGTTCGGGTTAGGTTTAGGGGTTATGTCTAGGGTTTGGGTTAGGTTTAGTTTTAGGGTTAATGTAAATTTTAGGTTAAGGGTGAGGGTTAGTATAAGGGATAGGATTATAGATAGTTTTAGATGTTTGGTTTAGGGTGTTAGGGATTGGTTTATGGTTAGGGTATTGTGAAGTTCAGGGTTAATGTTAGGGTTAGGGTTAGATTAGGATTACTGTTCGTATAACGGTTAGGGTTAGGGATAAGTTTGGGGGTAGCATTATGTTTAGGGTTTGGGATACGGTTAAGGGTTACACTGAGGGTTAGGGTTAGGTTTACAGTGAAGGTGAGGATTTAGGTTAAGTGTTATGGTTAGGGTTAGAGTTAGAGTTAAAAAAAGAGTTAGGCTTAGGGTAATTGTTATGGTTAGAGTTAGAGTTAGGTTTACACTTAAGGCGAGGGTTTATGGTAATTGTTATGGTAATTGTTATGGTTAGGCTTAGAGTTAGATTTAGGCTTATGGTTAGGGTGAAGTTTTAGTTAATAGTCAGGGTTAGGGTTAATGTTAGAGTTAGCGTTAAGGCTAATGTTAGGATTAGGTTTAGAGTTAGGTTCAGGGCTATTGTAAGGGTTAGGTTTAGGGTTACAGATGGACGAGCGTTATGGTTAGAGTTAGATTTAAGGTAAGGGTTTGGGTTAGGTATAGGTTTAGGGTTAAGGTTAGAGTTAGGGTTTGGATGAAGTTTGGGCTAGGGTGAGGGTTGTTTTTATGGTTAGGGCTATAGTTTGCGTTTGTGTTCAGGTTAGTGTTAAGGTTAGGTTTAGGGTTCGGGTTAGGGTTAGGGGTTATGTTTAGTGTTAGCATTAGGTTAGGTTAGGTTAAGAGTTAGTGCGAAGTTTAGGTTAAGGTTGAGGGTTATGATAAGGGTTAGGATTATAGATGGTGTTAGACTTTAGGTTTAGGGTGTTAGGGTAAGGTTTATGGTTAGGGTAGGGTTAAGTTTAGGGTTAATATTAGGGTTAGGGTTAGATTTTAGGTTAGGGTTAAGTGTAACAGTTAGGGTTACGATTTGTGTTAGGCGTTGTGGTTGGGGTGAGGGTTAGGTTTAGGTTTAGGGTTGGGTATGCTTAGGATTATGGTTATGGTAAGGTGTTAGGGGTTAGAGGTGTAGTTTAGGGTTAGGGCTTGGGTTTGGCTTTCGATTAAGCATTGTGGTTCTGGCCATGGTTAACTTTTGTTTAGGGTTAGGGTTAGGTTTATGATTAGGTTTCGGTTTAGTGTTCGAGTTAGGCTGAGAGTTTCGGTTAAGGTTTGGGTTAGGCTTTGGTGTTAGGAGTTAGGGTTTGGGTTAGGCTTAGGGTTATCTTTAGGGCTTAGGGGTTCATGTTATTGTTCAGGTTAGGGCTAGGTTTAGCATTAGGGTTAGGGTTGGGGGTTACAGTTAGGTGTTAGAGTGAGGGTTACAGTTAGTTTTACAGTTAAGTGAGGGTTTTGGGTAAGTGTTATGATTAGGGTTAGAGTTAGAGTTAGGGTTAGGTTTAGGGTTAGGATTAGGTGTAGGGTAAGATTTAGGTTTAGGTTCAGGTTTAGGGTTAGAGTTAGTGTTCTATTTAGGGTCAAGTTTAGAGTTAGGGTTAGGGTTAGGATTAGGATTAGGTCTAGAGTTAGGTTTAGGACTGGCTTTATGTTTATATTCAGGGCTATTGTAATTGTTAGGTTTAGGGTTACAGATGGACTAGCGTTATGGTTAGATTTAGGTTTTAGGTTAGAGTTTGGTTTAGGTTTAGCTTTAGGGTTAAGGTTATTGTTAGGGTTTGGATGAAGTTCAGTACACGGTGAAGGTTATTTTTATGGTTAATGCTTGAATTTGGGTTTGTGTTTAGGTTAGTGTTAAGGTTAGGTTTAGGGTTCGGGTTAGGGTTAGGTGTTATGTTTAGGGTTAGGTTTAGGGTTAGGGTTAGTGTGAAGTTTAGATTAAGGGTGAGGGTTAGAATAAGGGTTACGATTATTGTTACGGTTATAGATTGTGTTAGACATTATATTTAGGGTGTGAGGGTTAGGTTTATGGCTAGGGTAGTGTGAAGTTTAGGGTTAATGTTAGTGTTAGGGTTGGATTAGGATTACTGTTCGTTTTGGGGTAGGGTTAGGGATAAGTTTAGGGATAGCATTAGGTTTAGGGTTGGGGATATGGTTTAGGGCTAGGGTGACGGTGAGGGTTAGGTTTACACTTAAGGTGATGGTTTAGGTTAATTGTTATGGTTATGGTTAGAGTTAGGGTTAGGGTTAGGATGAAGTTTTAGTTAATAGTGAGGTTTAGGGTTAAGGTTAGAGTTAGGGTTAGGATTAGTGTTAGGGTTAGGGTAGGGGTAAGGTTAGGGTTAAGGGTAGGTTTAAGGTAAAGGTTAGGGTTAGTTTAGGGTTAGGTTTAGAGTTAAAGTTAGTGCTAGGGTTTAGGGTTAGGGTTAGGGTCAGGTTTAGAGTTGTTAGGTTTAGGGTTAGTGTTAGGGTAGAGTTAAGATTAGGGTTAAATTTAGGATTATGGTAAGGGTTAGGTTTAGGTCAGGGTTAGGGTTAGCATTAAGGTAGGGTTACGGTTGGGGAAAGGGTTGGGGTTCGTGTGAGGGTTAGTATTAGGGTGACAGTTAAGCTGATATTTTAGAGTGTTATGGTTAGGGTTAGGTTTAGGTTTAGGGCTAGAGTTAGGGGATATTTTAGGGTTAATTTGGTTTTAGGGATTGGGTTAGGTTTAGGTTTAGGGTGAAGTTTAGGATAAGGATGAGGGTTAAGGTTAGTATTAGGGTTAGGTGTTTGGGTCAATGTTAGGGTCAGGTTTAGGGTTAGGTTTAGGGTTGGGCTTAGTGTTCGGATTAGGGTTAGGGTGAATTTTAAGTTAAGGGTGAGGGTTGAGCTTCGGGAAAGTGTTAGGAGTTAGGGTTAACGTTAGGATTAGGTTTAGGGTTAAGTTTAGGTTTAGGGTAAATGTTAGAGTTAAGTCATGGTTAGGTTTAGGGCTATGTTAAGTTTAGAGATACGGTTAGGTAAAGCGTTGGGGTTATTTTTAGATGTTAGGGTGAAGGTTAGTGCTAGGTATCCATTTTAGCTGAGTGTGTAGGGTAAGTTTTAGTGTTAGAGTTAGAGTTAGGGTCAAGGTTAGGGTTAGGTTTAGGGTTAAGGTTAGGTTATGGTTAGGATTAGGGTTAGGGTCAGGGTTAGGGGAGATTTAGTGTTATGTTTAGTTTTAGGGTTAGGGTGAAGTTTATGTTAAACGTGAGGGGTAGGAGTTAGGGTTAGGGGTTAGTTTAGGGTTAGATTTAGGGCTAGGGTTATCTTTAGGGTTAGAGTTAGTTTTGGTTAGATTAGGCTTTGAATGAAGTTAGGGTAGGTTTAGGGTTATGGTTAGGGTGAAATTTTGGTTAAGGGTAAGGGTTTGGTTTAGGGTTAGGTTTAGCGTTAGACTTAGGGTTAGTGGTTAGGGTTAGGCTTAAGGTTAAGGTTATGTTTAGGTTAAGGATTAGGGTTAGAGCTAGGGTTAGGGGTTAGTGTTTCGGTTAGGTTTAGGGTAGGGTTATAGTTAGGGTTAAGTTCAGGGTTAGGGTAAGATTTAGAGTTACGTTTTCAGTTAAGGTGAGTTTTTTGGTTAAGTGTTCCAGTTAGGGTTAGGTTTAGGGCTAGTTTTCGGATTAGAGTTAGGGTTATGGGTTAGGATTAGGTTTAAGTATATGGTAAGGTTAAATTTAGGGTTAAGGTTAGGTTAGGGTTTGGGTCAGGGTTAGGATTAGAATTAGGTTTAGATTGAGGGTTAGAGCCAGAGTTATTGTAAGGGTTAGGTTTAGGGTTACAGATGGGCCAAGGTTGAGGTTAGAGTTAGGTTTAGGGGTAGGGTTAGGGTTAAAGTTAGGGTTAGATTTAGGTTAGTGATAGGGTGAAGTTTAAGATAGGGTGAGGGTTACGGTTAAGGTTAGGTTTAGAGTTAGAGTTAGTGCTAGGGTTTAGGGTTAGGTTTAGGGTCAGATTTAGAGTTATTGTTAGGTTTAGGGTTAGGGTTAGGGTAGAGTTAAGGTTAGGGTTAAGGTAGGGTTAGGGTAAGTGTTAGGTTTAGGTCAGGGTTAGAGTTAGAATTAGTTATAGGGTTAGGGTTAGGGAAAGGGTTAGGGGGTCGTGTGAGGGTTAGTGTTAGGTTTTCAGTTAAGCTGATGTTTTAGGGTGTTATGGTTAGGGATAGGGTTAGGTTTAGGGTTAGGGCTAGAGTTAGGGAATAGTTTAAGGTTAATTTAGTTTTAGGTTTAGGGTTAGGCTTAGGTTTAATGTGAAGTTTAGGTTAAGGATGAGGGTTAGGGTTAGGGATAGTGTTAGCTTAGGTGTTTGGGTTAAGGTTAGGATCAGGTTAGGGTTAGGTTTACGGTTAGGGTTAGTGTTAGTTGTTTGGCTTAACTTTAGGGTCAGAGTTAGGGTTAGGATTAGGGTTATGGTTAAGGTTCAGTTTAGAGTTAGGATTAGGGTGAAGTTTAAGTTAAGGGTGTGGGTTGAGCTTAGGGTTACGGTTAGTGGTTAGTGTTAAGGTTAGAATTA